>NC_073349.2:24489166-24838333 GCF_027580225.2 Misgurnus anguillicaudatus
GGACTGTAAACTTCTGCTTAGAGTCGCCTAAAGCCAAAATTCCAACCCTCCAACGCAATAACATTGAACTCTGTGGTTTTTACGAGATGTACAATAGCGTCATCATCACATCCCTGTAATGTGTTGTTCGGTTCATTAGGCTGATGAAAGAATAGTCACAGATCATTGTAGATGACCACTGCGTGTGCCTTCTTCTAGAGGTTTGAAGCTATTAAGGAACATCATGGACTGGGATTGGACATGAGAACTAGTTTGCTTTCTTCAGTGCTGGATTCAATAATGCCCAAAAGCACATAAACATGAACCTCCTCAACTAGATACTGGGTTGTTTGCAAGCCATGGTTGGGTAAAATATAGACAAAGCCAGCCATTGTGTTTAAATTAATTTCTGCTGGGTTATTTCAACCCATTGTTGGGTCACATATGGACATTTACTGTGTTAATATAAACCAGCATTTGGGTTTATGCATATTTTATCCAAACACTGGTTGTAACAATCCAACAGTTTTTAGAGAAAAGAAACCTGAAAATAAGGACAAAGCTTTCCTCGAAATATCTTACTATAGGAATTGTCGTTTACCACATTACTTTAACCACAAACAGTCATAATAGTTAATGATAATGCTAAAGCTGCCTAATGCTGCGGTGCATTCACATGGGGCGTAAGCGGTAACGCTTCCCATTTACTTGTAATGGGTGACGTCATGCGTTGCCAAACTGAATTGTGGATCTGTCGGCGGCGCATCAGTGCCGTTGCTCATGACAGAAGTTGAACATTTCTCAACTTTGCAAGCGGCAACGCGTGCGTCAGCCAATCAGATCGCCTTATGCAAATAACCTAGGCAGAGTCAGCCAATTACGTTTATGGAAGACCGGAGCATAGGTTGCGGCCACTGTGATTGGCTGTTGGCCACGCTTCAGACAAGCCTTCCGTTTAGGGTTTACGTTTACGCCCCGTGTGAATGTACCGTGAGGCGTGTAAACCGTGAGTTGAAAAATGCGCCGCGTTAACCAATCAGGAGCTTGCTCTAGTAGTAACACGATTACAGGAAGTGAGCAGAGTCGCAGAAGCCCCTCCCATGACGTGAATTTCCGAGCGAATGTCTCGATGACTAAAATTTCACGCGCAAATGAAGCGAGTAAACTCTAACTGTGGGTTTACACCAAACGCAAAGCATGCAAACGCATCGCGTTGCTTGCTCTAGATTACTCGCAGGATTTAACTTCGTGTCAACCGAATTTTTCGCTCGAGTTGAAAATTTTCAACTTGGGCGAAGACGCGTTTGAGACGAATAGCGTGTGTTTTCATGGCAAATGCGCCGCCCATATCGCGTCATTCGCATCGCCCCGCGCGAGGATGCGTCTGATCGCGGCTTTGCATTGATTTTGTATGTAATCTACTTGCGCAAATCGTTGAACTCGCATCTGGTGTAAACCCACAGTAAATGTTTAAGTGGCAAACTAAGCCGATTTTGAACCCACGGTAACAATTAATCACGACTAATGCAGAATAAAAAAAAATTCACATATTAAATGTGTGTGTTGTGTGTATAATATTTATGTATATATAAATGCACAGACATGAAATATTTGCATGTATCTAAACATTTGTAAATTTACATATAATATATATTATATATAAATATTTATTATATCAATATATTTTTCCTTAAAATTATACATACATGTGTTTGTATTTATATATATTTATATATTTATTATGTACTGTGTATAATTAATTGTAAACAAAAACTTTTATTCTGCCAAAGAATAGTCGTGACTAATCATTAGGCAGCCCTAAATACTGGTTTTGGTTAATAACCATGTGGTCTGTAAAGGTGGCCTTTCTGAGCATCTGAGAGATGGGGAGTTCCTAAAAGAGGTCCTGTTTGGTGTCCAAAGTCATTCTTTTTTTCCAAAATGGTTTTTAATTGTTTGGTACTCATTGTCATGGATCTCAAGATGTTACAAGCCATAATAATAGTATACTTTCTGTAAAAAAGTGTCTTATATAGCTGAAAATCATGATTTCCTGTTGTCTAAATATGGGAGTGTCAACTCTGTTACCAAGGTAGAGTAACAGTGTTGACAGCATGTAACAGAACTGAAAAAAGTTTTCGGACTTTGGACACCAAATGTACCGGCAATTATATAATCACCCCTGTAAATATCACAGTAAACTCTAACAGTTACATATCTCCAAAGATCACTGACAAAACGTTTGCTGGACCTCACCTAAATGACCAAAACGGAGCAGGATGGAGAAATAAATAACCCAGGCGAGACGTCAGCGAGCCAGGTGTGATAAACGAGGGCTATTGAGCCCAACAGGCTTTTGGGACAAAGCCCTCTTTTCATGGCACAAGTACAGAGCAAGGATAAGAGCTACCTGCACCTGGGCTACACAATTGCCCGCTGTCTAAGAGAGATCGCAGTCTACTCCGGTTAATGACGCAGAGAAGAATTGAAAATTAAAGGGTAGAGCGAGGACGTTTCGGCAGGGCCGTCAGTTTGACGAGTAATGAGGTCATTAATGCTGTATCACATGCGTACATAAACACGCAGTCACGTACCCAAAACTGACCTAGCAAATCAATCTTCATGGCAGTTAATCAGTCTTTGACCCTGTAGGACTTGACCTTTAGAGTTAGTACACCACTGACAGAAAGGTCATGTGACTTCTGAGGCCATGAGAACGATGCAGTCGATTTGTTTGTTTAACGTTCGTCACACCGTTTGATACAAACCCACAATGCATTGCATCAAACTTATCCATACGTATTATATAGCAATGCTGTCGAGGTAAAGTGCTTGTTCACTTTCTGTGTTTTTTTTTTGTTTACATTCAATGAAGCTCACCAGATTGGTCAGTTGAGACAGTTCGCCCTTGTGCGTTTCCCTCTTCTCGATGTGATGTTCGTGCGTCCCGTCTCGTAAGGGAGGCTGCTCGGTTGAGGACTGCTGGAGCTATATGGAGAGAGAAAGAGAAATAAAAGAGGAAAAGAAAAAGAACATCATTAAATTGAAATGTACCACCCATTTCAGTCTGTACTGACGCCCTCTGACTCAGCTTGAGCTCAATAGGAAGTCCGTGCCGCATGGGACACATGGGGTATTTCGTAACACTTGAATTTTGGTCTATTTCTCCATACACCAAAAAAAACGCATCCTTAACAACACAGCAAACATAACAAACAAGCATTTTAAATGGATTTCAGCCAAATCCCAGATGTTACATCATTTTTTCGGTTATAGAGCATCCACATTAGAGGACATGTCTCGTAAACAGCCGCAGAAGTACATGATGACCCCAAGGCAGTGGTTCTCAAACTTTTCATCATGCACCCTCTCTTATGTAGGGGGTATCCCTTTGTGCCCCCAAAGATAAATTATGACCTAAAAAATAAAATGATTTAATGTAGTGCTGTTGGTTAGTAGCCGTCTTTTTCCTTATTTTTAATAACACAGAAATTATGATAAATTAAATTATTTTATAAAATTTCATAAAACTGGGGCCCCCCTGGCGCCATCTTGTGCCCCCCTCCCCCAGTTTCAGAACCACTGCCCTAAGGAAATGTTGTTGCAACCATTATAGCTTTTAGATATTTCTTGTGAAATGGTAAAAAATTGTTTGTGTTTAAGTTTGTTTGGCCACAAAAACAATTTTTTTTCCTGAAGTTGTTGATTTATGCACCTACATTTTATCATCAGAAGCCATGTAGAAGTTCATGTAAGTGTAAGGGGGCTCTGGGTATGTACCATTACATTTTTTCACAAATGTTTTCTTATTTTCATGAAAAGCTTCTGTAAAACAATGCAAAAGGATAATAATAATAATAATAATAATAATAGTTATTGTTATTTATTTTATTATGTATATATATTTATATATTTATATTTATATAACATAATATAATATAATAATAAGAATGACAATAATAATAATAATAATAATAATAATAATAATAGTTAATAATAATATTGTTATTTATTTTATATATATATATATATATATATATATATATATATATATATATATATATATATATATATATATATATATATATATATATATATATATATATATATATATATATATATTTATTTATTTATTTATTTATTTATTTATTTGTATGTATATGTATATGTATATGTGTATGTGTATGTGTATGTGTATGTGTATGTGTATGTGTATGTGTATGTGTATGTGTATGTGTATATATATATATATATATATATATATATATATATATATATATATATATATATATATATATATATATATATATATATATATATATATATATATATATATATATATATATATATATATATATATATATATATATATATTTATTTATTTATTTATTTATTTATTTATTTATTTATTTATTTATTTTTATATATATATATATATATATATATATATATATATATATATATATATATATATATATATATATATATATATATATATATATACTTTAAATAAGTAATTTATAATGCTTGTTCCACACTATTCAGGTCTTCCCTGTGCCTGTAGAGGGAGGTAGAGAAATGAGCAGAGATATATGATTCAGATGACTTGATGGCTGTGTTTACATAGATAGCAGTGGCACATGAAAGGAAACAGATTGAGATGATAGAACTGCAGGAGGATCAAAGACTTCTTAATGTTTTTGGGTGGGGCTGAAGTAAAGACGGTATGGTGGTGGTGTGCATATATCACGTGCATGTGTTTGGCATATGCATGACTGTATGGGACATATTGGGCGTGACCGACAGTGGATGTCCATTGGGTTCAAATTTAAAGAACTCATCAACAGATCCGTTCCATTTATGAGCCTCTGATGTGTGTTGATGGACATCTGTTCTCTACTGTGTGTTAACGCATGTATGGTTTACAGTATGTGTATAATGTATCAACATACTCCTCAGAAGGCGTCCATATTTCACAGCAAAATAAACAACATGTATGAAGGGAAAAAATATATTTTGCATTTGGTCTATTTTATCACATTTTGGGAAAATGTCCAAATTGTCATGCAAAAAAATCCAAATCATCCTAAAAACAAATAATAAAATAACTCTTATGTTTAGGTTTTGTGAGATTCACCCATACACGGCTTTAAAAAAATCCGGAGAGATCAAAGTCAAGCACATAATCACAGAACTCAAACCCTCTCTTAATTACTGCGACAGATTGAATCTCTGCCCTGTGGTTAACCCAAAGCTCTTACCTTGAGGTTCAAGGGGTTGACTATGTTGTGGGTGGTGCAGTTAACAGGACCCTCAGTCGTGACCTCCAGCGGATAAATGAACCGGTTACTTTGAAGCTTCATGGGGCATTTCAACTGCAGTACAGTGTGACTGATGCGACTCGGCCCGTTGTTCACCAACTGAGACAGATAAAGTCAGAGAAAGACAGTTTGGTCATAAACTCTCTGAACCACAATGCTCCAATGTCGCTACTTAGTTATTTTAATGATTACTTAGACGGGAATTTACTGGATTATATTGTTTAACCAATTTAACTGCTATACTCTTAGGTGGTCACCAATGATACAAAATTTTGATTTGTCTCAGTTACACAGTTGTAAGTATATATCTTACAGTAAAATGAAATAAAATCCAGTGTTGGAAAGTATGCAAATATGAAAATACTAACTTAACTTCATGGTGCCAGTGGGGCCCAGTTTGATAAAATACATTAAAGGGACAGTAAGTAGGATTTACCCCCATCTAGTGGTGAAATTGTATTTTGCATTCAAACGAATAGTGCTCTCTAGCGCCTCGCTTTTACAAATGCGTGTTGCAACTACGGTAGCTGTTATGAACTCATTGATCTCCGTGTCCTATTCAGCTGGTTCACGTGATCTGAATGAAAACGCGTTGATAGGCTAGTGCTTTTTGTCCCTCTCTGCTATTATAGTTTATCAATACGACAGAACGACATGGAAGCCTCCTTGGACTTACCCGTTCAATGCAAGTAAAGAAAAGAAATTCTAAGCTTACAAAGAAAAGTCAGATCATTGGCAGAGGTCATTTGACACCAACGAGAACATATTTATGAATAAAGACATTGATTTTGATCAATAAAACATTTAAAATCCTACTTACAGTCCGTTTAGTTTATAATTAAACATCAGAAAAATAAGGCTAATAACCAACAGCACTATATTGTATCATTAAATTTGTTTTGTTTGATTCAAAGTTTTATGTCATGCATTTTCTTTTGGGGGCCACGAAGGGATGCACCATACGCAGGGTGGGCCACATGCCGAAAAGTCTGCGAGACACTGCCTTTTGTACTATTTCAGGACATCTGCATTACTGCTGGAGAAATTAGAATCTCCATGACAACCGTGTGCGAGTGTTTCCGTGACTCGTCTGCAGAAGTACAACGCATCTGTCCCATAAACAAAAACGATGAGTTCCCTTGAAAGATCGGGAAGAAGTCTCTACCTCGTAAGTGTGCTGGACGGAGGGTCCGACATCCTGTTCCACCATCAAATTCTTGGCAAACTTCCAGTTCGGAGGGGGGAAGATGACCTTGTCTGGTCGGGAGACACTGTAAAAGGAGATAAAGAGAAAAAGGTAAAACAAGAAGGTATGGGAAGAAAGAAAAATAAATGGGAAATCAATTCTGCATGTGAACTTAACTCACCCCTGTAAAATAACATCAGACTGGACCACCACCTCCAATTTGTAGGGAACGACTTCGCTTTGGGAGTTATTTTCATTTTTACTGTAAATGGAGTTAAAAACGGTAAGGTTCTTACACTTGACATTGTGATCTAGGCATACATAAATCTGTTGTCATATATTTGACCCGGTCTATGAAATCCAGACTGAAGTCTTATAAGTTGATTTCATTAATTAATTTTAATCTTTGACATGACATAACCTTGTTTATGTAGAAAACACAAATAAAAAGACTTCAGATGGGTTTTCGTAGGCAGGATCACATTTGTATTGTATGATAATACTGAAATGCATAAAACTTCATACCAGCGAATTTGCAGGTCAAATTGCACAAATTTATGTGTGTCCTTCAGACGAGGTAATGTGAAACGCAGGCCGGCCCATAACTTTAAATAAAAACAAAAAATTATTAAAATCAATTTTAATTCATTTTAATAATATAATCTTTTTACAGTAGCCCTTTTTACATACAATTCACCCAGAATGCACTGTTATAACAACATAACGGATGTCGGAAAAAGGTTTCCTTCCTGTGTTCTGTCCAAAACACAAGTGGAAAACTGACCGAGAGCCAATGCATCTTCTCTCATTCATCACAATGATGTCATGTAAGCATGCACGCTATTAAGAAAAATGCTGAACACCTAATACACCGACTGGAGAGAGTACATGGGAGTTCCCGGCTCCCTTAAATAATTGAGGTTTTATGCTCCAACCGCACGCACACGTGCAAACTTGCAACAAGACGCCTCTTATTTTCCCTCAATCCATGTGTGAGAGTTTGTGTGTGGGCGCCCGTTCTTGCGTGTGTGTGATTTCAAAATTTCTCATTGTATAAGATACTATTCCTCACCGTTACGAGGAACCTCTGCGGTGGTCCTGGAACCCAAAAATAGTGACTTAATAATAAAATGACTTTAAACTAATGACTCACTAAAACAGTTGTGTCTGGAAACCCATACTAAGAGTTCATATATTTAATTGTTGGTCACCAAATGCACACAAAGATCTACAAATCACACACAGTGGCATTTTGGAAAGGGAAACTCCACTTTGTGAAGCAGGACATGCCAAAGTGACTTCCTGTGTCGCTGATAGGACTTCCTGATCCATGATCCAACACAGCACCCAACAAGCCCGCTAAATAGCACAAACTGACTAACACCGGTTACATGACTAATGCTGCGTTCCAGACAACTCAGATTTAGGATTTTCCAATTTAACACGGAAATAATGACTGGAATGGTGCTTGTTTAATGTTACTAAACACTTTAAATGTTACTTAATGGGGCTTATCCGAGTCCCAGGCCAAAATGCATATTTGAGCTGCCTTTATTTAAAAACACATTGTACTGACATATCTAAACATATATCGGTGCCATTGTTTTGCCTCAAGATGCCAACCAGTATTGTTTTTTGTAAGGTATGTTTGTAAAAACTACTTAAATGTCCTAGTCCTGGATTAATCTAAACCTTGTCTAGGAAACCACCCTATTATGTTTAATGTCACTTAATCTGGACATTATTCCCATTTTCGAGGTGGCAAATATCCTAAATTCTATTTGTCTTGAATGCAGCGTAACTGGATACATTAAAGGCGGGGTGCACGATCTCTGAAAGCCAATGTTGACATTTGAAATCACCTAAAGAAACATGCCCCTAAACCAATAAAATCTGGCCCTTCTTTTGGTAAACCCACCCCACACATAGAGACAGAGCGCAGCGCGTCATACCCTGAAAACCACGCCCACCGGGGGGAAAACAATCCAACCGTCTCCAATGACTTTGTATTGCGAGAGGCCGCCTCCTTGTCATTTCTGGCTTATAACAAAAAACATAATAATGCCTAAAAGCTGCTGTGAGACAATATGTACAGCTAACAAGCCAAAGAACCCAGAAATAGGTTTTTATAAGCTGTCGAGACGTAAAACCCAGCCTTTAAGGAGAAAAAAGTGGATCGCCGACTACGTTTCCCCCTAGTGGATGCAGTTCTACTAATAGGAGTACTATGAAAAGTTGCTGTTTACACTTTTGTGTCTTTAAACGCTCGTTTTTTGGGGTCGACAGCTTAAAAACTTATTTACAGATTAAACTTAAAAACAGAATAATACATTGCTGTATGACAAGGTGTACAGCTAACAAGCCAAAAAAAAAACAGAAATATGTTTTTATAAGCTGTCGACCTCAAAAAACGAGCATTTAAAGACACAAAAGTGAAAACAGGCAACTTTTCATAGTACTACTAAAACTTATTTCTGGGTTCTTTGGCTTGTTAGCTGTGCATATTGTCACACGGCAGCTTTTAGGCATTATTCTGTTTTTGTTATAAGCCAGAAATGACAAGGAGGCGGCCTCTCGCAATACAAAGTCAATGGAGATGGTTGGATTGTTTTCCCTCCAGTGGGCGTGGTTTTCAAATTTGCATAACTGCGCTCTGTCTCTATACGCAACCCAGGCAATGATGTCAGTAAGTAGGCACGCCCCTTACTGCTGATTGGCTACAAGTGTGGCTACAAGTGTGTTCCAAAGCATTTTACAAAAATCATGCACCCCGCCTTTAATAAAAATTTATTTGGTCAAATGCTACCCTATGCTGAACTGAGACCAGCTGCTAGTCACTTTTAAGAATTGACTGCACTTGACAAAAACGTATGTTTGATTTGCACAATGTGAATAAATGAAATCGCAATAAAAGTCCAGGAGTAACACCAACAGAGCTTCTTAAAGCAATGTGACTATTAAAGAGTCATATGGATTTAAAACAGAAAATGTGAAAAAATAATTTATAGCAAAACTTTTATTCTTGATGTATAGAAGTGTAAGGTTCTTACGCTGGTGCCTGACTTCATGGGGTTGCCCAGATCACAGCTGAGATAACGCGTCTGATTTTCTGTGTCGTAGCTGCAGGTCAGCTGCGTCAAACTCTGTCCAAAAAACACACAAACACAAAGTGAGATCATGTCAAACCCTTGACACATGCTAACCTGCTAACACCTGCTCTGCTGAAGGTTAGACTCTTACAAGTCAAAATTTGACCCTGTCTCTGAAACCCATGCTTAAGGTCTCAATGTAATTATAAAATGACTATCAAAGTTTGATTTTAATAATTCATTTCACATCGATTTCCATCTTTGACATGGCCTTACTCAGTCAATATTAAAGATATCAAGGTTATTTTCACAGAATGTTCTTAATATAGAAAACGCAAAAAAGCTTTGTCACAGACAGGGTCACATGACTTTTTTCATTATTAATTAAAAAATACATGTTTTTATTAAAGTAAACTAAAAATGTTTCTCTCAAATGTTATAATGTTGAACATACAGTGTGTACAAGATCTAGAAAGGGTCTAGCACCTATATTTAAAGGGACACTTCACCCATTTGCATTAAGCTTTGTATAGTTAGAGGCCCAGCCATGTTTTTGAATGGTCATGCATCATTTTCTCGGTTGCCGCTGAGACAGGAGAAATACAGATTTCAGTGTTGCACTTCCTTCTTTCAATGATGTAAAAATCATAATTTTGCATCATTGAAAGAAGGAAGTCCAATATCTTTGTTGAACGGGTGAGACTACAAACACCCCTTTTCTCTGTCAAATAGGCACCAAATTCAAAATGTATGTTACATTTCGACTACAAATATGACGCACTAAAAGATTAATGTTTCCACGGGTGAAATGCTCCTTAAATGGCCAGTATGTAGGTCCAAATCTCACCTCATTATTGCGACCAATTCCGATGTAGTCGGCCTCTGGTGGCAACACCACATACAGCTCTGCTTCGTACGCTCCACCTCCATCGTTCTTTGCGTTGAAAGTTAGTGTCAGCGAGTTGTCATCACCCATGTACACTTCCTTCCTGTCCCTGCAGAACACAAAGCAAAAAATTGTGAACATCTCACATTGGTTTTAACATTAGCTTAGGGTTTTGAAAATTATGTTAAAGGCGGAGTGCATGACCTCTGAAAGCCAATGTTGACATTTGAAATCACCTAAACAAACACGCTCCTACCCCAAAAGAATCTGGACCTTCTTTTGATAGACCAGCCCCAGTTAGTAGACATGCCCCTTACTGCTGATTGGCTACAAGTGTGTTTTGGTACTCAGCCCTACTCCCTTTTCCAAAGTGTTTTTCAAAAACATGCACCCACCTTTAATATAACTTTTAATATAATGGCCCAACAAGCTTAAAAACTTCACTATTTCACTTATTTTTTCAGTATGTGATGCTAACATAGATTTCATGATATAATTTTAAATTTTCCATGTATGTTACATCCCATTTTCATAAATCTGAAATTCACTGAACTGAACTATAACCATTATAATAGAAATTGCTCTGTCTATAGCTCACCCCTCCCTTTCAAAACGCATAGAGAAGCTACAGTAGCCACCACAGGACAAACACGTCATTGTCTAAGAAAATGTCTGTTTAGGGCTACTGTAGAAATATTGTGGTGACTCCAATGTAAAGGATCCCGCTGTGTATTTAGCTGAAAACGGCTTTATACACCACTGATAATATAGTTATGTATATTATAATGCATTTCTGTCAAGAGATCCTTCTAGAAGTTACAAAATGCATCTTTAAATGTGCCATTGATACAATATTTGAGATTGTTCTCTGATACCCAAATAGAAGGTTTGCGACTTTATTAAAGGAATAGTCAATTTTCTTAAAAGAAAAATCTGATAATTTACTCACCACCATGTCATCCAAAATGTTGATGTCTTTCTTTGTTCAGTCGAGAAGAAATTATGTTTTTTGAGGAAAACATTGCAGGATTTTTCTCATTTTAATGGACTTTAATAGAGCCCAACACTTAATACTTAACTCAACACTTAACAGTTTTTTTTAACGGAGTTTCAAAGGACTATAAACAATCCCAAACGAGGCATAAGGGTCTTATCTAGCGAAACGATTGTCATTTTTGACAAGAAAAATAAAATATGCAAAATATGCTCGTCTAGATCCGGTCGTGATGCGCCAACGTGACCCCACGCAATACGTCATGACGTCAAGAGGTCACAGAGGATGAACGCGAAACTCCGCCCCAGTGTTTACAACTGTGGAGAAAAAGGACCGTTCCGCATTGTTGTATGGGGAATGATACTAATTAATGTCTTTGTGTCAGTTTATTGTTTAAAATGGTCCGCAAATTTGCGTTTTATATATGTAACACGGGACCTCCCTACGTCACTACGCATTTACGTTAGGTCGCGTTGGACTGGACCTAGACGAAAAGTTGTGGTTTAAAAGAGCATATTTTTTATTTTTCTTGTCAAAATTGACAATCGTTTCGCTAGATAAGACCCTTATGCCTCGTTTGGGATCGTTTATAGTCCTTTGAAACTCCGTTGAAAAAAACTGTTATGTGTTGAGTTAAGTGTTAAGTGTTGGTGTCCATTAAAGTCCATTTAAATGAGAAAAATCCTGCAATGTTTTCCGCAAAAAACATTATTTCTTCTCGACTGAACAAAGAAAGACATCAACATTTTGGATGACATGGTGGTGAGCAAATTATCTGGATTTTTCTTTTAAGAAAATGGAATATTCCTTTAAGTGCACAAATGATCCAGAGACTGTTTTACATGTCCATTTAAAACCCTAGGATTTGTCCCCAAAATGAAATGGTCTATTACTACTTAGTACTACTTATTTGAAAGAGTCATGAATAATAATGATGAGCTCTGCTCTGATTGGCTGTTTATCAGAGCAGCTCATTTCAGTAGCTCTGTGTGTGTGCAAAACGTAATTGTAACGTCAATAGTAGAACTTCTGCTTAAACGCTAGCATACAGTGCTAACTCAACATCAAAACTTTGTTTTTAGCATTGCATTTAATTTAATGTGTAATTTAATGTTGGGGCATAGATCATGAGTGTAAAGTCACAGTCTGTGTTATGTTAAGATTGGCCTGTCTTTTGCATGCATAAGGTTTACATAAGGAGAAAACAATCGTGTTTAAGGCTAATGAACAGTACAGAACACTTACTATTCATTTATGCTAATGTAAATACAGTTTTACATTCTATCGCACCATTTAATAAAAATAAATATTAATATTAATTAAAAAGTGTGTGGTTTTGGAGTTTACTTTAAAGCAACACAACGCACAGGAAATTGTCTGGATGTAAATGTGCTGATACCCAGGCGAAATGTTACCCAAAATGCACCAGCATGATATTCCCAACAGAAAGGCTTTTCCTTATGACTTACATACTTATTTCCTATTAAAAACGGATTTATGTTGTAGCTATAAAGTTTAACATGTAACAACTTATACTGTGGAATAACACCTCCCAGCCCACAAAGTTCCCTTTTTCTTTTCCTTCATGTTCCCTCCACCCTTTTCGTTTCTTTCGACAATGAGAAATTCCATGCGAGGGCCACACAGACGCTTCCAATTATTGCCTGGCCCCGTAAAGCCACACTGAAGAGTCAGAGCGGGTCGATTTCAAACACTGGCACACGGTTGAATGTGGAATATACTGGTCTATGTATTTTGATGACAAACCCCTCCTGTTGACCTATACTGTATGGAGATTTGCATTCAATGGCTATTTAACAGCCAATATTAAGATTCAAAATGTTGGAACGCTCACAAAGAATTAACATTTGCTTATGATCGCATGGAATTCATTTGGCACAAAGTTTATGGTGTTGAAACAAATGGACGTAAAACTAAGATCATTTGGATAGTTTCCTTAATCAGGACCTTACAGTGAATTGTTGTAGGTCACACGTTTTGGCAGATATTGACAGTGGAACTAAAGAACAGCCAAGGTGTCTCCAGAAAACTGTCTGGATGAATTTTCTCAGTAAATATCCAAGAATTATTCCTTTTGCTTGTTTGAAGTCTAGATAATCCAAATCAATTTGTCGAGGCAAATAACGTCTAACAACACTTTCTAAAAATGTGATCTAAGACAAACACAACAAATCTGAAAGGTTTTTGGAAGTCAGATTATTTTGGTTGTAAAACAGCAACACTTGCAAACAAATCCGTAAACAAAGCCAACAGTTTTCCCAAATCAAAATGGGGCAGTGCATTGTAACTGTAGGGAAAAGGGGCCGCAGGGATTTCAAAGCACCCAAATTTTCTTTCATCTAGCCATCTTTTCCCAAAAACAAAACAGGGCTGTATAGCTCTTTTTCCTGTTTTTCTCCTGGCGTGCATAGCTATGCACAATTTCACTAACCTTACCTTAAAAAACACTAAAAGGTATGCCTCTTAAAATAAATTAATCTAAGTAGTTTAATTTTCTTTATTTTGCCTACAATAGTTTAACAAACGTGACTTTACTGCAAACTTTGCAACAAGCAAACTACACCCCTGAGGCTTTTGTACATTTTTTTGCATTCCTTGCTAATCATCTTACCCGTGCACGGAGAGTTTCAGGTCAGGGACACAGATGTTGTCCTCTCCACAGTCCAATAAAATCTGGGCCTACAATGAAAGTGAGACAGAAAAAGTAAGTAACAGACAAAACAGGGTTCCCACACCTTAGTTAACTTAAAAATCAAGGACCTTTTAAGGACTTTCCAGGTCTAATACCCTCAAATTCAAGGACTAAATGTGGGGATACATTTCAAGTGAGAGCAAGGCTACATTGTGTTACCTTTTAAGATACATTGTTACAGTTCCCTTTTGAGGGAACTCGCGCTGCGTCACTGCATTGACACTTTGGGGACGCCTCCAAGTGCGAATGTGTATATCAAATTCAACCAATGGTGAGGCTTAACGACAAAGACAAGGTGACACAGGAGCCAGGAAGTATATCACTAATCTGAAATATTGCCAACGACGGCGTTACAGGGACGCGGGAAGTATGGCAAGGAAGACGCAGCGTCTCATTCCCTTCTCAGGGAACAACAGTTACATACGTAACCCGAGACGCTTTCATGTGTCAAACACAACTATGTAAAAAAGCATTTTGGTATGAATCAACATTCGCATACAGAAGATATAAGCATTTAAAGCGAACAGTTTAGCACGTGTGCTTAAAAAGTTTAGGATTTTTATGATATTATCCTACACTACACAGAGAATATGGATTATTTTCCAGAAAACGCCCAGGGCCTTGAATTATTTCAAGGATTTTAAGGACCCGTGGGAACCCTGACAAAAGGACATGGCTTTCAAATTCTGATATTCATTTAGTAAAATCACATTCAGGTGTCACACTTAAGCATCTATAAAACACTTCTCACAAGCTTGAATGTCGCACTAAACAAATATTCAAAATATTCAATCTATTTACAAATTCCAATAAAAAGACTACAAACAACTAAAGCTTCGAATAGAAATCCAAACAATGCATTCGTAACGCATGCTGTGTTTTTAAACAACAGACAATGGAGTCCAGTATTACAAACAGGCCGTTCAATAAGGTCAAGTGTTGACCGGAAGCTGTAGTACATTATCGCACAGCGCAAGCCATCTCAAATGAAACATCACATCTCTAAGGCTCAGGCTATTCTGGATCAGTAAACATCTTTGAATGTCTTTTTTAGCCTGGAAACAGATGTATGCAACCTTTACGAACGTATAGCACTTGTTCGGTCTCTAAGGGATAATGAGGTTGGGTCGTAGCCTACCCATAAGCCAGCTGTATCGACCACCAACATCCACATCAGAAACATCCGACCCCTAAACCGCATGCTTGCTGCCTGCACGCGACACCACCCCACTCTCCATATGCACAGATATATTTACGTCGCATTAATGAGCGAGAGGGGATTCAAACATATAGGAAAAGCGAAAGTCGTGTCGCAGCTAATTACTTCCTCCTGACGATGTGTTTCCGACATGTGCGATGATGACGCAGCGCGACGATGAGGATAAGAAATAGACTGAGGAGATTAGAAAGAGGAAAGTGGCCTCCCTGTAATCTGTCTGCTTTAAGCTCTAATTATGAGCAATGAGGGCGGCGGGCACTTGCCACATCTCCCTAGGCCTGAATCGGGACGCTCAGAGAAAACAGGATCATTGTGGCCCGAGCTGAGAAATTAATGTGAGGTCATATGTGCAACTGTTAGAAAATATAAAACCATTACAGAGTATTTTCCAAAACAGCAGATTTGGATAAACATGTAAGGAGATCCAAAAGTTAAATGTCTATGCTTCATAATACAATGCACCTGCAACATTTTGTGTTTGTTGTATTCAAACCACACATTTCTTTAATCAGAATGTGTGTTCTCTCGGATCAACCCTATGACTTTTCACATTGCAAACGCAGTTGAGCTGTTTTTGCTGTGTTTTATAGCAAATTATATGCCGTATCATGAAACTTGAGACCCCTTTGTGCAGTAAATGTGCACGTGCGCAAAATAAAAACAGGTCGTAACAGTGATGATCTGCCAAACTTGTTGGCTTTGGTGTACTGAACTCTGCACAGCTGTTTTTAACACTGCCATTGGCTCTTCATGCCTATCTAAATCCCCTATGGACCCACATCTATATACTTATGCTAATGCGTACCACATATAAGCTAAAATTTAGCTTTGATAAAAATGAGAGGTTAGTTTTTCTGAATCTGTAACGTTTCCAGGACCTCTGATTAAAAAGTTTTTGCACATGGTGAGAGTAACCCACGTTGTCAAGTGAAAACTGCCACAAAAAAAGCTAAACCTAAACAGACGGCACATGGCCTACGAAGGCTATGCCTGGAAAGAATAAACTTTATTAACCCTGTACATACGCAAACATCTTCACAGCACGCTCCTGGTGGGACAGTGAAAAGTTCTTGTATTGTACACGCTTCACATTTCCCTTTACTCTCAAATGGTTTCCCAGACAATTTGGAGAGCCTCCCGGATGTTTGAAAATGTGAAATATCGTACAGACAAAAAAAGCACAACTTCACTTAAAGGAAAACACCACCGTTTTTCAATATTTCACTATGTTCTTACCTCAACTTAGACAAATTAATACATAACTATCTTTTTTCAATGCCTGCACTTAATCTTTGTATAGCGCGATGTGAATGTGTTAGCATTTAGCCAAGCCCCATTCATTCCTATGGCTCCAAACAAGAATTAATTTATAAGCCACCAAACACATGTTTTCCCTATTTAAAGGGACACTATACTTTTTTTTATATATGCTCATTTTTCAGCTCCTCTAGAGTTAAACATTTGATTTTTACCGTTTTGAAATCTATTCAGCCGATAGTCTGGTCTGGCGCTACCACTTTTAGCATAGCTTAGCATAATCCATTGAATCTGATTAGACCATTAGCATCATGCTCAAAAATAACCAAAGAGTTTCAAAATTTTTCCTATTTAAAACTTGACTCTTCTGTAGTTAACTCGTGTACAAAGACTGACAGAAAATTAAAAGTTGTGATTTTCTAGGCAGATATGGCTAGGAACTATACTCTCATTCTGGTGTAATAATCAAGGACTTTGCTGCCATAACATGGCTGCAGCAGGCGCAATAATATTACGCAGTGTCCGAAAATAGTCCATTGCTATTGAAAGTTACCAACTACACAAGAGTTAATTTTTAAAGAGGAAAAATATCGAAACTCTTTGGTTATTTTTTAGCGCGATCCCAATGGTCTAATCAGATTCAATGGATTATACTAAGCTATGCTAAAAGTGGTACTGCCAGACTCGGAGATCGGCTGAATGGATTCAAAAATATTAAAAATAAAAGGTTTTAACTCTAGGGGAGCTGGAAAAAAAGTGAATAGTTACATGAGTAAATATGGTGGCACAAAATAAAACTTTTGTTTGGAGCCATAGGAATGAATGGGGCTAGGCTAAATGCTAACACATTCACAAAGCGCTGTACAAAAATTAAAAGTGCATGAATTGAAAAAAGATAGGCATGTAGTAATTAATTTAAATTGAGGTAAGAACATAGTAAAATATTGAAAAACGGTGGTGTTTTCCTTTAACATATCAGTCTGTTTGTTGCACGGCATTATGGGTTATTTGTGACACCGTACGTACTTTCTGTTCGATGAGCTCTGCCGTCTGGTAGTTGAGGATGGGCCGCAGTCCGTGCACGTCTGCCGCAGCCTGCGGGTTCAGGCTGAAGTTGAGAGCAACGAAGATGGAAGACAGTTTATCCCTGAATTCCTTCTCATCCTACACTCGGAAAACAAAGAAAAACAGAACGGGAGTTTATGAGAAAGGTCACAAAGCAGGACGATATGACACTTTTAATCCCATGCTGCATTTTTGGCCCAAAATCGCACATTCTGTTGGATGACAGAATCACTTATCTCACTAATCCTAACTCAATTTTAACACTTTTAAATGGAAAATTCGTTTCAAGGTGCACTGCGTAATTTTTTCCACTATAAAAGTTAAACGTTTGAGAAAGAAAAAGCACTTTTTTCTGTTTTGGAAAATAGCCTAAGTCTCCAGTATGGCCTAGATCTCACCTTTAATACAAGTCTAAAGGATGTTTTATCTTTGCAAGCACCATTAAAAATGATGATTAGCATTCATTGTCTGTGGTTTTGAGGGCAGGGAGTAGCTTAAACTCATCCCGCAGGTAGATCTTGGTGTCACTGCAGACTCTGGCTCCATTTGGCACAGTTAATGTCCTCTGCAAACTGGGTTGTTGGGTGTCTAAAAAGAGAGCTCGCCGTATGGCTCCCTTCTGCTGCTGCTTCAGACGATCCAGCTGAACTTCGACGTTAAACTCTATAACAAACATCAATGCACAGATATAGTTTATTTTTATGGCATGGTGCTTTTACGTTGGCTTCAAACATATACATGCTATGCTGACACAGCACTAAATCTCAAACCCTACTGGTCAGAATTTACATTTTTCAGTACACTTTCTCAGAACATGCTTAAATCATTTTTATTTTATCACTATCCAACCCCCAAACAGAAAGTCTGTAATAAAAGCTATAACATGTTTGATCAAAAGCTGTGAAGGTATTTAAGGAATTTAAATGCGTTTGGGCACCGGTCAGATGTGTGTTGGGCACCTGTGCTCAGTTATGTGAGCGAGTGCAACGGGTGTTATTCCTCACACATAGTCCAGGCCTTTAATGACCGAACATATGGCAGTATCATTAGCACAGGGTAAATAAAGGGAAGTAATTACTGAACAATTACTTTGTAAATGTTGTGCTTGAACCAAGAAAGGCATATAGATGGGGGAAAAGAGACACTAAATATATATACTAAATATAGTCTAGGTTATAAAGGTAAACTAATTTTTTTAATGACAAGAATGGGACCCTCTTCATTATAAAGGGTAGCAAGCCTCTGCTTAAGGTCTGAGGCATCATTCATGAGCAAACCGTGTGTGATGAAGTAAGATTCACAAAAAAATGACTTTTGCCTTTATGCACCGCTATTCAAACTTCTCGGTGGAGCTCCTATACGTGGGTAAGCAGGAGCAGATGTGTATTGCTGGCTTACCGAGATTATTTGGTAGGTGCTTCCCATTGGCTGAGAGACAGAAGCTCAGGTTAACACTGAAAGAGGCAAAAACAGACAAATGATGAGTGAAGTAGATTTATTACAATGAGCCTTTAAAGACAGATTCTTAGAACATCTCTGAGTTTATCAAACCCTATGAATGTAAGGCTGAAAAGCTTGAAAGAAAATTGATGGACAGGGAGATAGAGAGGTGGATGGATAGAAAGAAAGAGATAGAGAGAGAGGTGGATGGATGGCTGGATGGATGGATAAAGAAATATAGAGAGAGAGAGAGAGAGAGAAAGAGAGAGAGAGAGAGAGAAATATAGAGATAGAGAGATGGATAAATGTTGGATAGAGAGGAATATAGAGAAAGAGAGATGAATGGATGTTGGATAGCGAGAGAGAAATATATAGAGAGATGGATGGATGTTGGATAGAGAGATAGAGAGAGAGAGAGAGAAATATAGAGATGGGTGGGTGGATGGATGATGGATGGAGAGAGAGAGAAATATAGAGAGATGGATGGAGAGAGGGATGGATGGAGAGAGAGATGGATGGATGGATGGATGGAGAGAAAGAGAAATATAGAAAGAGATGGATGGATGGAAAGAGAAATGGATTAATGGATGGAGAGATAGAGAAATATAGAGAGAGACGGATGGATAGATGGAAAGAAGGAGAAATATAGAACAAGATGGATGGATGGAAAGAGAAATGGATTAATGGATGGATGGAGAGAGAGAGAGAGATATGGAGAGAGATGGATGGATAGATAGACAGATATATGGAAAGGAGGAAAATATAGAAAGAGATGGATGGATTGAGAGAGAAATATAGATAGAATACATGGATAGAAAAGAGAATAGATGGATGAATAGATTGAAAAAATATAGAAAGAGATGGATGGATGAACGGAGAGAGAGAGAAATATATAGAGAGATGGATGGATAGATGGAAAGGAGAAATATAGAAAGAGGTGGATGGATGGAGAAAGATGGATGGATGGAAAGAGAAATGGATTAATGAATGGGTGGATGGAGAGAGAAAGAAATGTATAGAGAGATGGATGGATAGATGGAAAGGAGGAGAAATATAGAAAGAGATGGATGGATGGATGGATGGATGGAGAAAGAGATGGATGGATTGAGAGAGAAATAGACAGAGATGGATGGATGAATGGATGGATGGAGAAAGAGATGGATGGATGGATTGAGAGAGAAATATAGAGAGAGATGGCTGGATGGATGGAGAAACAGATGGATTGAGAGAGAGATGGATGGATAGGAGAATACATAGATAGAAAGAGAATAGGTGGATGGATGGATGGATAAATAGATAGATAGAGAAATATAGAGAGAGATGGATAAATGGATGGATAGAGAAAGATATGGATGGATGATGGCTAAAGAGAGAGAGAAATATGGAAGGAAATGGATGGATGGATGGATGGATGGATAGAGAAAGAGATGAATGGATGGATGGATGGATGGATGGATGGAGAGAGAGAAAAACAGAGAAATGGATAGATGGAGAGAGAAAAATATATGGAAAGATGGATGGATGGAAAGAAAGAGAGAAATGGATGAATGGAGATAGAGAGGTGGATGAATTGGTGTATAGATGTATAGATAGAATAAAAAAGGAAGTATAAAGATCATTCTAAAATAAAAGTGATGTAACAAAATATATTCCCAATCCAGACTCCTCCTGACCTGTGTAATAAATGCTGTACTGTATGTTCACATTCTAAGACTCAGTTCACTCTCTCTCTCTCTCTGTGTGTGTGTGTGTATTAGCTCACACACATGTGCAGCTCAATATGTCCTGATGTTTCCCAGCTGTGTTCCACCACTAAACAATATCTCATTCAAAGCCACTGCTACACCTCTCTCTCTTTCTCTCTCCTTCCAAAAGCCCCTGTGTCTAGGCAACGGGTCGTAATCAAGACATGTGTATACAAACTTTCCCCGTTTAAAACAGCACAGGCGGAGAAAAAGACATTTCACGTCAGATGGGGAACAACCCTGCAGTTTCCTTTCCCTCTACAGATAGAATTAATATTTTTAAAACGGGCTCCATGGAGGTGGGAAAAGCCATTTCATGCTTTTCGCCACCTTCCTGGCTCGCGCTCAACCGGCATAGCGTGTCCAAACCATTTCAAAAAGCTTTTGCTGACAGTTTAAATATACCCCTACCATATGTCAGGTCTGTTACACAAAGCCTAACTGTGGGTGTAATGAAGTAACCTATTTTTTAAAGTCATTAACATTTCATCAACATGTGGTTAAAAGAAGTATTGTTGTTTAGATCTTACAAGTAAAAGATAAAACACATACCAAGACACATGCAGGGTCTCAGTCCCATGGGTAATGGTGCAAAGTTTCTCTTCTGGATTTATCATAGCTGGATAGACACTCAGAGTGGCACTCGTATTTACAATAGGACGAGATCTGGAAAGGTATAAAAGGATGCAACATCGAAAAGCATTAATGTACCTTTTGTTTTTGATATTTTCTGTTTTGGTACCTTTACATGTAAATGCCTGTGACTCACCTGTACAGAATAGCAGAGTCAGCACCAAACGCGCCAACAATGAGATCTGTGGTAGAAAAGTGATGAATAAAGAAACTTAGTATAAACTAAACAATCAGATTTGTGGTGTTTAAAGAGTTTTACACAAATTATATTAGTTTTCGGTTTTCACCTGGATAGCCATTGTAATCCAGATCTTCACCTCCACGAAGGGCGTAACCGAAACTGGCAGGAAGATTTGCGGATACGGATGATGCCCATTGGCCGGCGATCACCTGAGAGGGCTTTTCTCGGAGTCCTCCAGCAAATCCATTAAAGATGAGCACCAATCCTTGTTTGTCTTTCCCACCGAACGGACAACTGATGGCTATATCTGCAAAGCAAAGATTTCAGAATAATTGATGAATGGATAAATAAACAGAAAGCATGAAAAAGAACAGTACAGAAATCCAGAAATAATATCATATAAGATAAAACGCAAACGCTCTAACCATTGTAGCCATCTTGGTTGAGGTCCCCAAGTGGAGCGATGGAGCTGCCAAACCGGCCAAACGTATGTGTGCCGGTCAGGTGAGGTAGCTGAGGCGTGAGATCCAAAGGTCCATTCTGCAAGTACACGTAAACCCGACCCAACTCCTCCAATCGCCCATCAGAGTCTCGAACCATGAACATAGGAGCTCCAACCAGCAGGTCTGTCATTCTGGAGGTTACATTAATTATAAAGTACACAAAATGTCACATAGGTGTTCCTGCAGCTTAGCAGCAGCTTAGGGAACATGGTTACTGATAAAATGTCTACCTTCAAATAAGGCATCTGCCAAATGCATAAATCTAAAGCCATATTTATACTTCTGCGTCGACTGTATGGTGTAGTCGCGTACCCATGCTGTACCCTGATTCAAACATCCTCAAAACAAAAAATCTGCAATACTGTATAGTGTGGCACTTCCTCAGGCACATTTCTGCTTGCGATGATAAAAACAAAAATAGACCAAGTTGAGGAGCGTAATTTATAAAGTCTGCTGTAACAAAAGTCGCTGTCTGTTTGCAGCCATTACTACTGACGCTTCTCCAAAAATGTTACATTGATGCTTCTGCCTTGATACGGATACCTTTTACACCTATAACTGTGCATTCATGCGTTAGCGACAAAAACAAGCTATTTGCGCGTAGTTGGACGCTTGAAAATGTACAGTCTACTTGCTTCATTTGTGTGTGAAATTCTAGTTATTCGAGACATTCACATAAAAAAGTGTGTCATGAGAGGGGTTTCTGCGAATCCGCTCGCTTCCTATAACAACGTCACTAATAGAGCAAGCTCCTGATTGGTTAACGGAGAACGCTCCATTCGCGCGCGGAGAACGCTCCATTCGCGCGCGGAGAACGCTCCATTCGCGCGCGGAGAACGCTCCATTCGCGCGCGGAGAACGCTCCATTCGCGCGCGGAGAACGCTCCATTCGCGCGCGGAGAACGCTCCATTCGCGCGCGGAGAACGCTCCATTCGCGCGCGGAGAACGCTCCATTCGCGCGGGCCACAGGACAGAGGATGCCCATTGGCGTCAATGCATTGACTCTAAATAAATCATCTAAATAAAATCTATAAATATATCTTTTATTTGTTTAATCTGTACCAAAGACAATTGGTGGAGGTCAGGGGATAGCAACTATGTATGCTATCAGTAATGTTCTGTTTTATTATTATTTTATTATATTTTATTTAAGTTTTTGGAACGCTCCTTTCGCGCGGGGAACGCTCCTTTCGCGCGGGGAACGCTCCTTTCGCGCGGGGAACGCTCCTTTCGCGCGGGGAACGCTCCTTTCGCGCGGGGAACGCTCCTTTCGCGCGGGGAACGCTCCTTTCGCGCGGGGAACGCTCCTTTCGCGCGGGGAACGCTCCTTTCGCGCGGGGAACGCTCCTTTCGCGCGGGGAACGCTCCTTTCGCGCGGGGAACGCTCCTTTCGCGCGGGGAACGCTCCTTTCGCGCGGGGAACGCTCCTTTCGCGCGGGGAACGCTCCTTTCGCGCGGGGAACGCTCCTTTCGCGCGGGGAACGCTCCTTTCGCGCGGGGAACGCTCCTTTCGCGCGGGGAACGCTCCTTTCGCGCGAGGAACGCTCCTTTCGCGCGAGGAACGCTCCTTTCGCGCGAGGAACGCTCCTTTCGCGCGAGGAACCACAGGACAGAGGATGCCTATTCGCGTTTTTGCATTGACTCTAAATAAAACATCTAAATAAAATATATAAATATATCTTTTATTTGTTTAATTTGTACCAATAAAAGACAATTGGTGGACGTCAGGGGACAGCAACTATGTATGCTATCAATAATGTTCTGTTTTGTTTTATTTTTTATTTTTCTGCGTTATTATATTTTATTTATTATATTTTATTTTTTGGATCAAAGTTTTTGGATTGTTGTTTTCGCTTGTGAAGTACTTTGGTCAACCTTTGTGTCGTTTATAGGTGCTATATAAATAAACCTTGACCTTGATGTAACATACTACTGATAAAAACTTTAAAACGGATGAAAAATAAAAATTTTTGTTAAACATGCAAATGTGCTATTAGATTATTAAAATATTTACTTAAAATCTCAGGGGGTACTTCAAGTAAAAGTAAATTTAGGTCAAAAGGGGTTCAGCTGACAAAAAAACATATGGCATAAAGGGAAGGGTGTAGGTCAGATGCAGAAGTATAAATTAGGCTTAAGCCGTAAAGTCAATTTACCAACTAAATAAATTGTATGTTCTAGATCTAAACGCACATGCATGATCACATACCCATCATTGTTGATGTCAGTAGCTGCCACCGCATAGCCAAAGTAGGATCCCATCTGAAAACACCAATATCAAAACAGATCAACCAACATCTCACAAACCAACATTTCTTAAGCTTGGTCTGAACGTTCCCTCCGTTCTCCTTTACAACACTTTCTGAACTGATCTGAATCATTCAATATATATGCAGTATCTTCTCATTTTACAAGGAGGCTATTTTATAAATGCTGTGTGTCACATAGAAACTTGTGTAACTTATGAATGCCTCATGGACATTAGCTTCGCACTGTTACGCCTAAGGCACAAATTGACATTCATTCAAATCGGTTCGGTTGGGATTTCCAGTGCTTGAAAAAGCTGTCTGGTGACTCAAATGTGTCTCTGTTCTCCAGACCCCTGAGGTGGGCACACACAGACGCTTTCTGATTGTATTTATTCAGCTGAGGAAATCAGACCAGTAAGAGACCTCCGACAATTTCCATTTGCAAAGCCGTAGCGCACATTTATAAAAAACTGCCTGTAAGCTCTCGCCTCCAATAATCATCTTTTACTGCTAACCACAGAGCACTCCAGCTCGGTTTAAAGAGATTGTAAAGGAAATTATTTTGCTTATGTCATCAGTGCATAACAGTTTCACTATCCTGGTAAAAAGTGGTGACCTTTCCTCTTGTTTATAATTTCATTTTAAGAGAACAAACACAAATTCAGCTGTTAAGTTTCATCTTAAAAATAACCTGATTACGGCGGTTTGTTTTGATCTTAACATAAAGACAGTAATTGAGTGCCATATGGCTAATGTTATTTGACCTCACCTGCTCACCAGTGAAGTTTTTCAGCATGTCCAAAAAGCCATTAAGAATGGAAACCTGAGAAGATAAAACAACACGCTAGTGTTTTCTTTTCATCACGTGCCAGCAAACAATCTGTGGTTAAAGCATTAAACACGTGCTGCACAATGTTTCCGACAAATTTATTGATTGATGTTTGTATAAATCGTTGTTTTTTCTCACCTGCCCGTGCAGTTTTAGTCCTCTGGGGACTCCAGTCACAAAGTCTAATAGACAGAAAACAGGCAAGGCAACAAAACACAGTAAATAGCAAGATTTAGTAGTGGAAACATGGAGGTCTGTGGGTTTAAGATCATTTCTACAATAATTCATTGCTCCAAGGGCTCAATTTTAAAATATGTTTGGGTGAAACTACATCATGAAGTAAAATAAATCATCGTAACACTTGTTTTGAATGGTTCTTAAAAAAATGGTTCTTAAAAGTTGGTGTGAAGTCCGACATTAAATGTGGTCTCAGTTTGTGACACGACAGAAAAATTTGTTATTATTTCCCCAGCCAAATTTGAATGATAAAAAATGGCAAATAAATAGAAGTTATCAAAATCTTGAATCAGCTCTCAAATGCTGTGCTGAAACCACGCCCACTTGAGGGAAAGCTGACGGGTCTCACTTAACTTTCAAATACAATCTGACAGGATGCCCGCAATTGTGTTAGGGGCATTTGTGTAATACTGAATAGTGGAAAAACAGTTTTTCCACATTTCTGTGTTTAGGATTATTTGGGCGGGGCTAAAACAGTGGCTTGATGATGCACGGGAGCCACCATTTTAGCCCCGCCCAAATAATCCTGAACACAAATGTGAAAAAAACTGTTTTTCCACTATTTAGTATTACAGTTCAAAGTATTTACAATGTGTTTCAGCCATACATATTTAACATATATAATGCAAAACAATTGTCTAAAATGACTTTACACTGACTTTAATAGACATATGAAGAATTTGGTTCCAAAACGCGATAAACGCCATTTTAAAAAAATGAGTTACCACCAAAATCAGTATTGTATTAGGTCAGTATTAAAAAGTAAATTCTTAATTTTACGCAAAATCCGATATCCGCCGTGTTATTCTGTCATTTTTTCTCCCTTTTTTCTCAAAACATGATAAACCCAAGTCCACCTCCTCTGCAGAAAGCAATAAATCCGCTCAACAAATCACAGCGCACCATTCCACGCATTGTAAACAATAATGACGGCGCTTTAAATACACAAGGAATCCTAGTTTTTCTCATCTACTTTGTACTTCATGATCAACAAACAAACAAAAACAAAATAATACTTTCGATTGCATTGATTAACCTGTGGTGGTTTTCTATGGCGGGGACAAAACGTTAGCCACTCGGGCGACAGAAAAATGCTGGCTGTTGCTTGTTCTCCCGACACCATCAAGCTTCTGTCATGCTCACACACTGACCTCATGGGATCTTCTAAAAAACTTTCCATTACTTTACTCGGTCAACGAAAATTGAGCAGGACCAAAACATTTTACAGCTGATCGCTGTCAAAAAAGTTCAGCGACGACGTCCCAAGGATGACAGCAGCAATGACACTGTTTTTAATATGATAAAGTAAGTGTTTTCATTAATGCCATTAATGTTTATTTTATCAGTGTATATCACTAGTCAACTAAATAAATATAACATGGCAAAAATGAATGTACATTTATATATTGATTCAATAGATTTATAGCATTTTGAAAAAAACTTTATTGCGCAAAAATAATCAGTTTTTATAATAAATCTTTGAAAATCAAATTATGGATTTTTTAGTTTTTATAACCTCAAGATGCTATGTGAAAGTTTGTAACAGAAAATAGTGGTTTTCATCTTGTCACTTTCTTGGTATAGAAAACACGTTTTTACCGAAATGAGTCAAAATGGATTCATTGCGTTTTGGAACCAAACTCTTCAAATATGGTCATGTGCAGCACCATTGAGAGTAATATTAAATCACACTTTGATCAACCTTTGATCAATTGTTTATAAGTAACCCGTCCCACAAATGACGTTTTAATAGGTCAAAAGTTTTACCTTCTTCATCACCTCCACTGAAATTGCCCACAGCCACAGAATAACCTGTTAAACCAAAAATACAGATGAGACATATGTAGAGATTTATAAATACTGGAGGACCTCCAACTCTTAACAGCAGCATCTGAACTGCTTAATAAGAGGAGGGGAGGCAATTCGTACCCATGTAGTTGTCATCAAAGGTGATTTCTTTTTTCTGTTTGGTCTGAATGAGCCCATCCACAGATGTCAGGAAGTATCCGGGGTAATAGGCCTGGACTATTTTTTGCTTGACTGCTGTGATCACTTGACCTAGAGATGATACAGAGAAGTTAAACTTTAGCCAGACTATGCAAATATACACATTTCGAAGACGCTGAAGGAGGAGTTGGCAAACTGGCTTTTTAAAATATACGTTTATGAGGTGTTTATGTTTGCAATGCCAACCTTGCCAGAAGTAACTGCCAGGTCCGCCGAGCACCACTTTTCCTTCCTGTAACAAAGCACCAATATTAAAGTGAGAACAGGAAAGATGCAACAGTACTGATGATCATGGCATTTCTGTGTCATTTTTAGTCAAAAATGTCTCACCCGTGTAAAATCAGCACTGAATCCACCCTGACAATAGCCTTGTCCTTTACTTCCATGAAATTCTGCAACAGGTGACATTTATTTCATAAAGCATCAATTTACCTTTTTTATGTGGATAGAGCGGTTTAAAGCAGACTATATATTTTTCATACTGTAGTAATCCTACCTGTGCGACATGGAGCGTATTCCACAAACTTGGTGAAATTTTTGATTGACAGATAACATGATCCAGTGGAGTCGGCCTCAGGCATGTTTTCCATGGTTCTCCATGAGTACAAAGGAGCACAAGCCTAGAGGAAAAATATTGTAAGGATAAAGGTCACCTCCATCTCACATGCAAGTAAAGAATACGGTACATCTGGAGCAAAGTAAATTTGACTGAATATCAGTCATAGTCATTAAGACTTTTGAAAACATCTTACCAGTACACTATCTTCATGAACCCGTACTGTTGCTCCGAACCACTGATGGGATTTGAACTCTCCCTGCTGTGGTGTGAAATTCACTGTCAGGTCTAGATCTCCTACAGCCAGAAAAACAGCAAAAGACAAGTTTCCACTGCTTAGATGGTTTTAGACAGCACAGCATGAAAAATAAAGCATAGTTACTTTCTTAAAAATGGCAGGTGAAAAATGAACAGACTGCAAGATTAGCTCCTCAGGTGACTGATAAGGTTAAAGGTCATCTCACAGAGTGCCGGCACTCAAGGGGAAAAGACAGATGGTCACATATGGGCTGAAACTGGATTCATAATTCAAACAAAGGTGACATGTGCTGACCAATGAGAGATGTTGAGACTTCAATGAGACCGCTAGACCAAGACCAGAGCTTAGATTCAGCTGGATTATTCACCAGACTAGAACAATCTGATCCGACATTAAAAACATCGCCACAAAAAGCCTTTGACTGTCAAACTGAACCACATGAAATTCTCCAGACGCACCATCATTTCAAACATGATGTAACACAGAGAAATATTTCTCTATTTTCTGTTTCTTTTTGATTTGGGGGTTTCTTGAGATTTATTGGAATCCCATTCACGAGATTCATCGAAATGGTGGTATCTTGTCTGGCTCAAGAGGGGGTGTGGCTTTAGTGGGGAAAAGTCTCAGGAAAACTCATCCAAGCAAAACAGAAGTTTGAGCTATCTTTCAGATACACGCTCTCTTTCTCCTTTTGTTTACAGCACCCTTCACCTTCCTTTTCCCAAGCCTGTCATCCTTTTCAAGGAATTCTATTATTTTCGTCCTCTCCCACTCATTCTTTTACTATCATGTATTACTTTTTATCTTCTTCTACTTGTCAACTCTTTAGACTCATCCTGTTCCCTCCAAATCAGACATATGGATGCACAGACACACCAACAAACACAAACACACACACACACACACACACACACACACACACACACACACACACAGAGAGAGAAGCACTCTGACACAGACATGCACAGACATACACAGAGACACACAGAAACACAGACACACACACACACAAAAAGACACACATACACAGAGACACACACAGAGTCAGAGAAACACAGAGACAGACACATAGAACACACACACGAAAAGACACCCACACACAGAAATATACACACAGACACAGAGAGACACACAGACACACAGACACAGAGACACACAGACACAGAGAGACACACAGACACAGAGAGAGACAAACATGCACAGAGACATAGTGACAGAGAAGCACAGACACACACAGAAAGACACACATACACAAAGACACACAGAGACACACACACAGAGAAGCACTCTGACACAGACATGCACAAAGACATAGTGACAAGAGACACACAGAAACAGACACACACACACACACACACACACATACACCGAGACAGAGACACACACAGACAGAGACACGCACAGAGTGAAGCACTATGACACAAACATGCAGAGACATAGTGACAGAGAAACACAGACACACACAGAAAGACACACATATACAGAGACACACACAGACAGAGACACACACAGAGTGAAGCACTATGACACAAACATGCAGAGACATAGTGACAGAGAAACACAGACACACACAGAAAGACACACATATACAGAGACACACAGACAGAGACACACAGACAGAGAAGCACTCTGACACAGACATGCACAAAGACATAGTGACAGAGACACACAGAAACAGACACTCACACACACACACACACACACGGAAAGACACACACAGAAATATACACCGAGACAGAGACACACACAGACAGAAACACAGAGAGACACACACAGAGTGAAGCACTATGACACAAACATGCACAGAGACATAGTGACAGAGAAACACAGACACACACAGAAAGACACACATATACAGAGACACACACAGACAGAGACACACAGACACAGAGAGACACACAGAGACAAAGAGACACACAGAGGCACACACAGACACAGAGACACACACAGACAGAAGCACTCTGACACAAACATGCACAGAGACATAGTGACAGAGAAACACAGACACACACAGAACGACACACAGAGACACACAGAGACAGAGACCCACACAGACACACGCAGAGACAAACACACAGACAGAGACACACACAGACACATAGACACATACAGACAAAAGCACTCCAACACAGACATGCACAGAGACATAGTGACAGAGAAACACAGACACACACACACACACAGACACACACACACACACACACACAAAAAGACACACATACACAGAGACACACATACACAGAGACACACACAGACACAGAGAAACACACAGACACAGAGACACACACAGACACAGAGACACACACAGACACAGAGACAAACACACAGACAGAGACAAACACACAGAGAGAAGCACTCTGACACATACATTCACAGAGACATGGTGACAGAGAAACACAGACACACATAGAAAGACCCACATACATAGAGACACACAGAGAGACAGAGACACACAGAGAGACAGAGACACACACACAGAGACAGAGACAGATACACACACAGAGACAGAGACACACAGAGGCACACAAGCACTCTGACACAGACATGCACAGAGACATAGTGACAGAGACACACAGACGCAGAGACACACAGACGCAGAGACACACACAGACACAGAGATACACAAACAGAGAAGCACTTATAGAAACAGATATACGCAGAGACACACACACAGACACACAAACAGAGAAGCACTTAGAGACACACAGACAGAAACAGAGAGAGACACACAGACATACACAGAGAAACACGCACCAGGAAGCACACATAGACATATAGACACACACATGGACAGATACAGGTGAACACCTAAGCACACATACACAGGCGCACACACACAATTTATTTCCCCAGACGTCTGTTGTTTCTGTCTCTGAAGGATCATGGGTACCCCAGTAGGAAAGCAGTGGGGATTAGAGACCTCTAATAACATTAAAGTTATATGCCTTATGGCCACCTCCATGACGATCGTATTCTCCCTCTCAGTTTCCTCTTTTTTCACATCCTGTCTTTCCCTTGTGCTCTGCCAAAGAAAAGAGCACAGAAGAATCACGCAGGAAAACCAGCAGCCCTGCCCCAGCGAGACTAAAGTCTATGTGAAATGTGCTCCCAGACGCTGCTAGATATACGTAATAAGATGCCGGCTAATGCAAATCTAGTGCTCGGTCGGGGTGGACGGCCTGTGGGAAAAGAATCAGTCAATGTCAAAAGAGGAGGAGCATTAAAGCGATAATCTCACTTTCAACATCACGGTTGAAGAGTACAGCTAAAATGATAAAGCTCAGCGGGAAAGGTGGAGGAAAACGGTGTTGTTTGGGCACGGTTATGGGGAAACCTTCCCAAAACTGGCCTGCCTTATATCTATTCCACATAGCAAAATGACTTCATATCCTAAACATAATACAAAATACACAACCTGTGGATAGTGTTGAGTAGATGGACCTTAAGTGTCTACTTAGGCAGTTTCAGATAAGTGACATGGACCATAATTTATGTCACGAAATTCCATCTACATGAGATACTGCTGACATAACCAGATCAGATTAAAGACGACACATTCAACGCTGCTAAAACAATTATTAAGAGATGCCCGTGCTGTGATTTACAGCCATTTTCATCAAAATTCCCTCTGTTGGTAATCCTATGAGTGCTCACAGTCTCTTGAGTCAAGCAGAGAAGACGTATGAGCTCTCTCAGGGAATAGCGGAGGTCAGGGGTCACATACGCACCACTCTCTCTCTCTCTGGTGAGTGAGGTACCCCATTAGTAAAGCATCAGGCCTGTGTGAATAAGGGCGAGTTAGGAGGGGTATCGAAAGGCACGGGGCACATGGCTAAATTCAGTCATCACATCAAGTGTCCTTTGGGAGATGCCACAAGGAGGAAATGAGAAAAGACAAGAGTCAGCACCCCCCCCCTCATCTTTCTCAGTTATTTTCTTATCAGGGAGGAAAAGGAAAGAGGTTAGATCTTAAGACATGATTAGCTATGGCTCTGTGGCTGAGAGATGTGAGTTCGGAGGAAGCATTATCTGACCCTCTCGTGACCCACTTAAGAGAAACCAATGGTGCATCAGCGACCGCTGGGTCAAGCCTTTATTCAAGTGGTGAGGTCTAAATATGAAAGATTAGCTGGGACTAAACGTGAACTATGCAGGTAGAGTGCAACAGCAAGACTTATACACTTGAATGAATAGCTTGAATGCACTGTATATTAAAGGGATAGTAATGAAAATAATGTCATTAATGACTCACCCTCATTTAGTTCCAAACTCGTAAGACCTCCGTTCATCTTTAGAACACAGTTTAAGATGTTTTAAATTTAGTCAGAGAGCTTGTTGACCCTTCAGTGAAAATCTATTTACGGTATACTGTCCATGTCTAGAAAGGTAATAAAAACATCATCAAAGAAGCCCATGTGACATCAGTGGGTCAGTTAGAATGTGTTGAAGGTTTGAAAATACATTTTGGTCCAAAAATAACGGCTTTATTCAACATTGTCTTCTTTTCCGCGACTTTTGTGAAGCGCATGCGTGAGACTAAAGTCACGTGACTGCAGTGACACGGATGACGTGTTATATGGTGCGCCCCAGCTGTTTTTTTTTGTGCGCCCAGGCTTCGTTTACAGTCTGAGGGAGACACACGCTGTAAGTTTGAACAAAAAAAAACTTTGCAAACATGTCTGAGGATAACACGTCATCCGTGTCACATGACTTTAGTCTCGCGCATGCGCTTCGCAACAGACGCGGAAGAGAGAACAATGCTGAGTGGGGTCGTAGTTTTTGTTGTTTTTGGACCAAAATGTATTTTTGATGCTTCAACACATTCTAACTGACCCACTGATGTCACATGGACTACTTTGATTATAGTTTTATTACATTTCTAGACATGGAAAGTATACTGTAGGTAGATTTTCAGTGAAGGGTCAACGGGCTCTCGGACTGGATATAAAGGATCTTGGACTGTGTTCTGAAGATGAACGGAGGTCTTACGAGTTTGGAACAACATGAGGGTGAGTCATTAATGACATTATTTTCATTTTTGGGTGAACTATCCCTTTAAGAGATGCACTAAATTTAAGAAATTGTGGTTGTCATGGAAACAAACATTATGCAATATTGCTCAGCATCCACTGCACTTAAGTAAGTAAATCTGGCTGTTTCTCACTTATTAAAATCCTTTTCGATCTGCAAGGATGTATTGACATCTTATTAAATGATCATTGGATAAACATTGACCCCCGAGACTAAACCAACCGCTGTAATATATCACACGTCACAGGGTATTACCTCAATTCAATTTCCATCTACCGCTCGAATATCGAGTTAAACCAAAACAACATTAAGTTTTAATTGAAGTCAAATGTAACAGGAAGAACAGCCTGGCATTTATTGGAAATAAACAGTTTATTTACTAAATAAATGTCCTTGCTTAGAAAATGCCACTAACGGGTTTTTTAAAAAAATCTGCTGCATGCCACGATTAGCTGCTTTCCATAACATATAACCTCCGATTCATAATAAAAAATATAAAGCCACATGGCTCTGTAAAAGGTTTTGCTGGAATATTTCTCTCTGTGTAACAGATAGTAAATCTGGATTTTCACTGCACACTTTTACTTTGCAGGAAGGAAGCCAGCAGTCTGAGAAAGCGAACATTTCACAGTCCTCCTGACATGTGCTCAACAACTTGGATCAGTCCCTAATACTCGGTTCACTTCAAGAAAAATATTCTTCTTTGATTTAATACACACTTTATAGTGCATGCTGACATCTTCGCTTATTTTTCCCCCATCACTGTAGTGCATGGAAGTCTGACTCCTTGTGATTGCCTACGTTGCAGATCACTTTAAAAAAGCATGAAGATAAATATGCATGAACTTTAAAAGCAACCACAAAACAGACAAATAAGTATTCAGTAAACAAATGATACAAGTTATCATTTCGCTTTCATCTAAAGCGACATACAAAGCACTCAATACAGTTTACCAGCATGAATGTCCAGACCTTATGAGTTGCTTGTGTCGTGTTATTGTCAATGTTGAGAAATTTTCATAAGCATCACAGTCGACACAATGAGGGGAGAAGGACTGTGTGACCGAAAGGTGCTTATTTTCAGGAAGCCACATAATGGAAAGAGCAGATATCTATCAACACAGGGATTGTTTTGAAGAGGATGTGGTAACTTAAGTCTAAACACTGGATCTGCTTACAGTGCTGGTAAACAATTAGCAGTCTTAAGACCTCAATTAATTACATAGGCTTGACCAACTGGATTTATTAGTACAAAACCAAGCATTTATTTACTGACTGTACTCTAAAGATGAATGGGTGATTCTCATGAAATCCAGACTTAGAAGGTGTCCAGCATTAGAATTTTTATTTTTATTTATTTTTGGAACATATAAAGTTAAGGTCTGAACTTACTATAACCATTATTTTTATAGGATTTAAAAAATATTTCCTATAGAATGATTTACATTTTTTAGATTATTATTATCAAAAATGATCATTACCGCAACATAATAAAACATTACATATATGCATTTACAAACTTATGTTTCGGTAATGAGAACTAAAAAGTTGTCTGTACTAGTATGACAAACAAAATTTAAACTTTTATCTGAAGAGAAAAAATAAGAACTACTTAACTGGAAGCCTTCTTGAGTGTCACAGTCAATTTTGTCCCTTCCAACTATTTTTTTTTAAATGTTAGTTCCTTGAGGGCTTATACAATGATTGAAACTTGTTGCGGAGGATGAGAAAATTGGTCTTGGACACATTTATATTCCTTATTATTGTCTCTACATTTACCAATGATCACCAAAACCACATGTTTCTTTACTTTAAAGGTTTATAGAAGCTTTTAAATTTTTTTTAGATTTTTTTTATTATAAATTTTCCATGTAAAAGAACCCAAATCCAGTCATGGACATGTTGCGGTAATGACAATTTTCCCCTTAAATGTGAAAAAACAATAAAAATAGTTTGTATGATGTCATTTGAAATCATGTGCAAAATAGAACATGAAGAGATGTTGGTAACTGTATGCTTCTTATTTTGATAGCATTTACTTTTATCATCAAAATGTTTCATGACACCTCATAAGTCTAATCGCGAGAATCAACCGGATGTGTTAAAAACAACACAATCGGTGTTACTTTTGGGACAACACACTAAATGAAAAACAGACAAATCTCTGTGTTATCATTGAAACAACACTGTGTTACTTAATGACACATAGGCCTGGTTTCACATACAAGGCTTAGCTAAAACCAGGACTAAGCCTTAGATAAATTAAGGTGTTTAAGCATCTTTAATACACATGCATAAGAAAAAGTTGTTGTATATTTGTGTATCATGAGACAAATCAATGGCACTGGCGCTTTTTAAGATCCGTCAGTGTAAGTTATTTTTAATTGAGACAGCTTAAACGTGTTTTAGGCTAAGACTAGCCTTAAGCCTTAAATGTGAAACCATAGAGCATGATGTGTTAAAATGATGCATAATGTGTCAAATAGCATAGCACAAAAATGTGTAAAACAGAGTGTACTTTAGCACATTGTTATGGTGCCGTGCCATCTAAATTATGGTATGTACACTCTAAGAAAACAAGATACAAGTTGTCACTGTAGTGGTATGCTTTCAAAAAGTACCAAGAGAGTCCACATTAGTACCACAATTTGGTTCCAATGTATACATATTTGTACTTAATGGTACATATTAGAACCTTTTTGAAAGTCACTGAATCTTACCGTGTGGATCGAACTCGATGCTGGTGCATTGTGATTGGTTGAGGCTCCAGGGACAGTAGAAGACAGAACCTCCTTCTCTGATCTTAGGCTGGCTGGTGTTGGCTTTGGGTGCTCCAACTATAACACTCACACTGTTCAATGGAAAAAAAGGGATGAAGTTAGCATACTATTAATACTATGAACATTTTTAATAGAGCATAAACAATTCTGAGATAAACAGGGCTAAAGAAAACAGCTTTATATTTTACAGTTTAATATGATTATAAAGTCAGACCAGAATCTAGCAAAGAAATGCTGATGGTCTGAGGAAATGGACTGCCTGCTGGTCTACAGTACAGTATTGTATTATGCAACAACGTGGCCATGTGCAATCATTAGTAACTTTGTTGGCAACATGTGACCACCATGACACAAAGACACACACACACACAAACCAGGTCCCACTGGGTAATAAGTCAATGAGAAAACAAGAGCTGAGACTGTGGTGGATACACAGCTGGTTTTGCTCTGGGTTGCACACACACAAATGTATCACACACTGGATGTGATCACATACATACATACATAAAAACATACTACACAACCACATTAAAAATCTTACAAACCAACCATGAGGAATAAACAATTGTGATTGGACAGGAAGAGACTGAGGTAGATTTTAGAATAGTTAAACATTCAAAAACGATTTGTTTTTATTAAAATGTGAGCATTTCTTCATACAAAAGTCACTTCCAAAATGCTAGGGGTGTTTAGGCGGTTGCCAATGTATTGCTATGTAGTTGCATATGTAGTTGCATTGTATGTGGGTCAATAACATGACGTTAATTATTTTGTGTAGTATGGTTCGATTAAATATAAAAAGTTTAAAATTTCAAAATAAATTTGCAGATTACTTGCATACATTCTCTTTTTTGAGGACCAAGTCTAAAATCACTGGTTTTATTTCATTTTGACAGACCAGTTACACCACATTGACATTTTTGCAATAATCACCCAAATATTCTGTGTCAATTGGTGTAACAAGTTTTTTAAATGAAAATATAAATATATTCCTAAAAATATATAATATACATATTTGATGATTACGCTTACATGCAATCAAGGTGGATAAAATATTTAATGTTTCACATTCTTTGGCGCAATTGGTGGTTACACCATTTGACATTTTCAGGTCCATTCAGTCTTAACATTCATAAAAATGGTGCAAATGTCATTTTTTATTGCATAAAATTAACATAAATACACTATTTGCATTGAAATAAACCTGATGCATGCTTTTAAACCAAGTTTTTTTAAAAGATTTTGGAATTTCTCATCTTACCAAACTGTTTTTGTCACTGACCCATCTACAGTTACTGTAAAATATAATGTACAGTATATAATGTAATACATAGTTTGTACGTAATGTAATGTAATATAAATAAGTCTATAGCATTTTCCCCAGATTTTATCATCTGCCATGCAAAAATGGCAAATCGAAAGCCGCCCACTAAATAAACCACAAGATCTGATGCAAGCTACCGTAGCACAAACACTGATATTTAATCTTTGGGAGTTTGTTGCAAAGTAATAACTAGCGTTGTGCTTTGTTGCGTTCAATTGCATAGGATCGTATTTACATCTAAAGAAAAAGTACCCAAAAACCGAAACGGGCACTCCCAGCGTCCCTGCTCTTCTAATCTGCATCTAATTTTCCAAGAGCCAGCGTGGATTTGCGCCACCATGACCTCATTGTCTGCAAACTTACTATCATCTTTCCTGTCATTATGGCTGGTCAATTGAGAACAGGGGGATGGGGGGTGTGGAGGTGTTTGTCAGAGGGCACTAGGGGCATCTTTGAGGGGGGGTTAAGGTACAGGAAGTGAACACCCTTTCCTGCCCCTGGGCTGGACTCAGTGACGCGTAACAGAGGGTTTCCTTACAATGGCCGAATTCAGCGAGCCCATCGGTCAGCCATGCACGCTCAAGCCCACTTTAGATGCACTACAGAGATCCTGTAGGTAAGACCAGATGACCACTTGAGTCACAAACAGAACAAGCAGAACAAAGACTGAGGAGGATAAGATTAAAAGGACATCACTTTTTGTATTACTTGTAAAAGATTTTTTTTATTACTGTTACTGTGCATGAACACTGACACTTTGTCGCTGTGTTTTGCTAGTCGCTTTCATAAACAAATGAATAACCGTCCTCTCTGTACATGACGAATGGCGTGAAATCCACTGCTTCACTCTCATTGGTTGTCACTCCCAAAGGTCGCTCATCGTTTGCATAAAATTTTTTGAAATGTTCTAAAATTTGTCGTCTCCCATACAACAACAAAAAATACATTTCTCTGGCCAGAAATATATTTTAAATACATGCGAAATATATTTTGTATAAAGTAATGCTCAATTAAATATATTTTTGAATTTGGAAATATATGTAGTTTTAACCTTTATATATATTAACATATATTTTAAAATGTATTTCAAGGGCAAGCAAATACATTTCTAATTTTACATCCCATATGGCAAAAAACATATTCTTTGCCAAAATATATTTAAAATATATGCTAAATACAAGTTAATTTTATAAAGTATATTTTTGAAGTTGAAAATATATTTAATTTTTATATTTTTAAAACTGATAATTTACAAGTTCGTAACAAAGTAAATATAGTACGCTAGATTTTTTATGCTTTAAAATTTATTTATTTTTAAAATATATCTCAAAATATAAAAAAGGCCAAAAAATATATTGGTGAAAAATACATTTTTGTAAACATATTCCAAAATATATTTCAGCAAATATATTTTTTGGCCATTTTTTGTATATTTTTTAAAAATATTTAAAATATATTTTTGCCGTATAGACAATGAACAGGCTGGACACGCCCACTTCTTGTCAGCAACAGTCGCTGCCGCTCGTTTTGCTGAAAATCGGCACGCTTCCACTGAAATAAATAAGATTGCATCGCTTCGCCATTGCTAGTCGCTGGCAGTGTGAATGCAGCCATATATGTTGCACCAAATTTCTTATTTCTCTTACTATTTTTGCATGTCTATGCACGGCTGACCATGTTACAAGTTGTGTACAGTATAAAACTGTTATAAATGTGATGAATAAATCTTGAATGTTGAATAAAAAATTGTGCATCTGTTATCAAAAAGTAGGTCCAAGTTGCAAAGTGCATTAGTGACTCAGTTTAAAAGCACAAAATCTGAGTTTTGTTGAGTAAACAGTGATATATTTAATAAACATTAAACAATAATAGTGCTTTGGGATCAACAGGTTTCTAGGACACTAGAGCGAGCACAAAACATGGAAAAAGTGAAGATACTTTTAATTTGTTTAGCTAACAGGGGGATGGGGGGAGAATCAAAACAAAGGCCTTTTCCGGCCTGGAGTGAATATCCCGTTTTTCCACCATGTGTAGACCAAGAGAGTCTCCCCGAGGTGTTAGAAAGCTCTGGCCAAGGTGTAATGTTAATCCCAGACACTAATAATGCTCTTCCTCTGGGAATTGCGAATGACTTAGTATATCTTACCAAAAAAACTGGACAAAGTCTCAGCCAAAAGTGAGAAAGAATCATGCTGAACTACCTCACTTGAACCCAAACACACTAGAAATCAACTCGCATACACTAGTCTGATAAAATGTTGGTATGATGCATGTGAAATGCGTCTAACAGCTGCAATCCCAATAACTTTCCCAAAGCATTTCCACTCTAATCTAACCTCTCAAGTTTCAGGAATGTCATGCGCTTTCACTACTGCTTTGGCTTGCAAGTGTACAGTTACAGTACAGCTACAAGAGTCGCATTTTTATCATTAATTCAAAATGCTGAGATGCACTTGCTCAAAGCAAAACCACTACACTATACTGAATGTTCATACCAAGACTTGCCATAGCAAGTAACCATTTACATTTAGGCCTATGCATTTGGCAGACACTTATATCCAGAACGACTTAAGAGTACATTATCAATATTTTTATTCCCTAGGTTCAAACCCATACCCTTGCGCTGCCAATGCAATGCCGTCCGTTATACAGCAGCACGTTACGTAAAATTTGCATGCTATGCGTAACACTTCATTTAACCTTCACATGTGCCGCCTTGTGAATAACGAACAGCATCAGATTCAACATCAAATAGATTTGAAAGGAAACCCAGAAACACAAAATTGCTTTCATCAAGCCAATCGGAAATGTCTATGCCTTACGCCTAACACTGTAGTAAACAAAGTCAAAACCGTAGTTTGATAATGATCTGAAAGAACTGTAAATAAGAAACAATTAGCATGTAATGGGGTTTATCTTAGGGGATCTCATCTCTCTTAAATTTCCCTCTTAATCCATCTAAGCCCTTAAATGTCAAGCTTACATTAGCATAATGATAAGAGCCAGATTGCTGTTGGCTTAGATGCAAGTTTTTTTACGGCTCTGCTTAAAATGGAAAAGAGTGCTTTTTAGCAGAGAGTATAGCAAGCTTTTGACTTTAATTAAAACAATCTGGCCTTGTGAGAGAACAAAAGTACGTTGTTTCAACGCAGTTAATGTTATTAACATACTATTATTAGCACCCATAAACTGCTGAGTAGATTTATTGGCAAAGTTAGGGGTCACTGACTAAGTTCGAAAACCTTTTTGCTTACTCAGGTGTGTGTAATGCAGAAAGTATTATGGTTGCATTTCCTTGTATTGTCAAGCAAGTTGTTTAGGGTTCCCATACCTTCGTTAACTTCAAATTCAAGGACCTTTTAAGGACTTTCCAGGTCCAATACCCTCAAATTCAAGGAATAAATGTGGGGACACATTTCAAGTGAGAACAAGGTAACATCGTGTTACCTTTTAAGATACATTGTTACAGGTCCCTTTCGAGGAACTCGCGCTGCGTCACTGCGGTGACACTTTGAGGAAGCCTCCAGTGGTAAGTTCGTCTGAATGCAGGGCTTGACATTAACTTTTTGAGCAACTTGTCCTTCGGACAAGTAAATTTGTGTTTCACTTGTCCATGCACAAAAGTCACTTGTCCGGGTAAAGATTTAGAATATAATGTATTTTTTGTGTTTTGCTAATCAGTGGCGGAGCAAGGGATTTCTCATAGGGGTGGCCAGGCAGGGGCCAGCAGTTACTCTGGTGCACATAAAATATCATCCAACCTTAAAATACTTTTAAGTATTATAGGTGTGTTAATAAGAATAATGTATAACATACAATTGCTACAATACTTTAATTTGAATTAAAATGAATTGAGATTAACATACAATTTATAGTCATAATTGAACCTCATGTTTTTTCAAACTATTTAATCAAATAATCATAATCAAATAATGTAATCAAATCATTTGGCTGCTTCTTGCTACTCTTTCTGAAGAATGATGCTATATCTGCTGCCTTTCTCTTCATTTTTCCCACATTTCAATGATTGTAGAAAAGTGTCAACTTTAATAAATGGACTAATCCGGTCACCCCTGTTATTAAGTGCGAAATGGACTGTTCCAAAACTTTCCGCTAGAGAGTCTGCGCAGTGTCGGAGAATAGAGCAGGTGAATGATAACGGGAAAGGAGATCGGCTGAATAGTGTAAATAGTTATAGTTTAAATAAGCAGGATTTATTCTAATCAAAGGAGGTTTTGTGGACTGTGCGTCTGCGTGCATTATACTAACCACACATCTATGCACATTTAATAAAGTCAACGATTTGAATACTTTGAGTGAGACATACTTGTTCTAACCGGACAAACTGTAGCCTTCAACCAAACCCGGACTAACATTAGCAATTAAAGCAAAATAATAGAAGATTTTTCAATGATTGTCTGACATTAAAACACTGAACATTACCATGTTTTAAATAACTTATAAGAAAAAATGTATCTAGATTATCTGTTACATATATAAAATCAATCTTACACCTAGCATTTACGCTGTGATGTTCGTGTGGGATTTTTAATGTACAGTGACGAACTCTGTCAGATTCAGATCAGCTGTCGCGCAGCGCACACACGCATAGGCGCGCTGAAAGAGAGATTCTCGTTATAAAACAGATTCTTAAACAAGATTTTAAGCCCATTATGTGTTTTACCGAACGTTAGAAGAGAAAAAATACGGACTTAAATTGGCTTTTTTGACACACAGTAAAGTCATTTATATTCACGCTGGAGCCTGAAGAAACATCACTCTCCGCGACTCCCGCCCCTCCGTGTTCGGCGATCAGGTTCAATGCGCGCACAGCTTGTTTAGTAACAATAACAGTACATGTAAACGTGTGTGTCGGCGTGCTGCGCTCTCTGTTCAATATTCCGCTCGGTGTTTGCGCTGCGCGTTCTGCTCTGTCGTTAACGGCACATAAGGTGAAGTAACATTCATTGAAATTTAACTTGTCCAGTCGGACAACTAATTTTCTCTTACACTTGTCCTTCAAAAAATCCACTTGTCCCGGACAAGCGGACAAGCCTTAATGTCGAGCCCTGGAATGTGTATATCAAATTCAACCAATGGTGAGGCTTAACGATAAAGACAGTGTGACGCAGGAGCCAGGAAGTATATCGCAACATGAAAAATTGCCAAATACGGCATTACAGGGACGCAGGAAGTATGGCAAGGGAGACGCAGCGTCTCATTCCCTTCTCAGGGACCAACAGTTACATACGTAACCCGAGACGTTTTCATGTGTAACCGGCATTTTGGTACGAATCAACATTCGCATACAGAAGATATAAGCATTTAAAGCGAACAGTTTTGCACGTGTGAATGATCAATGATATTAAGTCAATGATATTATCCTACACTAAACAGGGAATAATATGGATTTTTTTCCAGAAAACTTCTTCCATAAAATAGATTCAAGCACTTTCAATGATCTGTATCTATGTATGTATATTTTCAAAAACTTCCCAGGGCCTTGAATTTTTCCCCCCAGATTTACAAACTTTCAAGCATTTTAAGGAAACGTGGAAATCCTGTTGTTGTTATAAATATTTTGAAATAATCATCACATTTTTATCATAATGTGAAAGGTTTTGCAACAAGTATTAAGTTTACAAGTGTTTTTGTCCAAGACAACTGTTTTTCTTTGAAATAACTAGCATTGATGAATCAATCACAAGAAGAGCATTAACCTGTATTGAAGCAGAAAGGGTTAACTTTTCTGTTAAATGTAAGCAGATTAAACAGTATAAACATTATTGTGGTGGTATGTCTGAGAGAGACAACCCCCGTCTCTGACAGAAGACGCTAATCAGCATCATACTTTGTGTGCCGCTAATTAAGTTAGCCTGGAATTTAGCCTCAGATATATTTACCACTGAAATGCTAAGCTTGCTATACGCAAAGGCTAAAGATGTATTAAACTTAACACCACATGTCTGAGGTTTGGTAATCCAACTATAAAACTGAATGGATGTACCACAAATAACATTTACTTAAGTTGTGGCAACAAAACATCGGGTAAAAGACGCTGATCGTGCAAAAATAATGCCGTTAATTGGCTAGAGGGTCAGGGACATCAGATGGCAAATTCTTGCTTTACTACCCTCCTTTAAAACATTTCTCCACACTTCATTATCTTCCAGCTGTTTAACTTGTGTCACTTGAACGCTATTGTAATTGCTTAAGCTTTCCAGGAAACCCCATTGGTTGGTAATGAAGGGGCATAATCACAATCAGACAAAATGCAAAACCTCAGTCTGCCCCCGTCATTACATGGCACTGGAAAAATGTCAAATAAATTGGCACAAATGAAGCTTTTTGGCAAGATGCAAGCATCAGACCAAAAAAAATCAATCAAGCTAAATGCAATTGAATAGATGTGCCAAAATAATGAATTAGTAACTTCCGTTGTTTCTGATTGTTCTTGCTTTTCCCATGCCTACCAGACGTATATATAAACAAGACCATGAGGTTTCAGACTGATTGTAATTTGGCCTAAGGAGCATTTCTAAAACGCGTCTGGCCAATCATCAGGCTGTTCAGAAGTATGTAATTTAAATGCTGCTATTAGCAAAAAAAGATCTGAGTGGTCGCACACCATGTTCTCACAACTGATGTGGAACAGATCCAAAACAAATTTCTCCGGCATCAAAAAACAAGCATTAACCTTGGTAAACCGACATTGTCGAATCAAAGAAAGCCTTAAATTAAATCTAAGGCCCGGGAGATTTGCTTTTGGGTGTTTTTCTTTCACAACACGCCAGCGGGCATTAACAAAAATTCCCGTCTGTCTCTGTGTCGTTAAGCAGTTAATAATGAGACGGATAAAAGTAGGCTAAAGAAATCTGTCCGCGGGGCCACCGTCTACTCGGTGGAGCCGATCCACACGTGCTCGGTTCTGCTGTCTGGGAGCTGTGGCCCGAAGATGATGAGCAAAGCAGTGACCACTGGGTCAGCTGGCATCGGAGGACAACAGCTCACTCACCAAACTGGCATGCAGAAGGCTCGATGGAAAACTGCACAGTAATGAAGAAGGACGACAGAAACCAATCCTCAAATCTCAGAGTAACACAAAGCAAATGCTTATACAAACCTCAAATGGTGATGTAAGAAAATGAATCGCAACACTATAGACGGGGAAGCTGACTTTGTGTTGTTTACAATTACGAGATTAATATTAATTAAAAATTAATTTATTAAAAAGTACTTAAAGGTGCAGTGTGTAATTTTTTGAAGGATCTCTTGACAGAAATGCAAAATAATATACAAAACTATATGATCAGGGGTGTATAAAGAACTTTCATTATGAACCATTATGTTTTTTATTACCTTAGAATAATGAGATGTTTTTATCTGCAAACACAGAGGGTCCCCTAACATGGAAGTCGCCATTTTGTGCCGCCATGTTTCTACAGAAGCCCTTAACGGACAAACGTTTTTACTAAGTTGTATCCAACTATGACATGTTTGTCCGGTGGCGGCTAACGTAGCTTCTCTATGCGTTTCAAAAGCGAGGGGTGAGCAGTGGACTAAGCTGTTGGTTGCAATGCGCAACCTCACCACTAGATGCCACAAACATTTACACACTGCACCTTTAAAGGAAAACATCACCGTTTTTCAATATTTTACTATGTTCTTACCTCAACTTAGACAAGTTAAGACATATCTATATTTTTCAAAACGTGCACTTAATGTTTGTATAGTGCGTCGTGAATGTGTTAGCATTTAGCCTAGCCCCATTCATTTCTTAGGATCCAAACAGAAGCCACCAAATACTTCCATGTTTTCCCTATTTAAAGACTGGTACATGAGTAGTTACAGGAGTATGGTGGCACAAAATAAAACGTGGCGATTTTTTACGCGTATTAAAAAATGAGAACTATATTGCACTTTGTTTTCAGCACTTAATCGAAAGGGGGTGTAGTCAGGAGTGATGATGTTACTGCACGCCGAGATCGAAGTGCTGCAAACTAAGTGCTCTTTCAACATAAAATATAGTTCTCATTTTTTATCTACCATACCAGTGTAACTACTCATGTAACAGTCTTTAAATAGGGAAAACTAGGAAGTTATTAGTGGCTTCTAAATTCATCCCTGTTTGGATCCTAAGGAATGAATGGGGCTAGGCTAAATGCTAACACATTCACAGCGCACTGTACAAAGATTAAGGGCATGCATTGAAAAAAGATAGGGATGTATTAATTCGTCTAAGTTAAGGTAAAAAAAAATATTAAAATATTAAAAAACGGTGGTGTTTTCCTTTAAATGTATTCAGTGCATTAAAAGGACAGTTCATAAAAAAATACTACTACTATGGAAATCAACAGGGCCTCTGATTGGTTTGGTTACAAACGTTCCTCAAAATATCTTCCTTTGTGTTCATCAGAACAAAAAGATTTATACAGGTTTGTAACAACATGAGTACAGTAGGTACAGTAAATGATGGCAGCATTTTTTGGGTGGACTATCCCTTTAAAACTATTTTCCATGCAAATTTATTATTTGCTAGTAGCTTCCTATAGCTTGGGATGCTACTGTTTCAAATGATAGTTGAAACATTTGGTAGGATGTTTTGAATAAAATGCGGGCTTGCTTGTTTGAATGTTACAACATGTGATAATGATTCAGTTTAAATCTGTAAAAGAAAAAAAAAAAATGCACCTATGCGGTGTCTGCTCGGAGGCATTGCTGGTTTGGAATAGCCGTTAAAACGGCACACATGCCTTCAGCTGTTGATCTGATAAACATTCCCACCCCGTTTTACAGATTTTTAAGTCACCACAAAAACATTTCCTCCCAAAGGATATGGTTCGAATCAGCATCATTGCACCAGGTGCGGCGGGCTCTGCCAGATCTCACAAACAGGCATCTAGCATTGTATTATTTGCTAAGCCACTTAAATGTACCAACTACCAAACCAGAGGGAAGTTAAACTAAAATAAACAAAACTTGAACAATCATTGTTTAAAACTATGTCCTTACCCTTCACAACGATAAGCAAGTTGAATTTTGTGAGAAATTTAAAAATTTTTTATCAAAACATTTAAATATAAGTATGTAAAGTTACCTGCAATTTTATGTTTCAAACAGAGATGGCGATAGAGATGCAAAAGTTACAGATTGCAGCTTGCACCAGAGGTGGCTGAACACACCAGACATTTTTGTTTTTCAGTCATTGTGCTATGCGCTATCCGCTTCGTTAAGTCTGACGTCATGCAGCGCTTTCGGGTCCAACCGATCTCAAATGCCATATGGAAATAACAAATCACGCTAATATATACTCGTATCATAATGCAAAACTACCAAAAACCCCTGATCCAAATTTTTATCTCCATAACAAAATCAGAGATAAGTATTAAAGCAACACCAAAAAGTTTTTTTACCTTAAAATAACGTACCAAAACAGTTTCAGTCGTTCATCCACTCGAAACAGTCTGAACAGCACTTTCACATTCGCTTTGCAGCCCTCTATCGGCCAAAACCGCACTAAAGAAGAAGTTTTCAACCGTTGGGTCGCGGTCCTGTAGTTCGAGTGAAAACTACAAAAACTTGCTTTACGGCAGACCTACAATCCAATTAGAGCCAGCTTTGCTGCAGTAGGCTAAATTATTTATGACCGTGGTAATGGACAATTCCCCTTCCAACCTATAGGGGGAGCAAAGAGAAAAAACTCTTTAGTGTTGCTTTAATACTGCTTTGTACACTATGAGCTTATACAAATTTTGCTTAAAAATATGTGATATGAATAAATAGTGCTCATAAATAGCTGTTAATAATATCATCTATATTGGAATAAGTGGAGGATTGGAACCCGGAAACGGTATTCCTTACGTCATGTATTAACAAGCTGATTGGTTGGTGTGGCATTTGTCTCGGCGCTCCTCCACTGTGATTGGATGACTGAGTAAAAAGTGACATTGACAAGCCCAGCAGTTTCCCCAAGATTAAAAAAAAATCAAGCAGTAAAAATCACTCAGCTCCTCGGTAGCTGCCAACGTTTTATAAAAATGCAGCGCTTCCATTGGAAAAAACAGAAAAAATAAGCTGACCTCAGGAAAAACTGGTGGACACAGGGTTTTAAAATGGAAACATAATGACATCCTAAAAGGGAAAAGTGAGTCAATGTTTTGTTGGAAAAACTGTGATTTCCACTTATTTCAAATCTATTGTGTTAATGAATTAATCATCAATGAAAAATGTGTGGTTACATTATTGGCCAGTAAAATAAGCAAAACTTACTTAATTGTACGTCAAACACATGTAAATTCTGGAATTCTGGACACTCTGGATTTGATTAGACACGCAAATTTAAGACACACAATTTTATACTCGAGCACAAAAAACACTTAAAAAAACAACAACAGGCAAGCAGCGTGTTCAACAAGCAACAACAAACCATGTCATTCAACCGTATGTCACATTTAATCATCCCGCAACATTTGAATAAACACTTTGGTTTTACCTCCCAAATCTACGGATAGCAAATTGCAACCCCAACCTCCAAAAAGCTATAATTCACACATTTATGGAGACCAGTAAACATCACATTGTAAGCTGCAACTGTTGGTTGTTGACACCTCAGGAGGACTTTTCTCAGCATGTCATCCTTCTGTTCACACTTTAAAAGGGCCATTTAAAGAAAACAATTAGCATCAATCGCTCACTTTACATACAATACCTCGTGTTCTTTGTTTTTAATCCTCCAGGCAATAAACAAGCCATGTAAATGCGACTTGCTGTCGTTGCCGGCCCAGCAGGGGCCTTACACACCAGTACAGAACAGATGAAGGAGATAATGATCTACGCAAAATGTACGTCAGGACAACGCCGAACAATGGAGATCTGCGTCAACCCCAGGCATTATGTTGCCCAAAGGCTAAACGTCTGCAAAGTTGACTGGGCCGCTTGTTCTACTGATCGAACACATGTCTGTTTTTCCACCAAGGCGTATGTACAATCTCACACAAGAGGCCATTATACAAGCCTGCCAGGTTCAACTAGCTGATAACTTCTCAACGGTAAACCCATAGTCCCAATCGGTGAGTAAGCACAGTCTAAATTGAACACAAACCAACCTTGTAGGCAAATGTCAAAGGGGCACAGAAGCCAAATGAAGTTTTATCAAGAAGAAAAGGAGCCAAAAACACAACGAAATTTAAGTCACATGGAAAAGTGTCGCTACTGAATACAGCAAACCTTTTCTACTACAACACAAAGACCTCTTTTGTACAGACTCCATGGAAAACACTAGTCGTCGCTGGGAGAAACTAGGTGAAGAATAGCTTGGCAGCCAACATATACACACCCATCTCCAGCTGGATGCAAGACTACGGACAACACGGACTAATCCAATGGAGAAAGAATAGACATGATAAATAACCTTCCTGGTAGGAAAAATAAAAATGAAGAGAATCTCTGTGTTTAGCAACGGCAAACTGAGCTCAAGGTCCGAGATAAATATTGATTTAGCATTGACCCTCTTAGAGAAGCTGAAGCTGAAGATCACCTACTGTACACCATGTCATCATGGCCAAACTATCTATGATGTCACTTCCTTGTAAACACATGCCATTGAGGTCATTATTAAGAGTCTCTGAAGATTTGCTCACCAAGGCAACCTCAGTTTTGCTACGCTTTGGGTAATAAATAACACAAGAGGCAGGTGAGAAGTTTGACAGTGATATTCCTGCCAGTACCGATCATATCATGTTGCTTTTGGCCAACGTTGCAGACAGTCCAGCTCCTCAGATTCAACCACAAGCATCGGACTATCGCCAACAATCCTAAAACACCGAAAACTTCTTTTTGAACATGATAAACAAAAAAGGAATGTATGCATAGTAACGCATTATTCTCCGAAAAGCACGGCACTAATCATCTGGAGCCACGCAAATCCCAGCAGGAGCAGAGATGCGCATGTTTACTTTCGATACAATCCAAACATTTAAAGGTATTCGGTTTTCAGACATTCAACCCTATAGCCAGACCCTCACCTTTAACCTTTCACATGCAGCACAGAGGATCATCTCCTTATCCAAAGGCAATGAACGCTGAGACAAAAGAATGTGGCGCTCCTCCACATCACCGTCTGGGGGTTTACCTTCATTGTCAAAGATTAACTGTTGGAACTAATTCAGGCAAGAGCATACAAGGACACGGCGAAATGTTTCGTTTTAAATAGACTAGGTCTGAGGTTTAAATTCAGACCAGGTGAACTAGCGAGACTTTCACAAACCAGGAGAAATCTGCATCATATACCAGACCATCCCAAAGAGACCTTTAACACAAGAATGTTCTGCTCTTCTCTCCATCTTCAAGGACTATAAATTTCTCCTCCATGTATACAGCTGACAAGCCCCCTGACACGGAGATTGTGAACTCTGTCCTCAAGCGCTTCTCCGTGGTGGTCTGCACGCCAACTAATTCAATTAATGCGTGCCAAGCAGTACTGTTCTCCTCAGACAAACGTGCACTGTGGAACCAGACTATCAGGAACTGGGTGCACGTAAGAAAATAAAGCATGTGTGAATGACACAAAACATACCTGACACCAGATTCATCTTGAGAGAAAGAACAGCAATTCTTTAGACAGCTGGCTCCTGCTTTCTGACTTAAGTTTGAAAGACAGTCTGATATGCATTTACATTTGTTCGGTTAGCAGACCATTTTATCCAAAGCCACTTACAAATGAGAGAACATTTAGCATTTTGTTAATGAGCTAACAGTGCCAAAATTATCAAAAATGCTCCTGAATGGTCACTGGGGGCAGTACTAAGGGTACTGCACCCAGTGACCATTCGGGAGCATTTTTGATCTTTTGGCACTGTTAGCTCATTTTTGATCATCAAAAGGACCTACTATGTACCATTTCAGTACAGATATGAAACTTTTGGTACAAATATGTACCTTTGAGGTACTAATATACACTTTTTAGGTGCCTTTTTTTGTGTGCTGCTTTTAGGCGTTTCCTTTTAAATGCAAATGAGCTGATCTCTGTACTAAATGGCAGTGCCATGGTTGGACAGTTGCAGATTAATGTGCGGTATTATCACCTTCTGACATCACAAGGGGAGCCAAATTTCAATGACCTATTTTTAACATGCTTGCAGAGAATGGTTTAGTTACTGGGTTGTTGTTTTTCACATTTTCTAGGTTGATACAAGCACCGGGCACCCAATTATAGTAATTAAACATGGAAAAAGTCAGATTTTCATGATATGTTCCCGTTAAAACCCAACGTTGGGATGAAAATAAGCCAGATTGTTTTTTACAGAATTTATGCATAGTTCAAAGTTCTACATGTCTTGCACTTGGTGTTCATAAATTAAATATTTTTACTATTTCTGTAAAACTTTTAGTTACAAATAAAGGTGTCAAACTCTCAGGTCCATTTAACACATTCAATGCTGGGTTATTTTCAACCCAGTGTTGGGTTGAAACGAACCCAGAAAATGGTTATATTTGACCCAACAATGGGTTAAAACAATACAACCCAGTATTTTGGGATGAAACAGCCCAAAATGGGTTAAATTAAAAACCAGCGGGCTGAGCTCGTCCCTTTTTGACCCAATGCTGGGTTTAAAATAAATAAAAATTTCTTACAGTTAGGAATGCATAACGATTAATCCTGATTAATCTACACAGCAGAATAAAAGTTTTTGTTTACATCATATATGTGTGTGTATTGTGAATAATAATTATGTATATAAAAATATGCACTCATGCATGTTAATTTTAAGAAAAAATAATAATAATAATAATAATAACAACAATAACAACAACAACAATAAATATATAAAGTATTAATATTTATATACAATATAAATTATACATAATTATAAAAAATGTATAAACACATGTAAACATTTCTTAAATATATATAGACGGTTTCATCGGACGCACGTGATACACGTCTGGATCCGAACCTTACTTCCGGTTTCGTTTTTTTAAAATGGTCTGACTAGTTGCTAAACTGATCTCTTGAGCAAATGCCTCGTCGAAAATAACAAATGTTTTGGTTTCCTATGTAATCTATGTGTTCGTTTTTAGCTTGTTATATAAATAAACTACGTTTAAAGAACTTTGATGTTATTTATTCTTAGCGGAGTTTACCGGAAGTTACGTGCGGACCGCGACAGCCGCTTGTTTATGTTGTTACTGCTGAAACGGTCTATATATGCATGTGTGTGCACTTATCTAAACAAAGCTATTACAAAGTCACACACATATATGATGTAAACAAAAACTTTTATTCTGCTGTAGATTAATCGTGATTAATCGTTATGCATCACTACTTAGAGTGTAGTTTTATACATTACATACATTTTTAAAGATTATCTCTAAAAGGGACATTTTACCCAAAATTAAAAATCAAAATAAATTTTTTCACGCTCATGTTGTTCAAAACCTGTTTATGACATTTTCTTCTGTGGAACAAAAAAGAAGATATTTTGAAAAACATCTGTGGTTTTGTGACCATACATTGGAAATCAACTTAATTTAATTGCCTTCGTGGTTTGCGAAACAAGTCATACAGGTATAGACTAACATTAAAGGGATAGTTCACCCAAAAATACAATCCTGTCATCATTTACTCACCATCATGTTGTTACAAACCTGTCTATATTTTTTTTGTTCTGATAAACACAACGGAAGATATTTTTAGAAATGTTTGTAACCAAACCGATCAGAGGCCCCATTAGGGCTGAAACGATTCATCGAGTTACTCGATTTACTCGATTCAAAAAATTCCTCGAGGCAAAAATTCTGCCTCGAAGCCTCGTTAAATTCCTATGATGCGCACTACACGCGGCGAGGTCTGATTCACACGGACCGTTGTTCAATGTTCAGGAACCACATCATAGCGCGTGGTACATTTTGAATTTATTTGGCGCGATGGCGGAGCGAATATGTCCATAAACGGCAGAGAGAGAATGTTTAAAGTTTGGGATCATTACATTCAGCATCTGAATCCACTGCTGTTTCACCAAGCGTCGATGAAACAAGGTAACGTAGCTTCCACTGATTTTAATCCCATACTGTGTTTGTAGCAATGTCGTTATGCGGTTTGACTAGATATGATGTTTAGCTTTGATGTTTTCGTATTCACGTTCAATTGCTCAAAAAAGAACCCCTTCATAAACACGCATGCACTTTACAGGTGTGTGTACCAAAAAAAACGGCTCCACAGTGCAATCATTTATGGGCAACTTGTAATCTGACATATTTTGTTCCATAATAATAATCTCTGTCTTATTGGAGTTTAGCATAAGGAAGTTATTCTCTCTTACGCGAGTCAGACCGATCGCGCAATGCATCACATATGCTTAAACTTTTATGTAGCCACGCAACAATAATTTCAGCATGCATTCACTGTATACAGCGGGACGTGATGTCGTAACGCGTTTTTTTCGAACGGATTCTTAACCTAAAATGCACCGCAATGAAGTGATGCAAACCAAATGCAGCGTTCTATTGAAAAGGAATGTATGTTTTTCTGCCGTACCAAAATGCAATGAAGCAACTGAACGTCTGACTGGGGTGTCACTCTTCCTCAAGCACAGCACGCGTGCACACAGAAACACAGGTGCACGTGCGCGCGCACACACACAGGTTGTTACCATAGCAAATAGGCTCACCCCAGAAATGATATATTACATGTTAGTAGCCTAATGGTAAATGCTGCAGGTGTAGAAATGTACATAACCAGATATTTACTTTGATGTCAGTGCTAGATTACAGCATGAAACCTGTTATGCATATTAATAAATTAAAGTGCTTAATTGTTGGCACTGGCACTTATAAACTTTGAAATTAATAGGCTTATTTTTTGGAGCCAAATACCTCTGTTTTTTTTAGAAATAAAAGCCAAATGCTTGAACATTTTACAGCCACGTCATTTTCGTTATGCATTATTTGTTTTGGTTGTTTAAAAACACAAACAAAATTTTTATCCGATTACTCGATTAATCGATCGATTCAGTGCTAGATTAATCGATTACAAAAAGAATCGATAGCTGCAGCCCTAGGCCCCATTGACTTCCATAGTATTCTTTTATCCTACTATAGAAGTCAATGGGGCCTCTGATCGGTTTGGTTACAACCATTTCTCAAAATATCGTCCTTGTGTTCATCAGAACAGAGAAATTTATACAGGTTTTAAACAAGCATGTGAGTAAATGCTTTAAACATAGATATGAGGTCTAACCTTCTCAAAACATCCATCATGAACTCGATCATCTCTGTAACATGTGTTTGTATGACATAAGCGCACTTCCATTATTCAAATATATAATCAAATCACCGATTTGTCAAAAGCACAATATGTGGAGAAAATCCAGAACGACATTTCTGCTTTCAACTACTTGGCAAGCACGTTACTGTATTGCATCATGTACAGTGACAAAAAATGAGTAGAAACACATTTTAAAGATTTTTCCTCAGAAAACCTCAGATATCATACATTCCAACACCCCTCCCTCGGCCTCCGACTGGAGGCCCATCTCTCCCCATCCGTCCTCCTCCATAAGGACAACCTAGGGATGTGAAAAGTTCAGATGAAGTCATCGCCGAGCGCGCTGCTTCTTGCAGTGACTTCGCAGCTCGTAAGAGGGAGTAACGATGGAGGCAGACGTCTGAGTGGAAGTACTGAGCGAGGGGTTTAATACAATGCCGAATTACATCATCAGAGGGATGGAGCGCAGAAACACATGCTTATAGGCCAGACACACTCCTATGAGTCATTCAACAATGTGTCATACTCCGAATCACCTACTGCTTCTGAATGTCATCCTCGCCAGTGCCAACTTTATAAGACAAACACGCGACAACAAGCAAAAAACACGAATAAAGAAGAGATAATAAGGGAGGGAGACACAAAGAATCATTGTGAAAAAAACTCCCAGGTGGAAATCGGAGCCAGCCCGAGCCCACGCTGACTAAAGCCCCTCTACAGCTGTGCACGGCCAGACTCGGCGCTGCAGACAAAAACACAGATGGAGATGGTTGATTGTGTCTTGTTCTAGTCAGGGCATGCGAGTGTTAATGATACCCGCAATCATATCCTCGAAAACTGATGCGACCTGGAGACAGAGAAACTACGGTGATTGCATTGTGATTTCCCCTTAGATTTATGCCTCAAAAGATCATATCTATAGGTCAAAGGTGATCATGTGGTCTTGTAGTCTTGACTGAGATTACATCTACAATCACAGCTGCTCCTTTCAACAGCCTTTTTGCACTTAAGAGCCACTTTAATACAAGACATATCCGAGTGTTTCAGGTAAATATATAGCGTCTTTACATCTCAGAGTGGCTTTTGGATGAAGCACAAGATCTAGAATGGGAAAATATTGGCCAATCACTTTACATTAAAAATTACTATACTGTACATGAAATGTATAAAAGCATTGCTTGACCTACAAGAAAGAATCACAGCGTCACCGTCTCTCAAATTAACCCATGTGTTTGACAGAATGACTCACGGTGCATTCGAGTGTACATTTTATCAGTCCATGCATTGCATTGTGACTGTGTCACATGCATGCTCCTGAGGTGGTAAAGTTATTTGTTGCCTCATGAAAGACTTCATGTAATCAGGAACAAGACAGATCAGAGATGTCTAGTCTGCTCATAAGGGCTGTTCATCCAACAGGTATTTATAATCTAGCAAAGGTCATCTTTGAGAGGTTAGAGATAACAGATTATCTCACTAGACTATACAGTAGGACTGGACTGGTTTTAGTGGTTATAATAACACATGCAATCAAGTACATCACTAGTGGGATCTTTATTTACCCAGAGGAGAGTTGTCCTTCTGTAGTCTTTCACATTACCATGACATCACCTATGCTTAAATCCTAAATTTAAAAACCACCGATACCACTGAGCAGGGTATATATGTGTCATCATGTGCTCACACACTTTACCTTTACATAAATACCTAACCACACCAGGGGCTGTTGATCCCCAACTGTGGTGATATGCTTTGATCTAAATGGCAGTGCACACACTGGCTGGGAGAGTAAACAACAGTTGGGGGATACCCCTGGTTTCATTGCCCTCAGGTCTGGTGAGTGTGTATTAACCCAGAGCCCCTTAAAACTTTATGCAACAGCATCCACCCTTTTGATATGTTTGAAAGACAAAGCAAGCAATGAATGAACTGACGATGCAAATGTTTTCATACAGTGGGAAAAGACTAAACTAGCCACTTTTAAGTCACAACAAATTGCGCGCGTGGTCATAAAACATACTCAAAATGGCCAAAAAGCAAACATATAGATGCGTCCATTATTATTTAGCTCATGTAATCATTTCAATCTTTAATGTAAAAAATCTTCGAGGAATTATGAGTGAGCGTGCTAAGCAACTCTCATACAGTTAAACTTTTCTTTGTATTCTCTCCAACCTTCTTTAATTCAACTTTAACGCGCGTCCAAAGCAAACCTACCTTGATCCCACCATATAAAAGTCCACCGAATAGCCGAAATAACTGCCTGTCGGTCCTTTGTACACCGCTGGCGTGTCCACATCCAAGTTGAAGGCAACAGACAAAGGTAGAAGAAGCAACAGTGAGAGTCCCATTGGAGAGCGGTTCGCGTAGCGCAAAGACGCCGCGCTCCTTGAACGGTGCCTTTTGGAGCCCATGGCAATAGATATATCACAATCCACCTATTTTTTCAACTTCTCAAAGAAAACGCGGTCACTTGAAAGCAGTCCTCCCGGGAAAGACGCCGCTTTACGCAAATCTCATGCCTTGAACGCACCGGATTGAGTCTTATTTTTCCAAGCGCTTGTGCGTATCTGCCCCCGTCTCTTCTTTCTGCGTCCTCCCTCTTGCTTAATTGAAGGGGTATTAGGAGGAGGGCGTTTATTTCTTCCACTCGTGACAAACCGTGGAGGTGGGGCTTGAAGTACAATTCACAGAGTGGGGATAGCGGTATACTGAGATGAGCGCTGATAATTCATCCGGAGAGGGAAAGCATTTTTGCTAAATTCAACGCGCGTGAGACAAAACTGAGACAGTATGCACAAAAAATAAAAAAATTAAGTAAACACTATGTAGATGCTGTTTAGGTCCGATGCGCGTATTTTTTGGTGACCTGTCCAAAAGTTTATCTGTCCACTTGAAGGACTCTTTGCATAGTTGTCACAGATAGCCAACATTAATGATTAACAATTTAAACAATGAAAGAGTTGTTTTCAAAGAGTTGTTATCTTCCAAACAACGATCTCCAAACTTGTTACCTTCAAACGCGCGCGTTCTCATCGAGTCTAAACGCAGATAAAGCGTCATCTGGAAAGGCGGAGGGACCCCCATCACAGATTTATTGTAATACTATGAATTTCGCATGTAGGTATAATACAGGATATGAGTCAGTTTATATTTTGACGTTTATGACGAGCAAGCCTGTACACTGAGCAAACTCTATTTTGGGGCGTGACTCAAAGACGCATGAAGCTGGGAAAATGCGCGACCCCGTCGACTGGAATTAAAAGAGTGTTGTTTTAGTTGATTCAGCCTCGGCTCAAGGGATTTAAATGGGCAGCCAAATTTGGCTGTATGGCTATAGGGAACCCGACGAGAAGCCTATTTGGGAAAGTGGGGTGTGAAGGGGGGCTTACAGCTGTTCAGACCTAAACTCAAACTGAGGTTGGTGCATTAACCTGTAGCGGTCCCAAAATATGATTGTTTATACTAGTGGCTTCCCAACTGAAGTGTATAAAGTGACCTCCAGGTTATGTTACATTTACATTTATGCTTCAAAGTGACTTACAGTGAGTGCATTCAAGCTACACATTAACCTTTGTGCTGCTAAGCAATGCTTTACTTTGGCAACATAATGTTACATTTTTTTTTTTTACTTGTTTATTCACCGTTAACACCATTTCAGCATCTATGGCTATATTCACAGTGAGAATTGGCAAACTTCACACAGAAAAGCCACCTGATCTAGCCGGGGCTTGAACCGAGGACCTTTTTGCTGAGGCAACAGTGCCACTAAGCCAAAATTAACATTGGCTATGTTTGCATGCACCAATTTTTGCCAATCTGAGTGAATTCAATAAATTTGCAGAGATCAGAGGGTTTTCCCAGCTTTGTGCATGCATGCAGATCCATACATCTCACAAAGATAAGGTAAGCAGTCAAAATCATTCTTATTTTATATTTAATATATATTTAAATGTTTTCTGAAACACAGTTGTATTTCATTATAACTACATCTGATTTGGGCTATTACCATATTAAGGCATTATATTATACAGGGTGATATGGTTGCAACAATTGCTTAAACAAATAGGCGGTAACAGTGTTTTTTGTGCTACAGATTTATTTAGGCTCGCAGTGAGAGACTATGTGCGTATGTTTACACAGCGATTATGTTAATGTGATTACGCTGATTATTAGACTAACCATAATTGCAGTAAAATATGTGGAGTTCTGCAGTTTTATTGACACTATACAGGCATGAACTGGTATGGTTATACTGGTATTCTTTACATAAACATTTATGCATTTGGCACATGCTTTATCCAAAGTGACGCGGTGCATTAGGTATACATTTTATCAGTGGCCTATGGCCCTGTCCCAAATGTCCCGTGGCCTTAAATTCTCGCTTATGGCACTTTTCCATTGCATAATACCCCACGGTTTGGTTTGGGTCAGGTCGGGTCAGGTCACCTCACTTTGGCTTGGTTAGCTTTTCCATCGAGTTTAGTAACACTTTGCAGTGGAAGAGATTATAGGCGTATCGTTATATTTGCGCTGCCTACTGCTGTGACATCATACAAGTGAGAGCGTCATTGTACATTCATTTATTTCTCAGTCCAACACAAAATTAAAATTGACCACCACAAATAGATGTCTTAACATCGCGTTTATCACTACCTCTGTATCACATGACAGTTTCTGTACAAACACCCGTGGCGTCAGTCGACGCTCTCCGCTGAGCTTCATTTAAGTTGCATTTAAGCATATATGCGGACGTGCGCGCCACAAACTGCAAGTCTGAAAAAAAACTGTTGTGGTGTTCCTGATTCTCAACCTGTTGATGTTTTTTATCGCTAAATGGGAGTTTGGGAACTTACAGCAAAGCACAGAAAACAACAGGATTACTCGAGACAGCGTAAACTAGCATGAAAGTAAAGCTAATCTTTTACATTATAGCGATGACGCTGGTACGATTCTCTCCAATCAGTGATCTGCAGTGTTTTCGCATCACGTTTTGGTATCAGCTTGGTTCGCTTAAAACCCCGACCGAGGTGGTACTAAAAAAAGTTACTACATACTCCACTCAGTGGAAAAGCCCCCAAAAGTAAGCTGACCCGACTTAGATAAGTCTAAGAGTCCGTAGGGTGTCACATCCATAATTTTTACGCTCCGAAGTGTGCTCATTAGCTCTTTGCACCCTTGATGCGATCTTTGGTGAAGCCAGCACTGCAGCAGGCTTCACGCACTTTACCAACCCAAAAGTTCTTGGGAAAGAGCAATCAGACCAATAAGGCCCTGTCCCAAATGTCACACTCCGGACTTGTGGTCCTCCTCAGAGTCCACACTTTGATGACATCATGTAGTGCAGACTGTAGGGACCCTTGATTGGAGTCCACGTGGGTGCACCGAAGTCGTATTTTGGGACAGACTCGAGCATCACGCCAGAAATAGGAAGAGAAGTTGCCCGACAGTGTGAACTCCTCCTTTCCGATGTCTGATTGCTTTTTCACAATGACTTCTGGGTTGGATAAAGTGTGCAAAGCCTGCTGAAGTGCGGGCTACGCATCAAGGGGGCACTGATGAGCACACTTCAAGGCATAAAAATGACAGATGGGACACCCTACGAATTCGTAGACTGAGCGAGCACGCGCAATTTAAAGCAACACTAAAGAACTCTGGCTCTTTGCTCCCCCTACAGGTTAGAAGCGTAATTGTTCATTACCACTGTTGTAAATACTGCAGCATAGCTGGCTCTGATTGGATTATAGGTCTGCCGTAAAGCAAGTTTTTGTAGTTTTCACTCGAACTACAGGACCGCTACCCGACGGTTGGAAACTTCTTTAGTGCGGTTTTGGCCGATAGAGGGCTGCAAAGCTAATGTGAAAGTGCCATTCACCCTGTTTTGTGTGGATGAACCACTGAAACTTTTTTGGAAACATTATTTTAAGGTAAAAAAAACCTCTTTGGTGTTGCTTTAAGGCCACGAGACCGAAAGTCCACATGAAATGCATGATTTAGGACAGGGCCTCAGACGGGAGCAGTTCACACTGATGGGCAACTTATTTTTCTATTTTCGGCGTGACGCTCAAGTCTGCCCCAAAATACTACTCCGGTGCACCCTCGTGGACTTGCGTCAAGGGTCCCTAAGGTCTGCACTACAAGATGTCATCAAAGTGTGGACTCTGAGGAAGTCCACAAGTCCGGAGTGTGCCATTTGAGACAGGACCTATGTGTGCTCCCTGGAGATCGAACCTGTGAATGCAACACTACATGTTGAGCTACAGGAACACAAAAATCTTAGTGAATAAGAGTACATGGTGTATGAGTACAATATCAAAAAATTGCCACATTATGACATGATATAAACAACTTCGCTACTTACTTCCAGCAATTTGGATTAATTCCCCTTTTTACACCTACTTGATTTCTGCCATACACCCCATAAAACATGCAGATACTGAGGTGGAGTGATATTAACATATACACAGATGTATGCATGTACTCTGCTAGCACTAGAAAGGTCAAAAGTTTGAGGTCAGAAGTTGCATGCAAAGTTCAGAGATAGATAAATGGTTGCGTGAGCACGCCGCCTGCCGCTGTGAGTCAACCCAAAGGTTACCAATTACCTGAGAGACTCTATATTCTAGACACTAAACACATTATGTCTGCTTTACACCTCAACATCTGGCACCTGGAGGGGTATACGTGTTGTACGTTTCACAAATCAAGGCAAAGACAAGAAAGCATGTCCCCGAGCAGTTTACTGGTAGTACAAAATATTAATGCAAGGAACCAGTTTTAAATCCATAGCATGGGAGGCCATAGTCCAAATCTGCTATTGCAAGCGTTCAGTTAAAATAACAAGAAAAGATTAGGTAATGGTGCTGGATGTAGGTCGATTTTCTTTTCTTGAGCTCTTGTGTGGGGATTATCGGTGGGATGTTATCATATCTTAAGGGCTACGCATGTACTGTATGAAGGGGCATGGTAGCCCAAAATATCTACACTGGAAGGCTTAGATCAGGATTGTTTAAGTCTGATATGTGTTAGCTGAAATACTTTGGGATCTTTTTCCTTAAACTTAAGACTGGTGTAAGTGTGTATCTAAACGGAGGGTGATTACACAGTTTTTGGTAGCGAAAAGTGACTTATTCCACTCTGAGTCAAGGGGTTTGTCATGCATGTCTGGAGTCGGGGGAACATTCAAGATGGCTTGGACCTTACAGATGAACTAAAGAATGAGTCTCTAGACTCTCAGACCATTTCTTGAGGTTACTCATGCCACATATAAAGAACCTTTTTTGGTTGAACTAAGCAATGTTACATCCCACCATGAGTAATAGTTTGAATGCTGAACTGGAACTTTTTTGTGTACTGTTACTCCTACCAATATAGAACCCCACCCGGTTTTTCTTTTTAAATATCATGAACATTAAAGGGATAGTTCACCCAAAAATGAAAATCATTTCATCACTATCACATTGTTACAAGCCTGTATAAAGTTTTTTGTATAGAAACTGATCGGAAGCCCCATTGACTTCCATATTATTCTTTTTTCCTACCATGTAAGGCTTTTGATTGGCTTGGTCACAAACATTCCTTAAAATATCTTCCTTTGTATTTATCAGAACAAAGAACTTTATACAGGATTGTAACAACATGAGAGTGAGTAAATGATGACAAAATTTAAATTTTGGGGTGAACTATCCCTTTAAGAAATCCCTTTGGACTTTAAAATGAAAAAAGATGAGCTGATTTCATATCCCACTGTGCAGACTTATAAATAGTTTAAAGTAAAATATTTTTCATAATGTTCCATGAATAAATGTGTATGTTTTTTTACTAAATTGTGTTTGTTACTTTACTTGGACAGATTCATAACTGGAGGACTTTCACACTAACATTGTGAAATCACAAAAGCTGCCAAGGCAACCGATAAAGAGAACAACAAAAATAGTGCGAGTGACCCGGGCTGTTCTGTGAACAGCTGTGGTGCTGTTTTAAGAACAGAGCAGATAAATATTATACATACTCAGATTCATTTTCTTTCATATTTATATGCACAGGCATCACATTCGCACAGTACAAGAGGCATGATGATTGATCCACAGCCTTCAGTTCTTACTTGTGAGATTCACGTAACATTGCTAGTTTAGTTTCAATTATGAGTGTGTTTAAAGAAGATACATAACAGATTCTTCAGTCCAGATCTATTGGCATAAGTTGTCTATTACCACAGACCAAAATGCTGAATCATGGATTTAAAGTAATAAAGTCTACTTAGAAATGTGTAGCTGATATTTTTGTTAAAGGGACCTTCACAATACTTTTTAAAGATGTCAAATAAATCTTTGTTGTCCCCAGAGTACATATGTGAAGTTTTAGCTCAAAATATCACATAGATAATTTATTACAGCATGTTAAAATTGCATCTTTGTAGGTGTGAGCAAAAATTTGGCATTCATGTGTGTGTCCTTTAAAATGCAAATGTCGTGGTTGGATAGTGCAGATTAAGGGGCGGTATTATCCCTTTCTGACATCACAAGGGTAGCAAAATTTCAATTACCTATTTTTTCACATGCTTGCAGAGAATGGTTTACCAAAACTAAGTTACTGGGTTGTTTTGTTTTCACATTTTCTGGGTTGATAGAAGCACTTAAAGGAATAGCCTACTCATTTCAATATTAAAATATTTTATTACCTTAACTAAGAATTGTTGATACATCCCTCTATCATCTGTGTGCATGCACGTAAGCGCTGGAGCGCGCTGCGACGCTTCGATAGCATTTAGCTTAGCCCCATTCATTCAATGGTACCATTTAGAGATAAAGTTAGAAGTGACCAAACACATCAACGTTTTTCCTATTTAAGACGAGTAGTTATACGAGCAAGTTTGGTGGTACAAAATAAAACGTAGCGCTTTTTTTTGCGGATTTAAAAGAGGAACTATATTTATGGCGTAATAGCACTTTTGGGAGTACTTCGACTTGCCTGAAAAGTCTGCTTCCCTTCTCTCTCTCATAATGGGAGAGGGAGGGTGTTACTGCGCCGAGTCGAAGTACTCCCATAAGTGCTATTACGCCATAAATATAGTTCCTCTTTTAAATCCGCTTAGAAAAGCGCTACGTTTTATTTTTTACTACCAAACTTGCTCGTATAACTACTCGTATTAAATAGGAAAAACGTTGATGTGTTTGGTCACTTCTAACTTTATCTCTAAATGGTACCATTGAATGAATGGGGCTAAGCTAAATGCATATCGAAGCGTCGCAGCGCGCTCCAGCGCTTACGGGCACGCACACAGATGATAGAGGGATGTATCAACAATTCTTAGTTAAGGTAATAACATATTTTAATATTGAAAATGAGTAGACTATTCCTTTAAACATGGAAAAAGTCAAACATTTTTATGATGTCCCCTTTAAAACCCAACGTTGGGCTGAAAATAACCCAGCATTTTTTTGAGTGTATTTTACAGAATTGATGCATACTTAAAAGTTTTTCGTATGTTTTGCCCTTAGTGTTTATAAATAAAATATTTTGGCTATTTCTACAAAAATATGTTTTTTTTTTCACATTTTCTAGGTTGATAGAAGCACTAGGGACCCAAATATAGCCCTTAAACATGGAAAAAGTCAGATTTTCATGATATGGCCCCTTTAATGCATTTGTGTCCCTGTCTGTGAAATCCAGGCTAAAGTCTCATAATCTAATGATGCGATTAGAAGCATCAAAGTTTGATTTCAGTCATTGATTCCACATTGATTTCAATCTTTGACATGATCTTACTGAGTCAATATTGAAGATATCAAGGTTAAATTTTCACAGAATGTTCTTTACATTACATTATGTAAAAAAAGATATTATGTAGAAAATTGTATAAAAAATGACTTTGAGCTGTAAAGTTATCTAAAACAGATGAGACTGGTTAATGTGTTAGCAATGTATGTGTACTTATTATTAATTAAAACTATCTAAACTAAAACTATAAAACCTTGTGGTAGAAAACATCTCTTTCTGATTTGCATGCATGCTCTCTCTCACTCTCTCTCTCTTTCTCACACCTCTCTCTTTCCTCTATTCTCTCTCTTTTCTCACCTAAAGTTAGCAAACTGATATTCATCATTTAAAAAGGAAATATCTCTAAAGACTTCACTTCCTGCATCTTTGACTCATTGCCTCTCACACAGATTATGTAGAAATTACTTTCTTCATTAGATTTATTTTAACTCATTTTCATTTGAAAGAGCTGCTGGCTGCATGTTAAAGTGTGAGTTAGCACATGGGTTCATTTTTTAAGGAATGGGATTTTGATTGGTGGCACATTGGCCTTTATGACCCTAAATAACAGCGAAATCAAGACAAATGGCCTTATTATAGATATTCTATAGAGTATTGGTAGCACTTACTAAGCCAGGGGTCACTTTTGTATTGCTGCTCATAATCACTCTTACTATAACTTGTTACTTTTGATGGTCCCGGACCAGTAGTCATTTTAGTTCTATCTAGGCAAAAGAATAGAGACATAGGCCAATAAATAACCACCTACACTGTAAAAAATACTTTGCTGCCTTAATTTTTGTTGAATCAACTCGGATTCACAAGTCATTTCAATTTACTATTATTTATCTTGACTAGAGATGAGTTGTTATAACTACAGGTGAGTTGTTATAACTTATACAATTAAGTTCACTTTTCCTAACTATATTTTATAAGTTGTGACAACTCATCTCTGTTGACATGACTTGTAAATCTGAGTTGATTTAACAAAAGGCAGCAAAGTATTTTTTACAGTGTAGCAACCACAAAGAACACCCTAACAACTGTTTATGAACTACCACCCGCAGTGTGGTGGCGAGATTTAAAAAAATCTAGTTTCACATAGTAAGTTAAACACGTACTAATAAGAAACGGTTACATTATCTTTCTGTTCCTTTTTGTTTCCATGACCATGATAAAGGTTATCATATGTAGCAGATCTAGGTTGTTGATGTTTCGTTTGTGTTGTTTGGATCTCCTTCAGCTTACTCCAGAGCTACATCACGCTTAAAAGGCTTATTAGAATTATGTCCTCTTTGAGAAACGTTGCAGACTTCATACATTTTGACATTGTAATTTCATAATCGAGTCTGGGCGATAAGGTTCACTGAAATCCCTGTAGTTTTCATTGTGTACAGTAAGAAAATCGTAAGTCTTGCATGTTGCATTGGTAGTGCGAGAATATCAGTCAGCAACTATAATGTGAGAAACCTTAGTCAGCAACCATATTATTTTCCTGACAAAATATTTTCCTGCCAACTGGTGTTATTGCATTACCTCATTACATTACATGCTGGGGCAGTGGTTCTTAACTAGTCAGGGACCCAAATTTTACACTGAGCATCAAGTGTTAGCCCAAAATTGTTTAGAGTATAAAAATGAATCACAATATTTAACGTGAAATGTATTACAATTATGCAACATATTTTAACAGTAATGAAATTATACTCATTGGTAACAGAAATCATTTATTTCTCAAAGGGCACATATTATGCCCATTTTTACAATATGTCATATAAATCTCAGATGTGTCTGTGAAGTCTATCCCATATATAATTTATTGTAGCATGTCAATGCCCCTATTTGGGTTTTTTGTATGCAAATAAACGACTGCTCTTCGCTCCCTTAACAAAAAAGATGCTTTGGTTAAAATAAATGAAAAATAGAAAAAATTGCAGACAGCATCCAACTCACTGAAGGCAGAAATTATAGTAATACAAGACTGTCAGTCAGCGGCCGTGGGCGGGGCTTTAGCAGTGTGACATCACATTGCTAAGGAAATCAAAACAGCATGTTTAATGAGACTGCTTTGGTTTAAAGGTGCAGTATGTAATTTTTATAAGGATCTCTTGACAGGAATGCAAAATAATATACAAAACAATCCGTGTGTCTCAATCAGCTCCCCTGTTCAGTAGTCAGGGCACTGATCAGGGAGTCGGCCATTTTAAGGGCTGTCTCAATCGCAAAATCCGTTCAGTGCACTGGAACGTTCGTTCCCTAAAAATTCCCACAATGCAACGCAAAAACCAGTGAGCATCGATGATCCCTATGTTCCCTAACCGGAAATCACGTGACCTTTTCTGAAGCTCGCCAACCGAACATCACGTGATCCAACTCAATAAACTTTATGAAATGTTACAGAACTTTTATAAAGACAAACGTTTGTTTTAGTTGTAAATATAAACACACATTGCTACACAGTAAGGGACCACAATCTACTCAATATTTAAAAGAGTAATATTTATTTAAAATTTTAAATATATTTATTACATTTAAAATGTAATTATATGCCTCCAATTTTATGCACAGATATGTAAGAGAATAATGGCAGCATTTTTCACAATGTATTTTAAAATTAAGTCAGAAAGATGTTGGTTTTGCCGGTTGTTGATGAGTAACAGCTGTGAGTGATTACAACGCGCTTAAGCAGCCGTGACAGAAAAATAAGTGAACATCGTCCCAATGTGAAGTGAGCTAGGGTCCTTACCAGTGCCCGAACCAGTGTACACGATATACTGATTCACGACCTCGAGAGCTAGGGAACGAATTGAGACACACGGAATATTACCATGGGTGTATAAAGGCCTTTTTATAATGAACCGTTATGTTTTTATTACCTCAGAATGAGACGTTTTTATCTACATACACAGAGGGTCGCTTTACATGGTAGTCGCCATTTTGTGCCGCCATGTTTCTACAGAAGCCTTTAACAGACAAACTTTTTTTATTAAGTTGTCTTCCGACCAGTGGCGAAGCCAGAAATGTTTAAGTGGGTGGGCCTTTATAACACAGGGTGGGCAAAGCATAGAATGTACATAAACTGGGGGCGTGCACAACAAAGTTTTTACGCCCATGGTGGGCGTATGTTTTTTTTCCCAATGGAAGCATGGCGTTTTTCAACCATTTATTGAAAAAGCTCAGCTCGTCGATGTAAGTTCTCACACGGCCGTTTAATCACAGTGGACGAAGGGGGGGACAAATATCACAACAACCAACCGGCTGACAGGTCAAGTATCACCTCAACCAAAGCGCTTGCCTGAAAAAACAGCTGGTATTTGGCGTCGTCCAGGCGTTTTCTGCCGCGTTTAAAAACGTTGGTGTGCACGCTACCTAAGCCAAAATTATAAACAACTTATAAATAACCAACAGTAGCTTGTCTACAGTATATGGGCAGGTGGGGTTGTGCCTGTTTTATACAGTCTATGGGCAGTGCCACACCAAATTATTAATCCACTTGAAAACACAGAACTCAATATAAACTGAATTAGTAAAGTAATTAGTTTTTACGTTATTTACGTTACGTGAACATAGTTCCGAACAATGATTCGTCATTCCTCGTCAGCAAAATGCATGACATGAAAGCGTCATAGGATACGACAGATTCAACAGGTAACGTTAGTGAATTGATTTTACTAAAGAATTTGTTTGAGAGATTGTTATTTAATGAGAAAATGGCCATCAAACAACATGGCGCAATACAAAATTGCACGTGTTGTCATTTAAGTGTACATTTTCTTCCAACAAATCATACAGCCTATGACAACACAGAGTCTGCCCCCTTAAATAGTTGACTGGAGTAACTTAATACTCCTGACTATAAACTGTAAATAGTAATGACACCACTATAAACATTACGAAAATGTCTGAACTCACCTTTAGATGTCCTACTGTATTAGTCTGAGACGGGGCTTCTGGTTAAAGATGGAGAAAGTCTCGATCATAATAACAAAGGCCAATATCTTTGATCATAATATGTCCCTTCGCGCAAAGAAAAGCAGAAATAGATTTTCCAGACGAGCATTTATCATCGATGAGCGTAACGTTATATGTTTATACAGTATGTGGTGAAGAACAGTCTTTGACACAGCATGACGTCATTATCAAAGTAATAAGTGCTCGTTTCATTTTGATGACGTTTGAAAAGATGTTCTTAGTAATCCAACATTTCCATGAGTGATTTATAGTCTCTGTATCCAAAAGTAAACAGACAACAGCAGATGTCATCGTGGAAAGGCTGTTAAACGCGATGATTTGCGACTCGCTATTTTCAAATTCAGTTCAATCGCGCATAGGCGGAACTAACAATGACTGACGAATCATATTCAACGTTTCATGTTGACAAGCGTGTGCACCAATACGGTAAAAGAAAACTGCGAAACTACCTGAACATGCAAACTTGCACTTATATTTTATATTTTAATTATATTTATAATTTTATTACATATATGAAATTATAGTGTGATAAGACGTCTATTCGTAGTACTATTATTTATTTTTGTTACATTTTTTACACATTTGTCTGGAAAATGGCCTTCTGATTGGATGGGCCACAACTCAAAGTGGGCGGGCCCAGGCCCGGCCAGGCCCACCCGTAGCTTCGCCACTGCTTCCGACGATGACATGTTTTTCAAGTGACAGCTACTGTAGCTTTTCTATGTGTTTTAAAAGCGAGGGGTGAGCAGTGGACTGAGCAGTTGGTTGCAATTCGCAACCTCACCACTAGATGCTGCTAAAATTTACACACTGCATCTTTAATGAGGATTTAAAAAAAGGGGTGAATAGATTATTGTGATTATAGGGTGGTCGCGTTCACATTTATGTCTAAACACCTTGTAAAAGTGGATTTTGTACAATAGGTGCCCTTTAACTTAACTATAGTTTAATATTTTTCCACTACAAATAACCTTTGGTGCAACATAATGGATATTATGTCGAAAAAGTTTTTTTTATGGAACCATACAGCCCTACAATAACCTTTTAGTAACAGAGTCTTTAGTTTGGGACCAATGGTGCTAAAGCACAAAATGCCAACTTTACTTCAGCTTTAAGACCCTACTTTGATTGCATACTATACTAAACATAACTTTAATTGAGTACATCTGGTTTCCATTTACCTCATTCAGGTAGGTCATTTTTAGACCAAGATGAATACCTTGCATTCAGCAAAAAATCCTGTTCCTTACATACTTTCTCTATGGTTAAGTTTGTCCTAGGGGTCTGGGTCAGGTTCAGTAGGTGTCAAGTACAGAAAACAGAAAGTGCGGTGTTACATGAGGTTAACCTCATCTTTTAACCATTGAGTAGTCTAACCATAAATCTTATCTTTTGTGTCTAATGTTTCATGTTTTTCTTTTCCAAACAGACCGGGAGCAGTGGCACCACAGGAAATCAGTCTAGAATGGCACTAAAGTAAGTATTGTTCAGAAGCCTTCTTTAAAGAGCCACAAAAGGGTTCATGACGCGTGCTTGTGTTTAATGCACATCCGCTTGGATACCACACTGAGACAGGAGGTGTGGTATCCTGCATTGCGCCACAGTTCAGACAGCTAATGAGCCACATAAACATCCCACCAACCATTTACTGGGCACATATGTTGCCTTTGCATAGGATCAAATATCATGCATGCAATTACTTAAGTATCTAAACTTTTAATAGTCAATCAGATGACAAACTGTTTAGCAATGCCATTTAAACATGAATGACGTTTTGCCAAAATCACCATCATTTTGAGATGGTCCCTTACTTTTACACGCATTTTTAGGAATCACATAAAAAGTGTGACATCATTTCACAGGGCAACAGGAGTTTGGACAAAGTCAACAGTAAAGCTGGTATGTTGACAGAGAGTGTATAAAGATGTGTGTGAATGCCCTCAGGTTCACCTAAAATCCACAAGACAGCAGAGGTGAGAAGGGGAGCACGTTTAGAGCAAACATTTGGACTAATGTCAAGTTAATGTAAACTCCATTTTTAACATAGTAAACTGCCTACCTAGACAGCATTTAAGTCACAGGCACCACCAAAAAAAGTGTCCTGGTAATAATACACCTTTTAGCTAAATTTAAAGGGGACATATCATGAAAATCTGACTTTTTCCATGTTTAAGTGCTATAATTGGGTCCCCAGTGCTTCTATCAACATAGAAAATGTAAAAAAGATCAACTCAGTAACTTAGTTTTGGGAAACCATTCTCTGCAAGCATGTGAAAAAATAGGTCATTGAAATTTGGCTCCCCTTGTGATGTCATAAGGGGATAATACCACCCCTTAGTCTGCACTATCCATCCACGCCACTGCCATTTATTGCAGAGATCAGCTCATTTGCATTTTAGAGGAAACACCCAAAACACACATACATTTTGCGGTGAATGCAATCCCAGAATGCATTGTGTCGAGCAAAGTCAATAAATAAATTCTAGATGGTGGACAAGGTTTGGATTGTGTACAGAGCTAATGTTTTTTAAAACAATGTTTATTTTAGCTTTTGCTTTTTGGTTTAAGTTAATAATAGGATAATTTGTCTGCAAATGCTCTGTTAATCTTTTAACAATCTCTGACTCAGACACTGGTTTGCGGATTTTAAACTCTTACGCTAAACAAATATAGTTTTAATGCAGCAAAACAAACAAGCATGATTGTGTTCTCATGCTGAAATTTAAGCCTTCATTTTGTGCTGTTAAACCTGATCTTGATCGAAACCAGTGGTTCTTAAATTGGGAGACGGGCCCCCCTTGGGAGCGTGAAATGGTGCCAAGGGTGCCCCAGTTTTATAACATTTTTAAAAATGCATTAATTCAGTATAAATTCTGTGCAATTAAACCTCAGAAAAATAATGCTACTAGCCAACAGCACTACATTTTATTATTTAATACGTTTTGTGTAATTCAAATTCTAAGTTTAAGATGTCATATATTTTTTGGGGGGGTGGGGGGCGCGTACACCAAAAAGTTTGAGAAACACTTAGCAATGACAACAATAGAGAGCCAGCCTCCATGTATTCATAATAGTATACTAGTCAACATTTGAAGTTGATCAAAACTTTTCATTAAACTTTTTTTGATCCACTTCAAATGTTGACCAGTGTATTTTCTCTGTGCATTAGGCTTCGAGCAATTATGACCTCTGACCTCCTCCTGTGTTTTCTCATTGTCTAAAGCCAAGTTGAGGAGTGTGAGGCCCAATGGGGAAAAAATATAGAGTATGGGTAAGTATGTTTGGATCTGTGTCCGGGGATCTTGAGCACAGAACAGACAGGCAGTAAATCAGATTTTTAGAGGGGGTGCCACAGGGGAACGCTGTTCCCTCTGTCTTGAACCTTGAGCAGACGTACACACACTCTCACACACAAATAAACACACATGGATCACCGGTGAAGTCTTTTCACATTTGTGAGCTCCTAAAGTAATTCATAAAGCATCCAGACAAGACATGTTATGCAAAAATTGTATGCTATAAATTCTTCACCCAAACTGTGTGGTCGTTTTAGCGTAAACTCTGATTAGATCAAATCAGTTTTAAAGATTTTTGGTTACAAATCATTTTGATGGTGCGCCCAGGGCCGGCCCGAGGCATAAGCGAACCAAGCGGCTGCTTAGGGCCCCGATGGCCACCAGGGGGCCCCCGCCCCAATCGTTTTTTAATTTTTTTTTATATACAATTAAATAACTTAAACAGGTAATATAAATGGATGAATGAATGAATACGAATTTATAAATGAATAATTAAAGACAAGAACATTTTGATTTGCAGACAACTATGTGTCTGCAGTGCTAGCGTTTTAGTCAGGCGCAACATAGACACCTGCGCCACCTGCGCGTCAGCGCGCAAGTGCACGACGTCGTCACTCACTGTAAACAATGATGAGCCATTTGACATGTCACAAAAAAGGATATATCCCTCTGGGGCCGAAAAGAGAACAAAGAAAAGGACCGAGGATGAGGAAAAAAAAGAGCAAGATAAAGGTATGTTTGCATGATTATATACAGTAACGTTATGTTTAATTTGTGTTAGTGGTGTGACAGATCGACGTTAATCCGTGACCGTGAGTCACGGTTCGGCTCGCATGCGCTCAAATAGCGAAAGTTTATCATTTGCACGTGTTTCAAAGGCTTGCAAAAGTTAACATTTCAAGTGATTTTAAACAATTTATCCCGCAAAAAGGCGCTAAAGTGAGCAGTATTCTGCATGCCCATGCGGTTTAAATTGTCCAGCCCAGCTCCCTTCAGAGATCAGAACACTAACACTTGATGTTTAAACTTTAGAGAGAGTTACGCTATTTTGTGTCATACTGTAGTCCATTAACATATATTTGAGGAATAGAGCACAAACAACATAACGTTTTTATGCTCCGCGCCGTCTGTATTTCCGTCTGTGTGAGCGCGCCGCGTATAAGTGCACTTAGTAGGGCACACATGAAGAGACGAACATAAAATCTTTCTGGGCACATACAAACAAAGTGATCTCCACAGTACTCTTTTCCAATAAAAACATTTGTTTATGTCTTTGGACGGTTTATGTATAGATTAGGCAGAAACCAGGTCCGTGCTTCTCTTAAAGAGACAGTAACCTTAATTAACCTACTTAAATCTGTATCATTAATGTTAATCAAACCTTCCAAGACAAAGAGAAAATCACTTCTGTAGCTCTAAAAAAGAATAATTATATTTCATTCATACAATAAAGTGTTATGATTCATTTGATTTGATTTCTGTACCTAATGCTAATTTTAGCCCTTATTTAATGTGCAACTTTGTTCTTTTTATAAATGTTTGTAAGTAATTTCCTCATTTTTTATTAGTTTTTCTTATTCTGCTGATCCGAAAAATGATCAGATCTGTGCCTCAAAAACCATAATGTGATCCGAACCGTGAGTTTTGTGATCCATCACACCCCTAGCTAGCATTGCTGTATGTGTTGAAGTGAACGTTCCAACATCGGTAATGTTCCAGCTTCATAGGCAAATCACATGCGCTCTCTGTCAAAGATCTTTGGTAAGAGATGGTATTGGACTTTATGAGAATATATACCAATACCATGTTGGGTAGGAAGATTTCTGTGATGAAAATAGACTTCAATCTTATTTATATGGTGGGTAGTGATGTAACAGTGCTATCCTCATATTTATTTATTTATTGCTTGTTGTGTAAGTAATGAAAAATTAGCAAAATAAACTCATTCTGCTCGATCAACTATGCACTTATCCAATGCTATTTTTTTCAGGAACACTGTTGAAGTACTTTGGAGCACAACCAACTCTCCTATGTTTCATCAAGTGTCAGTGCCTCCAAAGCTGATGATGCAGCAGATGAGGTTTTTCTTGCTGGCCAATGTTAACATTCCATAGCCTGTTAATATGACATGACACATTGAAGAATAAAGTATTTTATTTAAGTATAGATTTTTTTCATTATTTAACCTCACTGTATTCATTTATAATGTAACATTAGAGCGTGACATTTGTGTCCGCGGGGTGGGAGGGGGGCCCCCAAACACATTCTGCTTAGGGCCCCCAAGAGGCTCAGGCCGGCACTGGGTGCGCCTATTTCATATTCTGTTGAATATAAGTAACATTGCTATATGTCAGCAAACTCTCATTAGACTATTAGTTGAGAGTTAGGCTTTGTCCACACGAAGCCGGTGCATTCCCTATCCGATCATTTTTTTCCTTGTTCTAAAAAAAATCCGTAAACACGAAACCACTGAAACCGACTGAAAGCGGTGTAGTATATATGCTGGACCAGTATGGGGCGCTGTAATTCTGCCACAGATATACACTATACACAGAGAAGAAGACTTTGAGCATGCGCATAACCAACGTATGGTGTTGTCCATTATCGCTTGTTGCTCACCACAATTGCATATAGAAGCAATAGATTTTGCTGTAATAAAGCTAGTAGGCTTTAGTAGCTTCTGTAGCACGAACACAATCACGTAGTCCGCCGTTATTGTTGTTGCTGTTACGTGTGACGCTTCCGACACGTGATGTGATGACGTTTTCGCTTCACAAAATATACGGATTGGCTGTACACACAAAACCGCAAGGGTGTCGATTTCAGATTTATTCACTTTAGGACCCGGTTTCAAAAAATAGCGGTTTTCACTCTCTCAAAACGCTGGATCCGTGTGGACGAAACGGCCATACGATAACATATTTATACGTATACAGTGATATGCGTCTCCGTGTGGACAGCCTCTTTGTAGACATTTAAAGTTAGGGTAGGGGTAAGGGTTAGTAACCATGTGTTGGGGAACCATCATGATAACGTATTAGCAGTCTACTCTAACAGTACATTCACAGGGAGCAAAAGCATTAACGTGTCACGGAAGGCTTGGCCAACAGCCAATCACAGTGGCCGCAACACATTTTTTTAGGTTATTTGCATAAGGCGTTCTGATTGGCTGACGCACACATTGGCGCTTGAAAAGTTGAGACATTTTCAACTTCTGCCGCGTGCAACGGCAGTGACGCAACATTGACGCATCCACAGTTCAGTTCGGCAACACATGACGTCACCCATTAAAAGTAAATGAGAAGCGTTAACGCTTATGGCCCGTGTGAAAGTACCATAATGGAAGTTAGTTTACATATACAGTAGTGGCCAAAAGTGATGTGAAACTTTGAACAATTGGCAAAAGACTTGGCAGAAATTTAAGAATGACAGGAACATCACATGTCGTACATTGTGCATAAGGATATTATATGTAAAGCCCGGCACACACCAAAAGATAATCAGGCTGAATTTAGGCCTATGTAAAGTCCCGATCGTCTTCATAGTTGAACCGATTATCTTATCAGACTTTCCTGTGTTGCGTGATGTGTTAGGAGCGTCTTAATCTGCAAATCGGAACATGATGAATGTTTACGATCAAAAATCCTGTTGTGTAGGGGGAACCTCAAGGATAAACCAAGCGTGCCGCAAAAACCCTGAAAAGTGAAGCCAAAACGTCTCGATTGCCCCCAGTGACTGGTCCCAGTATAGGTCATAAACCCGGCCTCCCCCATGTTATTCAATGGGACTTGAGACCAACTAAACAATTTATTTACACTTCAATTATCTTTTTTCTGAAGCTGGTTTCTGTCTTTACTGTAGTTTTATCCCGCTGATGTAAATTCAAGTGTTTGTTTTTAAAATAAGTTTGTTTTTATGTAGTTATTTAATGCTATAAAAAACAGTGGTGTCACGTCATGATTGACATGATATGCGCATTCTGCCAGAGCGAGGGCGGGGCCTTGATTTCGTGGCTTTACATCCTGCTCACGACTGCGTAGGACTGGTCCCGAAATCGCTGCTGCGCAGACTCAAGACCCAAGATGTCAGCGCCGTATCAGGACACTGCCGGCTTCACTTTTCACCAATGGTACGGGCATCGTCCATCTTTTTTTACAGTCTATGGGATAAAACGCACACTGTAGATTGTCACGTGACACAAAAGGATACCCAATCAGAAAGCAAGCCAATGAAAGACGAAACCATAACAACAGTCCCAAGTGAGATGGACATCAGAGATGTAAAAAGCAGTGCACAGTATTAATGACATTTCTTTATGCCATTGTCCATCGAGGAACAAAAATGGTAAATCATTCTTGTGGTCTCTTACATTTTGAAAATCTGATAAGATTTAATAAATCTTTTTTGTGGCCCTAGCTTTAGATACACTAGGTTAGGAGCGCGTGCCCCCCACTGTATGTTTTGTGAGTTAGTGTATAGTTACCCCATTTACTTACTGCATGCTTTTTACCTTTTAAAAGAGACCTAACCAAAAACTAACTTAAGTCTCCTGAGCTACGAAAGTACAACCTCTGAGTTATAAAACGGTCTTCTGTGTATTTATTGTAGTGGTTATATTTTGTTTAAATGAGAACACTATTAAAACCAAAGCCCTTTGACATCCATTGTGTTTGGCTCTGAACCACTGAATAATATCACACATTGTGTTATTGTTCACTATATCCCGTGCAGCAACAGTTCTGCCATGTTTGGAGATGATTGGCTGTAATAAAAAAACCTCCATCTAGTCATAATGGCCCAACTGCGACAAACCACTGTGTTTTACAGGGTGACTCACCACATTTCCGAATAGTTCTGTTCTGGAACATTTTCTGCCCTGTCAGGGTCTGACAGGGTCTTCCTTATAAGACTATGTGTTCAGAGTACAAAAAGGTGGAGACATTCAGGAAAACACCTAATATAGATGGAAGGAAGGTGTGTGTTTATAATATTGGCATCTGTATGGTGACCGTTAACTCCGATGAACAGATCTGTTTAACTCATTGTTAGGTCAAACTGTACTATTAAGTGTTTTGGATATGATAGTGGTGTAGTAGGAACATTGAATTGACTGCTTGGGCAGAGCTGAGAGGGGAATGGTTTTAAACCTCTCTTCGCTGGGTTAAGTTGCTATGAAAATAAACCACAGTTGTCTTCACAAACAAACTTGAGGCATGGCCGAGATGTTTCTTTTAATGGAGGAGTCTAAGGCATGCTGATGGCTTAAGCTGAACTGGTAACCTGAGATATTTTGACCCTTAATAATGCCAGTTCATTTTCCATTTATGAAATCCAGAAGCCTTCTCCACCTGTCAAAATGACCCGAGTTCACAGTGACTCTAAATAATCCTTTTGCTTGCTTGTACAGTAGTGGCCAAAGTTTTAGCTCTATTTATTTTAAAGATGCATTAAAGAATGTTGTATGGATTGGTGTGTTTGGAGTATAAACTAAAGCTCAGCTCACTGCAAAAAAATGACTTTCTTACTTTCTTACTGTTTTTGTCTTGTTTTCAGTAGAAATATCTAAAAAAAATTGCAATTTAAACAATTTAAGTGTACGTGGGCTTAAAACAAGCAAAAATTTGTACCAATGGTGTGAGAAATTTTTTCTTGAATTACACTGCAAAAAATGATTTTCAAGAAAAAAATGTATTTTTGTCTTGTTTTCAGTAAAAATATCTAAAAAAATCTTAAATTAAGATGCTTTTTCTTGATGAGCAAAATGACCCAAGAAAATAAGTCTAGTTTATACACCGAATTTAAGTGATTTTGTGCATAAAACATGCAAAAAAAAAATCTGCTAATGGGGTAAGCACATTTTTCTGGATTTTTTCTCGAATTTAGTGTTTAAGAAAAAATTTTAAGATTTTTTGCTTACCCCATTGTCAGATTTTTTTGCTTGTTTTATGCACAAAATCACTTAAAGGTGATATTTTTGGTCTAAAAACTAGACTTATTTTCTTAGGTAAGAATTTTTTTTCTTGAAAATCAATTTTTTGCAGTGTAGCTTTATAGTTACTGGATTAGCCTTCAGCAAATTTTGCATATTTTTGGTTAAGAGAAGTTAAAGTGTCATTACAGAAAACCTTGCTATGTTCTCTGTATTGTCATTTTGAAACTGTAACATAACAAATTTTGACAATGACACTTTAACTTCTCTTACCCAAAAATAGGATGAGATAGAATTAAAAAATAGTAATAGAATTTTAAAAAATTTACTTTATAAAGCTGCCGTAAATGGAGAAAAAATATTAGCAGGGGACCATTCTTTGAAACCCCTAGATTTGGGCTAAGCCCCCAATGTCTACAATGTCTGGCTCCGCCCCTTCATATTAGGACCTTTTTTAAAGGGTACTGCCCCAGTGACAGCTTTGTACCTTTATTTTTGACAGTCCATTGGCAGATATTTTTGCTTGTTTAAGCACAAATTCACATAAATTTTATATTTTTTGTCTAAAAACTAGATGTATTTTCTGAGGTCATTTGCTTCATCAAGAAAAAGCATGTTTATTTCCTCATATGAACACCAGCAGTGTACATTTAACACTGCTGATTTTGCTGTGCAAAATTACCCCATGATTTACCCTCAAGTAATCCGAGATACATCTGTCCATCATCTTTTAGATGAGCACATTTGGAGTTATTTTAGTAAATGTCCTCTTCCAAGCGTTATAATGGAAAACAGGGATCAAGGAACAACTTCTGACTTTAAACCCCAAAAAAGTGCATTCATCCTTCACAGAGGTAATCTACACGGCTCCAATGTGTTAATAAAGGTCTTATAAAATACTTTGCTGCCTTAAAATTTTTTGTTGAATCAACTCGGATTTACAAGTCATTTCAACTTACTATTATTTATCTTGAGTTGAGATGAGTTGTTATAACTACAGGTGAGTTGTTATAACTTATAAAATTAAGTTGACTTTTCTCAACTATATTTTATAAGTTGTGACAACTCATCTCTGTTGACATGACTTGTAAATCTTAGTTGATTTAACAAAAACTTACTTCACAACTATCTACAATTAACCAAGATACTGATCGGTTACTAGTAGACAACACATCTTTTTTTGCTTTCAAATACAGTAGTTTTGCGTGGGCATCATTTAAGGCATTAGGTCCAGACTATATGTGTTGTTGCAGGAAAAACCCATCACTTCCTACTATTGTATAAAGGAATGTTGTTTTGTTTTCGGTGGAGACTGATGCATCCCCAGCTCTTCACAATGAAAGAGATATTTCACATTGGTAATTTCTTTACTCACTCAACAGTAAAGTGCAGACAGCTGCGAAAGTGAGCTCAGGCCAGACTCGAACCCAAGTCCCCATGAGCCTGTGCACAGCCCACTGCACCACAACTCTTGGATGTTCTCCGCAATGTTTACTACTCCAAGGAAATCTACTGCGATGTAAAAAATGTACTCTCTTCAGGCATTTTTCCCTGATAAACATTCCTAAGAAGTTTGTTGACAATTTCTCATGACACACGGCTCTGGATTAGAGCACATGGAGCCTGACATCACACAGGACTCCCGGAGATGCGTGCAGACATCTGCTTACGCACGCAAGACACTCGTCTCCTCATCGAGTTTCCCAAAGAAATGACCGGGATTTAGGCCTGCCTGTCTGTAGCTGTGCGAATTGTGGAAATGCACGGCGTGTCACATGAGAGAGAAACAATCATTCAGATAAATGCGTTTGGTCACTGACAGGCAAATGAAGAATGATGAGACAGTTGCTTTAAGTGCTGACAGACAGATTCTGGTGCTTCCAAAGTGTTGTTTCTTTAACACTGTGGCATGTGGTTTTTTACCCTATCGGTTCTGGGCTTCTTGTTACACTGGAACACCCATGTAGCTAAGAAATTAACACAGAGGTGTCCTTTATGGCTCTTGCTGTTTAAGTTCAATGTGATGGCACGAATCCTTGTCCAAATGCCCTTATAAGGAAAGTCAGGATTTGATTTTACACTGCAAAAATGATTTTCAAGAAAACATTTTCTTAGTATTTTTGCCTTAAAATATCTAAAAACTCTTAAATGAAGATGCTTTTTCTTGATGAGCAAAACGACCAAAGAAAAAGTCTAGTTTTTAGACCAAAAATATCACATTTAAGTGATTTTGTGCAAAAAGCAAAAAAATCTTGAACATTTTTCTTAAAGAGTAACTAAACCCTAATCCAACTTTTTTTAGTTACTGATCTGTAAGAATGACGGTTTATTAGTGCTGTTGATTGATTTAAGTAAGTTTTTTGACATTTGGATCTAAAGTGTTTCAATACTACAATATATGGTGTAAAAACGTCTGAGTGCTGCCCTCTTCAGGTTGAACAGTGGCTACTGCAGTTGAATTTTCCTATTGGATGTTGGGTCAAAAAAATGACTCGTGATGTAAGCAGGTTCAAGCTTACCACGCCCTTCTTACGATCTCACCACACACTTGGTACAAGCTTAGTTCGTCCCCTCTATCTCTGTTGGGATCTGCCTACTTTTCTTGCATTTTTCAAATATTGCCAGTGGGTGGAGTCAGTCTCTGACCAGGGGTTTAGTTACGCTTTAAACACTTAATTCAAGAAAAATTCGGTTGCCCCATTGGCAGATTTTTTTGCTTGTTTTATGCACAAAATCACTTAAATGTGATATTTTTGATCTAAAACTAGACCAATTTTTTGGGGTCGTTTTGCTCATCAAGAAAAAGCATCTTAATTTAAGAATTTTTAGATAGTTTTACTGAAAACAAGACAAAAATGCTAAGAATTTTTTTCTTAAAAATCATTTTTTGCAATGTATATCAAGAATGTTTTGCTGTTAAAGGTCAGCATGGGATTGCACACTGTCAGAAGAAATAGTAAAAAATGGCTTCATATGTACCATTTAGGTACAGATATGTATACATTTGGTACCAGTATGTACGATTGAGGTACTAATATGCATTTTTTGGGACCAATATGTACTTCAGAGGTATTAATTTGAACTCATTAAGTGCAACGGTGTACTTTTTGTAGGGGTACACTGCAAAAAATAATTTTCAAGAAAAAAAATCTTAGTATTTTGTCTTGTTTTCAGTAAAAATATCAAAAAAATTCTTAAATGAAGATGCTTTTTCTTGATGAGCAAAACGCCCCAAGAAAATAAGTCTAGTTTTAAGACAAAAAATATCAAATTTAAGTGATTTTGTGCATAAAACAAGCAAAAAAAATCTGCCAATAGGGTAAGCACATTTTTCTTGAATTGTTTCTTAAAGACTAAAAATGTTTGCTTGTTTTATGCACAAAATCACTTAAATTTTATATTTTTGGTCTAAAAACTAGACTTATTTTCTTGGGTTTTAGATTTTTAGATATTTTAATAACAAAAATACTAAGAAAATGTTTTCTTGAAAATCATTTTTTGCAGTGTATGTATGGTTTGTATGGTGTGTAGACAACTGTGACCCCAATCTGTGATAACACAGCTAAAGTCATTTTTTGTGAATTACTGTTTTTTACATAAAATCATCTTACATAATATAAAGAACAGTTTGTGAAAATATAACCTTGATATTTTTAATATTGACTGAGTATGGACATGTCAGAGATTGAAATCAATGACTGAAATCAAATTTTGATGCTCCTAATCTTATAATGATATTATGAGACTTCATGGATTTCACAGATAGGGTCACATTGGGTAACATAAGGTTCCCTTCACTTGAAAATGAATTTCAGGTTTTACTTTCTGGTGAGCATTACCCACAAGTCAAGAGACAAGTTATCTATCAGCCCCCTGCTGACATCACCAAGGCTCTCACTGAGAGCCCGGTTTACATTGAATGCTCTCTTTAACTTTGTTTGACATTAGAGAGTTGATTCACACAAAAGTGGCTGGTAGCAGGTCAGATATATTTAGAGATAACACCACCTCGCTGTAAGATAAATAAACCTGATGACATCCACTAATACACAAACCCACAAAAGTTTATTAATAACAGTGGCAGCTCATGACTGCTCATCCGAGGGGCGGAAAATCAAAATATGTGTTCGTAGTGTCATGTGTGGTGCTCGTATTTTCAAAATATGTGTTTGTTGCATCATGTGATCCATGTGCATCACGTGTTTTGTCAAAATAAGTGCCTGCTGCACACGCGTCAAAACTGTTTATGATAAAAGAAACGCTCACGTTCACAAAATACACGCAAGACACTCACTTAACAGTAAACTCTGATTACGCGTGAGATTATGCGAGTATCTGGCAAACACGAGCGTCTCTTATCATAAACCCTTTAGATTCGTCTGCAGTAGGCACTTATTTTGACAAAACACGTGATGCACATAGGATCTCTCGACGCGCAGAACACATATTTTGAAATTACGAACCACACACATGACGGGCTACATACATGTTGTGACGAACTTCGCATCGTGCACCCTCGAAAAAAGAAGTCACCGGCCGCCACTGATTAAGATGGAAAAAAAAGGTTCTTGAGATGTACAGTAAGGGTTCTGATAGAACCATTTAGCCAAAATGGTTTTTCTATGGCATCATTTTTAGGAGTGTAGACTGTAGTAGATTTGTCAACTACAAAGAATCTTTTGTATAACAGAAAGTTAACAGTAACAGTACACTTGATGATAGTTACAGGAAAGGGTGTGAAGAATGTTGTGCACAGAATGTGCAGCAATGTTAGATTACTGGTTGTGAGCAGCAGAGAGACATGACAGGAAGTCAACGTTGAAGAAATTGCCATGTAGGGTAAGAAATAAACAAGAAGAAAGTACCACTACACACGCAATTTAAGTTGAAATTACCAAAATGCAAACAAAAATTCAAAACAATTTCTTCCACATGATGTTCAAGCCTTTGTAAGGAACCTTCATTTTTAAGAGTGAGGCAGAAGATGGTGGCTTCTTTAATCACTGTATGTTTTAGAAAGTAGAGCCAAAGCCTAAAAGAGCTCACATGTTGTTATATCATTGGACAAGGTTGACATTATCAGCCGAATGGGCTTTTTGTCGAACACCACATGAACAAACTGGAAAACAGGTCTCATCGCTTCCGATTGTCGAGGAAATGTTAACAGCAGCATGAATTGATGGCAATATCTACTCTTAAAGGGACACTCCAGTTTTTTTTTTAATTTACTAATTTTCGAGCTCCCCTAGAGTTAAACATTTGATTTTTACAGTTTTGGAATCCATTCAGCTGATCTCCGGGTCTGGCACTACCACTTTTAGCATAGCTTAGCATAATCCATTGAATCTGATTAGATCGTTAGCACTGAGCTAAAAATAACCAAAGAGTTTGGATTTTTTTCCTATTTAAAACTTGACTCTTTTGTAGTTACATCGTATACTGAGATAGACAGAAAATTAAAAGTTGTCATTTTCTAGGAAGATATGGCTTATGAACTATACTCTCAAACTGACGTAATAATCAGGACTTTGCTGCTGTAACATGGCTGCAAAAGGCGTAATGATATTACGCGCCGCGGTGCCTGAAAATAATCCCCTGCCATTGAAAGATACTAAGGGGGCTATTTTCGGCTGCTGCATAATATCATTGCGCCTCCTGCAGCCATGTTACAGCATGTTAAAGTCCTGGATTATTGTGCCAGAATGAGAGTATAGTTCCTAGCCATATCGGCTTAGAAAATCGCAACTTTTAATTTTCCGTCGGTCTTAATACACAATGTAACTAGAGTTGAGTTTTAAATAGGAAAAATATCCAAACTCTTTGGTTATTTTTAGCGCGATACTAATGGTCTAATCAGATTCAATGGATTGTGCTAGGATAATCCCCTTCTGACATCACAAGGGGAGTCAAATTTCAATTATTTATTTCTCACATGCATTTACCAAAACTAAGTTACTGGGTTGATCTTTTTAACATTTTCTAGGGTGATAGAAGCAATGGGGACCCAATTATAGTACTTAAACATGAAAAAAGTCATGATATGTCCCCTTTATTGCAAGCCAATTTAATCTACTTTTTAAAGTTTTGACTTTTGATAAGTTGACATAACTTAGAAAAACAAGTTGACATTTTTTATTTGTTAAGTTAAAGTAACATAAAATATTTATGATATCATTTTTTACAATGCAAATTATTTGGTTCAGTACACTGAAAAAAACGACTTGTAAAATTTACTGCTTTTTTATAAGTAAAACTTACCTACTAAAATCAAATAAAATGTACTTAAAATTGCATGATAAAACATATGTTAAATAATTAATTAAATGTTACTTAATTATTTTATTTAGAAGTTAGATTTATTTTAATCGTTTAGGTTAAGTCTATTAGGTTTTTTTGAAAATTGAAGCATTGCTGTCCTAATAATATTAAATAAATCATATTTTCTGTTTGTTATTTTCTTTAACATATTCCTATGGACCTAGTTATTTTTAGTGTTATAAATGGCATTATAACACAAAATTCATGACTGACAACAAGTCAGTCATTGAATAAACTTGATTCGGAACAGAAACGCACACAAACTGTGTTTCTGAGATGCATTATCAGCACTGTGGAGAGAATTACAATACAATGTTCTGAACAGGGTTCATGTAAAGAAACACTGATCACCTGAACGGTGACTTCACAAAATTATTATTTACAACAAAACAACATCAATAATATAGCTTAAACCTTTATGACATTTTGCTAACAAATATTTAAGTAGTTAAAGTTCTTATCAGTTCTTATTCTGTGATAAAGCTTAAAAAATAAAAATATTCAGGCGCAAAGAATTGTGGGTATTCCTTACAACATGTGCAAATAAATGTAAGTAAATTTTACTTAGATTTTTTAGTTTATTGGATTTAATATTTTTAAGTAAAATGAACTAAGATTTTTTACTTGAATCTGCTAAAGTTTTTGATAAAAAATTTACTTAATTATTTTAGGACTATGTGCAGTGACTATAAAACTTAAAAGCCTAAGCGAGTCAGTCTCCACACCCTCCAAATGACGATTCATCCAGCATCCTCCTCCAATCCCCTTCTTTATTTTGCTCTTTCCTCTCTCCGCACAGTTGTACCACAGAGGGGGTGGGGGTGGTTGGGGTTGAACTTGGGGCTCTCGGGTTCGAGCTCCCTCCGAGGACAGCAAGCCAAGTTTGTTTGCCATTATTCACTGGACTAAATGCGCAGGCGAACTAGTGAAATGATATACAATTGTTTATATTTACAATACTCTGCGTGTTTGTTTTACCCCGACTGTAAGCTCACTGTGTGTATTCATTATAATAAATTGCTGCATTATTGGACGGCACACAAAATTTCTTTGTTAAATGTAACCTTTATGCAAAACAACTCAGATATGATCTGTTTGTACAGGATGTGAGGCATGTGTTCTCACGAGTGAATCAGCTCGTCCTCTTTTATCAGACAAACACTGTAATGTCTGACTGTTTACTGCAACCAAGCCACCACCTTGTAAGGCCATCTGTGCTCCCATAAAGACTCTGAATATTACCCAGAGGTTTTTGAAGTAGACTGCTGATTCAAACGCACTTTATGATGACCGCACACAGGCACAGCTCATCTGTATCATCCTGACCAACAGTATCAAATCAGTCAGCATCATAAGATCGAATACAAAGATTCCCAAAGGAGTCTGTTCAGACATGATCTCAATGCTAAAGGGGAAAATGACCCCAGATCTGTTGATAAGAGGCCACAGTAATTTCCACAAGATCTCACAGACCTTGTTGAATGTTTGGAAGTTGAATGCGGTGCTTTTTATCATTTATGACAGCTACACATATAATAATTTGCAAAATAAACAAGTTAGTGAGTGTGTTTGTTTGTGTGCAGCTGTACTCTTTAAGATGTCTTGGTAAATATGACTCACAAACACATGTGAATCATATGATTTACAGCTTCAAATATTGACACGCCCACTTTTTGCTTCCTACAAGCTTTTTATGTCTATCTGTTACTTAGCCTGTCATTATAGGTATGAGTCATTTTGGAAAATCCTATGGACATACAGGTGTTGTGATGTCCGGATAAAGTTCACTTGTAGCATATAGTTGTTAGTATTGAGATGAACTTATGCTCCTGCACTCTCAAAAAAAAGGTCAAAGCTGTCAGTGGGGCGGTACGCTTTCAAAAAGTGTGACTTTGTGCCTAAAGAGTACATATAAGTACCTCAAAGGTACATATGGGTACCAAATCTATATACATTGGTACATATATAAGGACCTTTTAAAGAGGTACCGCCCCAGTGATCAGCTTTTATACCTTTTCTTCTAATTGTGCTTCTTAGATTGTTGATGTGTCTGTCTTCTCTAAAATATCAAAAATGTCTCAAGCTGTCCTCAGATTTGTTCAGCCTGGTGTAAAAAGAAAATGTAATATTAAAACCTAACAATTCAGTCATTCATTTTGTTTTTTCAAGAACAAAGTATCTGAGCTAAAATGATCTAAACATCCAAGTTAGGTTACTTTTTGTAAACCAACAAGAAAACCCACACTTTTAAAAGGGACATTTCACAAGACTATTTTAAGATATCAAATAAATCTGTGGTCTTTCCAGAGTAAAATACCCCAGAGATATTTATATAACATGATAAAATTGCCACTTTGTAGGTGTGAAAAAAATGTGATGGTTATCGGTGTGTCCTATTAAATACAAATGAGTTGATCTCTGCACTAAATGGCAGTGCTGGGGTTGGATAATGCAGATTAAGGGGCAGTATTATCCCCTTCTGACATCACAGGGGGAGCCACATTTCAAAAACCTATTTTTTTACATTGCAGAGATAATGGGTTACCAAAACTAAGTTACTAGGTTGATCTTTTTCACATTTTCTAGGTTTATAGAAGCACTGGGAACCCAATTATAGCACTTAACCCTCAAACGCTCCTCGTTTTCTGTTTGCACTACTGGCCCTTGGGGTCTTTTTTCAATAATACAAATAATATATACGTTTTTTTTACCTCTCATCTATACAATAAAGCTGTGTTTTGAGAGATTTTAAGTACTTTTGTACCTGTTTACCACAAAATTCCTCAACTTCACAATTAGCTTGCCTGAAAAATATAATTTTTTTAATGAAAATTCACATAAATTATGATCTAAATTTGATTTAAATTCTTTAGATATTGATCTAGGTGTTGTTGTATTCAGATATCTGTTTTTATAAAATAGATATAAAAGAATTACAGTTTAGGAATAAAACATTTCGACCAGCAGATGCCTATAGAGGCCCATTTATTTTACTGGATATGGGCAACTGCTTACATCACTACTTTAGTGATACATTTTGTGAATTTACATTTATATAAACATTATAAAGGACATTTAAAATATATATTATGTAAAATAGTAATTTTTTGTAGTTTTTGATGCATTTTGAAATGTCTGTTTTTGCCACAGAAATTTGACGGAGTGTAAGTGTGTGTGTCTGTGTGCATATGCGTGTGTGCGCGTTTGTGTGCCTGTGTGTATGTAAAGACATATTATTTATGAAAAGTCACAAAATTGTATATCTCTGAGATGAAGGGAACCTTTTTTTAACTAATGAAATGTTGTTTGGGGTCATATAGATCCTAAGGACCTTTTGAGGGTTAAACATGGAAAAGTCAGATTTAAACAAAAAGGTGATACACAATACTTTTATTTACTGGCTGTATGGTTCCATAAAGAACCTTGGTATATAACAGTATGCAAAAATACAAAAATAAAAGCTTTAAGTTGTTGTACCCCTTTGGAAAAGAGCATTGTTTCTTCTTTAAACCCTACATTTGGATAGACCTCTTTGAAAAATCGTGTACTAAGTAATTATATCTTGTTTGTGAGGTTGTTTAGATTTTTTAAAGGGTAACCAGAGGTACATACTATAGTGTGCATGAAAATCTCCATGCTCACATCTGAGCTTGTCATTTCAGATACATCCACCTCTGCACACAGGCAGATAAGCTATAAATAAGTCAAACTGGTGATCCAGAAAGCTGTATCAAACGTTGAAGTCTGACAGCAGAACATCATGTAACATCTCACTTCATGAGAGTTGGCTGTTGTCCTATCGGTCACATCCCACCAATTCATTTTACAGCTTACCAGATGTCACTTTAGGTTGAGAGCATGCAGGCCTGGAGACCGGGACTCTCTGTCTGGAGAAACTCTGGATTAGGCGAAGAAATAAACTTTAGGATAGAGCTACCATGACACATGACCTTTGAAACGTGATTTTTTTTTCAACGTGAACTCAGACAAAAAATATATACAATTTAAGTAAATTTGTGCTTAAAACAAGCAAAAATATCTGCCAATGGAGTGAGAAAAAATATATGAAATAATATGAAATAATTTTACTTTTTCTTAAACACATAATTCAAGAAAAATTTTCTCACCCCATTAGCAATTTTTTTTGCTTGTTTTAGGCGCAGATTCAGTTAAAATGTATATTTTTGTGTCTAAAAACTAGACTAGGTCATTTTGCTCATCAAGAAAATACATCTTGATTTAAGAAACTTTGTAGATATTAGTGTAGATATTTGTACTAAAAACGATAAAAATACTACATAAGAAAGTATTTTTTTTCAGTGTACATCTATATTCACTGTAAAAATTTAATTTCAAGGAAACAAATCTTAGTATTTTGTCTTGTTTTCAGTAAAAATATCTAAAAATATTTTTAATTAAGATGCTTTTTCTTGATGAACAAAACGACCCAAGAAAATAAGTCTAGTTTTTAGACCAAAAATATAAAATTTTACTGATTTTGTGCATAAAACAAACAAAAAAATGGGGTAAGCAAATTTTTCTTGAATTTTTCTTGAATTTAGTGTTTAAGAAAAATGTTCAAGATTTTTTTGCTTACCCCATTGGCAGATTTTTTGCTTGTTTTATGCACAAAATCACTTAAATTTGATATTTTTGGTTTAAAAAAAATAGACTTATTTTCTTGGGTCGTTTTGCTCATCGGGAGGGAGCATCTTGATTTGAGAATTTTTGGATGTTTTTGCTGAAAACAAGACAAAAATACTAGTAATTTTTTTTCTTGAAAATCATTTTTTGCAGTGTTGTACACTTTAGCATCTATTAAAAACATACAATAAATTATGTTTTGTGTTTTTAAAAGTTATGTATTATTGCTATGTATTAACAGTGAGACCAGGCTGATTTTGTTTTACATAGCTGTGCCAACAGACCAAGCGAGGGGAGCCCATAAAACTCTTCTCTATGTATATCCTTCATTTCTGTTCCTCTGCTCAGAAAAGTCTGTTTCGCCAGAGGTCTGGCTTGCATTAACAATTTGGCCTAGCGCCCCTCGGGGGCGGTTCACACGGGAACCGTCATTGCTCGGACCCCCGTCTGTCTTCGTTCCATCCACCAATCGAAGCCTCCCAGACCCCTTCAGTCACATTCACCGCACTTCCTTTTCCCAACAGATTATTTAGATTGCCGGCCAGAGAACGGAACGTGTGAGTGAGCTGTAAGTTTGGTGTGTAAGCAAACCGGTTGCTAAGCTGGAATCATTGAGGAGAGTACATGCTCTCATGGCGATCCCACCCTGTCATGTTCTGGCTGTGTAAGCTGAGCTAAGGCTGGAAACTATGGGAAGGCCCAGAGAAATCTCTTCTGACGCGAGCAGAGCTAGTTAATACAGCTTGAAGGCTGTAAAAGATGTGGCCAACACAGAAATACTGGAAATCGGACTCGAAAAGTCAGGAATTTACAAACTAGGTGGATAGCCAACATTACTGATGTCACTCCAGGGACGCCTTTGTCCTATTGATCTAAGAGTTTCGTTTGTCCACCAAGAACACTTACGTCGAGTTCATTTTTCTATCATCCGTAATGTCATCTGGCATTTACAGTTCCCCACCCAAAAAGTAGATCACACCACAGTAAAGCCAGCTATCTTCTGATCCACGCTCAAGTTCACTTTACCTCCCGCCTCACATGTGTCACCCGAGTCTCTAACGGTTGATCAATGGTTTGGCAGGCGGAGAGACAAGGTCGCTTTGATCCCACCGTAGAGCGTTCAGGCTTTTTAAATGTTCCCGTGCTTTCCTACGGCCCTAATTGCTTCCATATTTCTTAGTTGTGGTGCTGACTGTTACAGAATTAACGCAGGGAGGGCTGGGAAAACGGAAACGGTGAGCAATATTAGGTCGGATCGTTTTTTTGAATATCAAATCCTCATTGCCTTGACCTCGTGCCTAGGCGAATATGAGAGAGTATAAACAGGAGTTTATTCTGTGGTCCGAGAACAAAAGATGGGTAAAGTCCCAAAACAACAAAACCACAAATTTGTTGCTCAATCCTGAGGTACGCCAAGCAAACATATGATGAAGTAACCGAAATCTGTACAAGACTTTGAGAGATGCTTGGACATCAAAAACTTGAGAGAGGGAAATATGTGATTTTGATTGAAAACATATTGGAAATGTTTTTGAGAAAGCATGCTCTCAGATATCGAGATGTTCTGTTCTCTCCACACTGTTAGCACTTTACATTGAGTCTCATTCTAGTTAACATGCGGTTCCCTTGGATTACACGATTCCTAAACTTTCTGTGGAACAAAAACCATCACTATGGAGAAAACATGATGTCATGTGAAAAGAGTGCACTAAAATACACTTTATTAAAGTATACTTAGTAAATGTCATTTTCATGCACTAATTTTGGACTTAAAGGGATAGTTCACCCAAAAATAAAAATTATGTCATCATTTACTTTCAATGTTCCAAAATATACTTATATAATATATATAGTTGCTGGTTATATCTAGCCTGGCTCCGCCCTCCTATATGCTTCCGCTTAATTTTCATTTCGCTTCAGTACAACGTCTGGGACTGCTGTTTAAAGTTTTGTTTTCTCCGTCAAAAATCTGCAGGTCCAATCAGCGAACAGAGGGGGGTGGCTAAGAACGATGACGCTGAGGTCGTGTGCCAGACTGAGTGACATATGTCACAACCAAACGTTAGCGATTGGTTATGGCAGATTCAGAGTGACTCTGGGCAGATCCAATCGTTTTAAATTTCAACAGAGGACACTCCTTAACGGAAGTAACGTTTTGCAATGGAGCGTGGCCAAATTAAATGAATGTACGAGAGTCTGGTTGGACCAGGCTATGTCATATCATTAGAATATCATCAAAAAGTTTATTTATTTCACTAATTCCATTCAAAAAGTGAAACTTGTATATTTTATTCATTCCTTACACAAGACTGATATATTTCAAATGATTATAACTGACAACCAAGGAAAATCCCAAATTCAGTATCTCAGAAAATTAGACCTATTGTGAAAAGGTTCAATATTGAAGACACGTGGTGCCACACTCTAATCAGTTAATTAACTCAAAACACCTGCAAAGGCATTTAAATGGTCTCTCAGTATAGTTCTGTAGGCTACACAATCGTGGGGAAGACTGCTGACTTGACAGTGTTCCAAAAGACGACCATTGACACCTTGCACATTAAGGTCAAGACACAAAAGGTCACTGCAAAAGAGGCTGGCTGTTCACAACACTCTGTGTCCAAGCACATTAATAGAAAGGCGAAGGGAAGGAAAAGATGTGGTAGAAAAAAGTGTACAATAGGGATAACCGCACCTTGGAGAGGATTGTGAAACAAAACCTATACAGTAGTAGAACTATACTTTTAATTCATATATTTGTAGTGTATACGATTTCTATTATTTAGCACAAAAATAACAAGGCTGGTATTTCTTTTCTTTTCTTTAAAAAAAATCCAGATAATTTACTCACCACCATGTCATCCAAATTGTTGATGTCTTTCTTTGTTCAGTCGAGAAGAAATTGTGTTTTTTGAGGAAAACATTCCAGGATTTTTCTCAATTTAATGGACTTTAATGGACCCCAACCCTTAACAGTTTTAATGTGGCTGTGTGACGAGCCAGTGCAACCTCACATAATTGCGTAATGACATCGAAAGGTCATGTGTTACATATATGCAAAACGCACATTTGCGGATCATTTTAAACAATAAACTGACACAAAGACATTAAAAAGTATCTTTCGACATACTACAACGTCGGAACGGTCCTCTTTCTCCACACTTGTAAACACTGGGGCGTAATTTTGCATACGTCATCCGTGACCTCTTGACGTGATGACGTATTACGTGAGGTCGCACTGGCTTGTCACACGGCCGGAGGAAGATGAGAAGTTGTGGTTTAAAAGTGCATATTTTTTATTTTTCTTGCCAACATTGACAATCGTTTCGCTAGATAAGACCCTTATGCCTCGTTTGGGATCGTTTAGAGTCCTTATGAAACTGCAATTTTAAACTGCATTAAAACTGTCAAGTGTTGGGGTCCATTAAGTCCATTGAAATGAGAAAAATCCTGGAATGTTTTCCTTTAAAAAAACATAATTTTTTCTCGACTGAACAAAGAAAGACATCAACATTTTGGATGACATGGTGGTGAGTAAATTATCTTTTTTTAAGAGAATGGACTAATCCTTTAAGTACATTTTTAGTACATTCAAGTATTCTTTTTACCTGGGACACCAACATCTTAAAGGAATAGTCTACTCATTTTCAATATTAAAATATGTTATTACCTTAACTAAGAATTGTTGATACATCCCTCTATCATCTGTGTGCGTGCACGTAAGCGCTGGAGCGCGCTGCGACGCTTCGATAGCATTTAGCTTAGCCCCATTCATTCAATGCTACCATTTAGAGATAAAGTTAGAAGTGACTAAACACATCAACGTTTTTCCTATTTAAGACAAGTAGTTATACGAGCAAGTTTGGTGGTACAATATAAAACGTAGCGCTTTTCTAAGCGGATTTAAAAGAGGAACTATATTTTATGGCGTTATAGCACTTTTGGGAGTACTTCGACTCGCCTGAAAAGTCCACTCCTCTTCTCACTCTCATAATGGGAGAGGGAGGGTGTTACTGCGCCAAGTCGAAGTACTCCCAAAAGTGCTATTAAGCCATAAAATAAAGTTCCTCATTTAAATTCGCTTAGAAAAGCGCTACGTTTTATTTTGTTCCACCAAACTTGCTCGTATAACTACTCGTCTTAAATAGGAAAAGTGTTGATGTGTTTGGTCACTTCTAACTTTATCTCTAAATGGTACCATTGAATGAATGGGGCTAAGCTAAATGCTATCGAAGCGTCGCAGCGCGCTCCAGCGCTTACGTGCACGCACACAGATGATAGAGGGATGTATCACCAATTCTTAGTTAAGGTAATAACATATTTTAATATTGAAAATGAGTACACTATTCCTTTAAACTCCAGATGATTTCCATCCACATCACCAGCAACAGTTCACTCACATAAACATGTAGAGTTACCACCAGCAAGTTTAATTTACGTCTAAACTTATATGAGGGCCCTTCGGGTACTTTGTCCTGAACGTGGCATGAATCTCTCCTAACAGGTGAAGATGTTGAATTCCACAGGTGTGCTTTATCTAAGCCCTACCAGTCTGCAGGTGTACCCTGAACACATGTCTCTTTGATATGGATTAGGGCGTTTATGAATTAGGGAGGTTTGGATGAGAGGGCGAACAGGGGCTGCATGGCTCTCAGTTTTAAACCTGTTCAATTACTACATATTATCCTTAAATTACCCCATTAGAGATCCCTGCGTGCCATTAAGTTGTTAAAGCTGGACTCTTCCACCAAATCTTGAGCAAGAGAGTGTGTTGTAAGCAGAACCACTATTTCACCATTCTTCGGGAAGGGAACACAACCTGACTCTGCTCAAGAGTGGGTGTATGTCTTTTCCATTGTGAAAATTTGAGCTGAGGTATTTTGTTGCCTAAATCTCAGATGGATTCCAGCTGAGCTAATGAGACCCTTACCTGGGGAGTCGGCACGAGACCTGGTTCAGCTCGACTTACAATGGCAGACCCAACTATAGGAAAGCAGAAAAAAAGGAAAGTTCCCACAGTCATTGTGGTGAGTGACGCAGCTCTCCCAACTATAACTTCAGTGCTCCAACCATCATCAACTCCTCTGCTGGAGCCAAAACAGATGCCCATTGATGAAGAAAACTGGTGCGCATTCCTGTAGCTCAATTGGTAGGGCATTGCATTAGCAACACAAGGTCATGGGTTTTATTGTCAGGGAACACAAATATGATAAACTGTAAACCCTACTGATGAAGTCACTTTTTCGGATGCAAAAATGTTTGTAAGAGTTAGGATTCGCCCGGATATCTCTCCTAAAATCACATGATAATAATAAGAAAGCATTTAAAGTCAATTCAATCTTAGAAATGTTCATGTGAATGAAAGTAGACAAAGAGAGAGTGTGTTTTCTCATGTGTATGTGAATTTCCGAGTGATGTGATGCGTGAGTGTTGGTACTTTAGGGAGTCTGGGAACGTCAGCCTCAATGTTCAAATCATTTTGAGGTTGTCCAGGTCTAATTTAATGAGGCATAACTTGCATTTCTGTGCAATGAGATTGAAATCCTTGTAGGAATTAATGTGAAAACTGTTGTGGAGCTTTTAAACTTATGATGAATTCTTTGTCTGTGGAATTAAAGAGGTTGTACGGCGCTGCTAAAATAATATTATTTTGGGAATTTAGTGTAATGCAATGTTTTTACACGGTTTAAGGTTTAAAAATGTATTTGTACATACCATACATTATTGTTGCTCCTCTATGTCCCACCTTTCTGAAACGCTCTGCGAAGATTTTTAATAAAGCTCATCGTTCTGAAACACGTGGTGTGCTCTGATTGGCCAGATATCCAGTGCGTTGCGATTGGCCGAATAACTCAAGCATGTTAAAAAAATGTTACACCCCTTACCATATTTGGAATATCAGCTCCCAAAGCAGCCCAGTCTCACGAAATTACGTACGGTTTCAGCAGTATAAGCAACATAAACAAATGGCTTTCATGGTCAACACGTAAATTCTGGTAAACTCCGCCAACAATAAATATCAGCAAAGTACTTTAAACTTAGTTTATTTATATTAATTTATATAGATTACCTAGGAAACCAAAACATTTGTTATTTTCGACGAGGTATTTGTTCAAGAGTTCAGTTTAGAGTTCATTTTTTACTTCAGTTTTCATTTTCACGTATTGGTTACTTAAGTGTTTTGTCCTATTTTCTTACCATTGTCGCTTCAGTTCTAGGGTTAGATTTGCATAAAATGACATCCTTACCCAAGCCCAACTCTAACCCTAACGCCAGGTGACGATGGTTTAAAAATCAGAAAATATTAAGAAAAATAAATCAGGAAAATAGTATAAACCAATACTTAAAGTGACATCCGCAACGCAAACACCAAATCTAACCCTAAACGCAGTTGAGTAACCAATACGTGACAATGACACGTAAACAGAAATTTGTGATACGGTCACAAAAAAAAACGCGGAAATTCGTGACAGTATCATGAAAAAGAATAAAAAATTTACGTGACTATAGGTTCGTAATTTCGTGAGACTGGGTTACACAAAGCAACAATACTACAGCGAGAACAAAAGTTGCGTATACATTGCAGTGTTATGCAAACGTCCCACACAGTTACATAAATATAAGAAATTAGATTTATGAGGTGTCATGAAACATTTTGATAAAAAAAAGTAAATCCAAAGTAAGAGTACCAAAATAAGAAGCATACAGTTACAAACATCTCGTCACATACTATTTTGCACATGATTTCAATTGACATCATACAAACCAATTTTGTTGTTTTTTCCAAATTTAATGGGAACATTTTCATTACCGCAACGTGTCCATGACTGGATTTGGGTTCTTTGACATGGAAATATTTATAATTGAAAAATCTAATTATAAGACAGCTTTTTAGTTCTCATTACCGAAACATGAGTTTGTAAATGCATATATTTAATATAATGCGGTAATGATAATTTTTGATAATGATGATCTAAAAAATGTAAATAATTCTATAGGAAATATTTTTAAATCCTCTAAAAATAATGGTTATAGTAAGTTCAGACCTTAATCTTATATGTGCAAAAAATTGGCTTCAAGGGCTTTTTAAAAAATCTGATGCTGGACACCTTTTAAGTCTGGATTTCGTGAGAATCACCCATTTGGCAGACCTTTTTATCCAAAGCAACTTACAGTGCAATACAAGCTATACATTTTTATCACTATTTGTGTTCCTCGAGATCAAACCCATGACCTTTCGTGGTTTTGAAAGTTTGAAACTTAAATTTTTGCGACTTTACATGCACAAACAGCTTTTAACACTCCATCGACAAATGAAAACATGAAATTACATCATATGACCCCTTTAAGCAATAAGTTTGTCTCCCACATACATAATTAAAAACAATCTACCGTGACAGAAAACAGACCTCATGTTGAAAGTTTGACAAATTAGCTCCATTCAGTTGATGCAAGATTTAAGTCAACATGAAATTATAATCGACCATTTTTTTAATGCATGTTTCTTGTCATAGTTTGAATGATTTATCAGTACACATTATTATAAATGTATACAAATGTTTGTCTGAAATGATGCTCTCGCGTACATTCAAATCCTCTCTTGCTGCTCATCCGAGAGAATGGATTGAGCACTGATGTGATTTCCGCTGAACTTTAGGGTGATCATAGTGTCATAGTGAGGTTGTGTGTGTATTTGTGCAGATTGGGGTCATGTTGCACAACAATTAGTTTGTGTGATGAGTACAGTGAGAGGTCACAGTGGGAATAAAGTCCTAGATGTTATCTACATCTGTGCACTGGCAGGGTCACATATGTCACAAATACACAGACAGAAACACACTAAATGACGTGTCAGACTATTGTGAAAAAGTGCAGAAAAGGGAATCTCTCTCTCTCTCTCTCTCTCTCTCTTTCTCTCTCTCTCTCTCTCTCTCTCTCTCTCTCTCTCTCTCTCTCTCTCTCTCTCTCTCTCTCTCTCTCTCGTCTGGAGTCATGTTGGAATGTTTTGGGGAAAAGCTGTTGGAGGGGTCACTCTGTTCTGCATCTTTCTTCACAAACTAACATGACTTCTCTCAGAGTTTCATATGAGACAGAAAACTGACCTAAAAACCGAATTCCCAATCAGTCGTGCCCCATTATAGACCTACATTTGCAGTATGTGAGTTCCCTGGGAATCAAACCTATAATTTGCTGTTAATCAACTAAGCTATAAGTTAAGTGAAGAAGATACGTAAAGTATCACAGCATTTAGATGCCAATATAGCTGATACTCCCTGAATCGTTTTAAATTTTGGAATTGTGACCTTTTTTGACCCAAGGTGAGGGTTCGTAAAACTGTTACCTCCAGCGGACCATATCACAGTCTGACCGTGCCTCAAAGAATGTGATCTAGATTAAGTGAAGTGGACACGTAGTCAACATAGCTGACACTTGCCAAAGATAAATGGTCGAAGACAAGCTTTCTGACCTTATCTTATCCTGAAGGGCCATTCAACACGTCTGGGTGACCAAAGTTACACAATGGAGTCTTTACAGACCATTGAAGCTTTAAAAGGAAGTTCTGCTTCCATTTCGTTGTTAAACCAAAAATGGTAAAAATAGACTGAAATCAGACAAATCTAAATTAATTTATAGTTAGTTATAGTATAGTTATCTTTGGGAAGTTTCTTTGGGAAACCAAATTTTTTTTATTTTATGGCAACTTTGCGAAGAACCCTTTAAAGCACATTTATGCACTGAATTCAAGAGATGTGTATGATAATTTTACTCAATTCTCTGTTGGGTGAAGATTTATTAGGAGGACAGTGATCAAACTGGTAACAGTAGAAATTTTGGAAATCCCTATTTTCCAAGAAGTGTTTTGGGACTTTTTTAAATAGCTACAATGAATCATGACCTAAGACTTAGATTTCACAAGAAGAGGTTACATTAATTTAGCTTCAATGTCAGCAATTCTGGTATATGGAGAAATGATTCATTAATTCATATTTAATATATGGATAGTTTCCCAGACAGGGTTTAGATTAATCCTAGTTACATACGTAGTTTTTACAAACATACCTTACAAAAATAATACTGGTGTGCATCTTAAGACAAAACAATTGCACTGATACATGTAAAGATATGTTAGGGCAAGATGTTTTTAAATTAAGGCAGCTCAAACATTCATTTTAGTTTGGGACTGGGATAAGATCTGTCCCTATTACTTTAAACAGTTCCTCACTTCATCCAGAAAACTCTCAATTGTTTGTTGTATTGTTTGTCACGAGCACCCAACACAAAGTTTCTCTCATTAAAGTTCTGCCATTCGTATTCCGAGTCAGAATGAACTTAATGTTGCTTGCATTCCTCAAATGCCAATGTGGACTTTAAAGCCTTTTTTGTGGCTGTTTTAAATAAATAATCAATTGCATTCATTATTAAAATTCCTCAACCCATTGTTTTGGGCACGGATTCCTCCAGCAGCAGTAATTACCAGACATCTAGCCCGGCCGGAGAGAATCCATGCTGGGCAGAGACAGTGCGACAGTCCACCCATCATTATCCCAGCAAGACTTTCTGGAGCCGTTAAGACTCATTGCCCCAAAACCTGGTTCAGTTATTTCACCCACTATATAATAATGCCTCTTTCTCAATTCAGTCACCCGCCTTTTCTAACACCCTCTAATTTTATGAACACTACAGAGATAGGGGTTGTTAAAGAAGACTGAATGACAAACCATGGGTCAATGAATGGCTGAAAATCACTGATAGGCTGTTTGCACTTGGAATTAGGATGTGTTTTCGTCGATCGGATCACAAGTGGACGAGAGAGACACATTATGTTTACACCTGTTATTTAAATCCGTCTCTTTTGTCCACTTTCGACCGCTTCTGTGCTGAATACTATGAGGGGGTGGTCTGTGAGACGGTGGGCGAGTCTCTCTGCTGTCATTCAAACCCGAGCGGGAGGAATTATGAGTTTATATGGCGCAAAGTAATATTATGTCGAAGTGCACTGCTTGTTTAGCAAGTAAACATGCTGCACAGTGTTTTGTACATGAGTATTTAAGGGCTTTCTTTGAATTTTCAGCGCAATTGATGAAATAGGATCGCGCAACTTTCACACGCTTTCAAAACGAAACTACGGAGATCAGCCGCTTAGTTTTATCAATGAAAGGCTAAAAATAGCGCTGTTCACCGTATGTTCACGCCAGAAGTCAAAAAAGACGTAAAACTTGTGTTTAATACCTCAGATTAGATAAATGGGCGGAGAGAAGGCGGTCGCGTGTGGCTGTTCGAACGCATTCAATCACATGTGCGTTCCGCAACTCCAAAGCGATCCGATCGAAAGTGGTTTCGACCACCTCTGGATGTGGTTGAAAGTGGTCGAAAGTGGACGAGCTCAAAACGTTTTGAACACCGTTTACACCTGGCATTAACGTCGTCCACTTGTGATCCGATCGACGAAAACACATGTTAATGCCAAGTGTAAACAGCCTCTGAGTACTAGTAAATGTGTAAACAGTCAGATGGAAAAATACACTGTTGGTACCTAACTGCAGTTTTGCAGAGAAACTTGAATTTAAATACATTTTATAGTTGAATAATGGCACAAAACTAGATTTAAAATTATGACAAAACTATGACTCCTCGCTCCCCTATGAAACACTAAATGTGTGTTACACTTATATTTAAAGTTTAATTTTTTTATTTATTTGAGAGCTCGTCCAATCATCATGTTTTTGTTTTTCAATATAAAAGATAAAAAATGCAGTAATCCCAATGAGCAATACACAATTATTATTCAATGATAAATAACGCTCATACTAATCACCACTTATTTATGTTGTGCTTATCTTACAAAAATAAAACATGTGCACGCCATCTAGCATTTCATCTATAAATATCCATAACCAGTTATGTTAAACCATTAAGACCATGGCAACTATCATGTGGGATCATTTGTATAGACTAAACATTGCCATCAGTATTCCTTTTCCATTATTTTCTTATTTTTTATTTGGAATTTAGATTTGGTCATATAATGGTGACGTTATAGGTTCCACCTGCTGCTGTATGATAATGCCACTTCCTCAGGACTCTTGTAAATGGAGGAACCATAGATTATGTGTAAAGATTTCAGGCTCTGTGCCACTTCAGCTGTTGATGGATATGAATGAGATAGACTATCTACTTCCCAAGCCATAACACAGCCCACAGGTCTGATATTAACCTTTTAAGACCATCTAGTCTAATGGTGCTTTTCCATTGCATAGTACCCCACGGTTTAATTTGGGTCGGGTCAGCTCACCTCACTTTGTCATGGTTAGCTTTTCCATCGAGTTTGGTATCACTTCGCAGTGGGATGGATTATAGGCGTATCGGTGTCGTTATATTTGCGCTGCATACTGCTGTGGCATCATACAAGTGAGAGTGTCCTTGTAAATTCCCATACATTTATTTATTTCTCAGTCCACCACAAAATTAAAATTGGCCACCACAAAGAGATGTTTGCACATCGCATTTATCACTAACGTGACATTTGTCTCACATGACAGGTACTGTTTAAACTCCGCTGAGCCTCATTGAAGTTGCATTTAAGCATATATAATGCTGACGTGCTCGTCGCGAATGTTCCGCCACAAACTGCTAGTTTGGAAAAAACTGTTGTGGTGTTCCTGATTCTCAACCTGTGGATGTTTTTCATTGCTAAAAGTGAGTTTGGGAACTTATAGCAGAGCACATGACAACATGTTTGCTCAAGAGAGCGCAAGCTAGCTAGCACAGGTAAAGCTAATCTACATTATAGCGATGACGCTGTAGTGACGATTTTCTCAGACCAATCAGTGATCTAGTGTTTTCGCGTCACGTTTGGTATCAGCTCGGGTCGCTTGGAACCCCAACCGAGGTGGTACGAAAAAAGTATCGGGTGCTACGTACTGCACCCAATGAAAAAGCTCACAAAAGTAAGCTGACCCAACCCAAACTAAACCAAACCATGGGGTACTATGCAATGGAAAAGTGCCATAAGTATGGTAGGACCTGATTTAAGGCATGACCATTCACATGTCCAAATTTCAGTCAAACCGTTCTATTTCATCATAAACAATCTAAAAACGGGGCTTTAAGTATAAAATACCGAAATTGTCCTTTAAGAAATGCATGATTGCTATTACATTACACGTTATATCACATGTCTTTACGAGATCTTTATGGTATGTGTGTGAATGCATGCACAGATTCCAGAAAGTCATTGCAGTGTGAATGAACCAAAATCAAATGATCCCCGGACAAATGTATTTTCCATAATTTATGTGTAAACAGGGCTATACAGGTATGCTAGTCTATAGCAACACAGAGATTATGGAAAATACATGGAAAATCCGTAAAGATCCCGTAAAGACACGTCACATATTTTTTCCATAGCGTCTGAAGTTTGCTAATTATCCGTGCATGCATTTTAGTTTATGTCAAGATCATAAGGAGCGCGTGATGCACTGTTCTGTCATGCTGGTAAATGCTCTCAGCTTCAGTGTGGATAGTGATGAGCTCCCTGATCTCTGTTTCATTTCGGTTTCCCGAAATTTACGTTAATGCGTTTAAATCCCCGCTGAACCAAAACTTCTGGTTGCAATAACACGCAAGTCCTTACTATAGCACGCACCTTACGGCATTGTTTCTGTGACTTGTTCAAACAGAATGCTTTCCGTGTATGTTACAACAGGTCCTCTTTACAGGAGCGATCCCACAAGGAATGCGTTTGTGTTCACACAGAAGCCTCTCTGCCAATTTTATAGAAATTTTCTGGGACCAAAATATAGTCAGTCAAGCTTGCTAAAACTTGCAAGCGTATGCTAAAACACTCAGAACGTCTTTTAAACTGATTAGCAACACCCTGACAACCACCTTAAAGGTGTAGTGTGTAATTTTAAGAAGGATCTCTTGACAGAAATGCAAAATAATATACAAAACTATATTATCAGGGGTGTATAAAGACTTTTCATAATTAACCGTTATGTGTTTATTGCCTTAAAATGAGACGTTTTATCTACATACACAGAGGGTCCCCTTACATGGAAGCCGTCATTTTGTGCAGCCATGTTTCTACAGAAGCCCTTAACAGACAAACTTTTTTACTAGTTCTCTCCAATGATGACATGTTTGTCCGGTGGCGGCCACCGCAGCTTCTCTATGTGTTTCAAATCAAGAGTTCAAAGCAGTGGACTGAGCCGTTGGTTGCAATTCGCAACATTACCACTAGATGCCGCTAAAATGTACACACTGCACCTTTAACAGTAGACACTTTTGCACAGTGATCTTTTAAAAAAATACATGGGAGAAGATTTTAATGGCCTGAATGCTCACTGTACTTGTGGAAGATCACTAACTAATCATGGCCAAACCGTAACATCTCATATTACCATTTGGCAAAAATATGTTCCCGTCCTTCTAGTTCAATCCTGCATTGGTGTGATTGGGTTGCAGTATAAATTGTTTTATCAGTTCCTCTGGAAACCAGCCAGCATTAAAGTGTCATTAATCTGCAGCCATTTGAGTCTTTCCTCAGATGTCTGAAGGAATTCATCTTGTCAGACCTTGATAGGGAAAGCCAGATAAATCAGAAGCCTAAGCAACCTTTACCATGAAATATCTTCTGTTGAGAGGAAGCGACGAGAGATGTCTAATAAAAAGACACACCCATAAGATAAAGAAATACATATGTTTATGGTCTCAGTTGTTTCGCCTAATACTGAAAAGCCTAAATGAATGATTGCTTCTTATATTTCCGAAGATGTTGTAGTTAATCTCATATGCCTCTCCTGCCGAGAATCACAAGAGATTTCAACAATGTCTTTAGTTGTGCTCAGATACTTTGCCAAGATACCAACGTCTGCTATCACAAAACAAATGAATTCAAATGATTCTCATTAAATTCACCAAAAACCAAATTATCTGAACTATGCTTTTTACTCTTAGAGTATTTCAAAAATGTACCATTTCGTGTCTTCCATTTCTCTTAGAGAATTTTATCAAGAAACATCTAAGCCATCCTGCCCGGCGGATACAGGTGACAGCCGATGTAATGTGAAAAAGACTGAACGATTAAGAAAATAAAGGCTGGTGGCACGACATCCTAAATCTCTTTTTTCAAAATGGCAGTAAATCACTGTTGCCTGCATTGACCCTAAATTCCAGCCGTGCTTGTTGAAGTCCCCCACTCCGCACCCTGATACGGTTTAAGACATCAAGACAGCATTTCAACACAAATAACATCCATCCATCCATTACACGAACCCACTTACAGGGTCACGGGGGGGCTGGAGCCTATCCCAACACAAATAATGATAAAACAATGAACATCGATGGGTCCATGAGGACCATTTGGCGATACAGTGATGATTATAAAGTGAATTTTTTACTCATTACCAGAACAGGATTGTAGGAATGTTATTTACAGTCTTATTGGTTCATGTTAACCAAGGACATTTGCTTGCACTCACACAAACAGTCCATACACAAGCTTCGACTTGTAACCAAAGTCATTTTCATTCCCATGACAACAAACATTCATACAGTTTTGGTTGAAGTATGCAGCACATGATCAGGCACATAGCCCACATGTCTTTTCTTTTCAAAGAGCATAACATGATTCCCCTGGACAAGCCTCTGTACCCGGAGAGAGATACTATAAATAACCTTATGAGCTCATTGCAATTGGTAATTAATTACAGATGGGGGATCCCTGTAGGAGAAGCTTTGGGTATTATGACACACCGCCTGCCCCCAAAACCCAGCATCACCTGTTGGACCCACACTGAGCTTGTTTTCCCTTTGGTAACCTGGTTATTGTGTAGTGAGCAACCGGATAAGTGCTGGACACATCAACACCTTAGAGAATGGAAACGGTGGCTGTCTTGCTAGCGTCTGTCCTGCATGCTTTTCCTCTGTTGTACAGATTTTAACAGTAAATCTATTGACAGCTGAATGTGCTTAGTGCAACACTTCCTCTTACACTAAATTAAATTAGTGACAGATATGACACTATAATATACTACTGTAATAAAATGTTGGTCTTATGGTGCTGCACCTATTTCTGCTCAGAGTTTCCCCAGGGTGTGATCACTTTTAAGTATTTGAAATGAGCCGACATCATTTTCAGATTTCTTTTAAATGAACCACTGTGACCAAAAATGTGTAAAGTGTTAAAACTACTTCTTCCATTGTTTTTATAATGAAATACATCTGTATTACTGCACAGTCATAATTCCTTGTTGCACTTAATTTTCATAAAAATGATAATTAGTATATAAAGGATTAAAAATAAAGTTAAAATAAATTAAATTTAATTTTATAATGTATAGCAACTCCTTACTATTCAAGATAGTCTTGAATTGTAAATTCAAGTTACTTAAACTTAAAAATGTAAGTACAAGAAGGAATTTTTATGAATACTTTTTGTGTTGTTTTCAATAAAAAAAATCACATTTAAAAAATGCTACAAAATCATAAGTTATTGAGATTTTCAGATAATATATGGATTTGACTTTGCAAATTCGTTTGCTTCTTGTTTTAATACCAAAGTGTAAAGAAGTTATGGTTAAAAACATGAAAACATAATAATTTGCCAATGCTTTAAGAACATTTCAATCATTCTAATAAAAGGGTTAATATTTTACACAATTTTGTTCCTTAATTTAACAAACCTTGGTTTAAGACTGCATTTACTGAATTTAGATGTTTTACTCAAAACAAGAAGTTAAAGAATTGCACTGTAAAAAAAAATCAACAAAAATGTTTATGTAACTTAACTTAAAAAATTAATTTAAACAATTTCAACTTGATTTTATAAGTTATGTCAACTTTTCACAAGCCAAAAATTAAATTGACTGGCAAATTGACTTGCAAAACCAAGTTGTTTTAACATTTTTTACAGTGTGAGTATAGATTTAGATGGCTGATTTTAGTTTGTTTTTGTTTTTTTTTTTGTAAAAAAAATTATTCACTGAAAAAAATAACAAGTAAAATTTACTTAACAGAAACTCTTAAACATTAAACACTAACAAGTCTTTCATTTTTGTTGAAAACACATACAATTCACTTCTTTACACTTTGGTAGATTTATCCTTAAAACAACAAGCAAACGAATTTGCTAAGTCTCATCCAATATATATATTCTTTAAAAACAAATTTCAATAACTTATGATTTTGTAAAAAAATACATTTATACATTTTTAAATGTGATTTTTTTTATTTTTAACACAAAGAATTTTCTCAATTTTTGCAGTGCACACTGTAAAAATCCCATCTTGCACTTACATCTTTAAGTTAATCAACTTGAATTTCATCTGAAAATTATGTTTTTCACCTTTGTTTAAAAAGAACATAAAATAGCGTTTAATTTCACATTTTATCCAAATGCAGTCCCATGCAAAGCATGCTGGGAAGTACAAGTCCACTGCCTAGTTAGTTAAATGTACTTAAATAATTCAAGTAGTTTCAACTAAGTTTTCCTAAGTGGCACAGTTACACTTGACTGATGTGTAATATTTCCTAGTCTAAATTAAGTAGAGATATAGACTTTACTTAGTATTATAACGTTTTCACTTCAACTTTCACTTCATACATAGATTTTTCAAGTTTAAACAAAATCATTTTTACAGTGTTGCAAAGTCATGCAAAACATATTTTTATACTATAGACAATTAAGCACCGCCCCTCCCAATACATTGTATCCAAAACAGGAAGGGAGACCCAGCACCACTGGATACCACAGCCCACCCAAACACAATAGGTGGTCTTGTGGGAAAACCAACAAAGGCCTGTTGTCACCGCCCAGGGTGCCAAATTTACAAGCACCTTTTTTTAGAAGGTAAATGTGTATACTCAAGAAAACAATGGCATTGAATTCACCACATAGGACAACCATCGAAACGATCTCATTGAATGATGCCTTAATACCAGACCCACATTTTCAAACCTTTTCAAACATATTTAGTGTACACATTGTCTGTATTTTTTTTTACTTCTTCGTTAAATAGTCCCCAAATAAATGTTAAAACTTTGTTATTTTATATAGCGTCTCATATCATTGCCTTCCTAAGACAAAACATTTTTTTATTTTTTTCTCTTGTAAGTTGCATTGGATATAAGCATCTGCTAAATGCAAATGTAAACAAATATTCATATTAAAATAGCACTAATAGCATCTTTATTAAAACATTTCTGTTTGTTTCCTTGTATTAAAGTGCTCAAATCAAACAACACCTCCAACTTTTCTTACCAAGGAGAGCAAATATCCTCACTAACACTATTTCTTAAAAGGAAAGGAAAGACTTTAAGATATTATTCCAGGTACAGAAATGTCTAAATAAAGAGTTAATACTATTTATTGGTTGATCACACCTCAGTTTGTTTGCTGAAACGAGATATTCATATGAAATATGATATGACGAGAGGAAACATCCATCCTCTGCTTCCCAGACTAAACATGATACAGCAACTACTTCCTTATTACCCCAAAATCCTAATGCCTGTTTTTGTCTTTTTCTCTTGACCTCAAGAGCTTGATTTCTCTCTCGACTGCCCAAAGGAAACGATCTTTTACCCTTCCTTTCCCTCAGCAGGGTCCTCTGCAATGTTTTCAATGATCTCAGTATACCGGTGTGAATAGGTCCCTTGTGGGGTATATTTTAATGTTGACCTTAAGTTATTCTTTCTCTCTCTTACTATCTTTCAACATCCGTTGCACATCATTATCTAGAAAACCAAGTAATCCGCTATCTAAGTTTAAAGGAAGCATTTGGAAATTGAGTGGATGGATCAGGTAAGGTTTTATCACTTTGCAGAACCGTCTCTCTTTCATCACTAACCTGGGCCGGACATCCTGACTTTTTGACCTGTGCGTATCTTCTTAAGTCCTTCTTAAGTTAACATCTGAAATAAGTCAATATCAGCATCTAGCAGCCCATCACATGTCTTGTAAAGTTTGCACAGACCGTATCACTTGATAGATTAACTAATTTATGTGGTCAAAGATGAAAGATGACAAACCATATCTACCCTTTACACCCATAGCTGATGGTGTTAAGGCCCTTTGGTAACCATAAGAAATCAGAACTTCCCATTATACTTTCTCACGATCAGATTTTCTCATGAGCACCACCATCCTGCCACAACGTAGGCCTACTCCTAATTTTTTCTTCTACTCCCTCACCAAATGATCAAAGCTTGATAGGCTGACATGAAATTGATGATAGAGTTTCAAGACATGTGCAACGAAGAAACAGGCACCGCCAACTCCTCCTCACCCTTCCCCTTATCCGTATCTCTAAAAGTCCCAGCGTTCTCCACTCTTAACATTTAGTAAGCATTTCTCAACACTCTGACCCCACAACCAGGTCACAGAAACAATCTGTAAAGTTTGCGTGTTGGAGGGTAAGAGGCCAGTAACATTATAAACCATACCACCCTGTCTGGTGAATATTAAAGGCCCCATGACATTAAAATTTGAAAAAAAATATTTTTGTATAAATTCGTTAGGCTTAAGAATAAATATCAACTGGTATGGTCCAAAACACTGACAAAATTCTCACACAGAAGATATAAGCATTCAAAAGTACAGTTTGGCACATGCGCTAAAATAGTCCAGAATTTTTATGACATCACCCTACACTTTTTTTTAGATGCTAAAGCATCCCGCCCTCTATGTTTTGTTACAGTATGTCTTTGCTGGACTGTGCTATAAATGAAACGCTATTGGTTATTTTAAAAAAGAGGGCGGGTCTTCTCGATAAGTCAGTTTCAGTTAAACTGACGTCATCACATCAAATAATGCTGCACACTTCAGTTGGCCTTTAATAAAGCGATGTTACATTTAACCAACAGTTGTAAAAATTTTTGCATTGTTGCAAAGCAGCGTTACAGTAAATACATGTTAGTACAGGCAGTAGAGGCATAAAGTAAAACAAACATGCCTATGAAACGTTTTCATAAGATATATATAAGCAATACTTAGGGAGCGTGTACACCAAAGCGCTTAAATGTGGCTGAAAACACCAGGCGGATGCTGAGTCTGGGCGCTTGCCAGCACCATTTTAGCTAAGTGCTTGGTTGCTATGATACTTCTGCTTTGTATAATCATCGTCGTTGAATGATGCACCGGTTGGTTGTTGTGATATTGGTCCCGCCCCTCCTACACTGTGATTGGATGCGCGCTCAGTGAAAAAAACGCAAGCTGGTGGTGCATTTGAAAAGTGCGGCACATCCTTTGGAAACAATTGAAAACATACACCGGCCGCCGGCATAAACACTTTGGTGTGCACTGTGCATGCCCCTTAACTGTAAAAAAGTATTGCCTGTGATCGTATCACTTACCTCAAAGTGCTAATAAAAAAATGCAAATCAAATGTATACTAGCAATATTTACAAATAATTTACTGTACGATTGTAATCGATTTCTAAATAGAAAGCTGACTGAAATGATGACAAACTACATAAAATTTAAACCATTTAAAAAAATAGGAGAAACACGTGTCAAGAATCATTTAAATGGATTTCCAGTGACATGAGCAATAGCGACAGATGGTGACAGGCAGTGTTGAGGAAAGTTACTTTTAAAAGTAATGCATTACAATATTAAGTTACTCCTCAAAAAAGTAACTAATTGTGTTACTTAGTTACTTTTCATGGAAAGTAATACTTACGTTACTTTTAAGTTACTTTTGCGTTTTTCTTACTTGGCTGAGGCTTGATCTCTTTTAAGCCTTGCAGGTGTTTTTTATGACCGAGTTCGAAGTTCTTCATTCAGAAATTGCATATTTCCAACGCAAAAATGGCCTGCCATCTCGGTTTCTGACTCGAACTGTTCCGCTCAGGCGCGCATGTATATAGTGCGGAATTCTATGTGACAACGTTCAGTTTAATTCATTACATTATTTAAAAAAAATCTAATTAAAGGTGCAGTGTGTAACTTTTAGAAGGATCTCTTGACAGAAATGCAATATAATATACAAAACTACATTATCATGGGTGTATAAAGACCTTTTTATAATGAATCATTATGTTTTTATTACCTAAGAATGAGATGTTTTTATCTACATGCACAAGGGTCCCCTTACGTGGAAGTTGCCATTTTGTGCCAACATGTTTCTACAGAAGCCCTTAACAGACAAACATTTTTGTCTCCGATGACATGTTTTTCCGATGGTTGCTACTGTAGCTTCTCTATGCGTTTCGAAAGCGAGGGGTGAGCATTGTGCTGAGCCATTGTTTGCAATTTGCAACATCACCACTAGATCCTGCTAAAATTTACACACTGCACCTTTAAACTGAAGAGTAACCACTAGGGATGTGTATCGATGCATCGCGTTCCCATTAAAAAGACCTGTCTAAAATCGATTCTGAATCGTAAGGTTCCGATTCAGTGTTTCATGCACAGCTTGTGCATGTACTACGGCTCCGTGATCAGTAGGAAGTCCTTATCAATCTAAAATCACTACAAGTTTGACTCGTTTATAACGTGCATTTAAAAAAGAAACACTTGTCAAACACAATCATTTAAAATATTCTTTATTATCATGAAAATACCTGAAACAATCTGAAGAACAGCGATATAAATATGCCTCTAGATATTTCCTGGAATAGTGTTAGTAATGCTACTTCTTCTGTGGCACAAATGGTGTTTCTAAGCAAGAGCGCCCCCTGGCTTTTGGATGTGGCTGCATTACACCGTAATTCATTCAAATTCATTCATTGAGAAAACGCGCATTTTCCCGATTAATTGTCAACCCTAGCAACTACTTTACTTTTTAGTAAAAAGTAACTCAAATATTAATGTGTACATTTATAGAGTTATGCGTTACTTTACTCGTTACTTTAGAAAAGTAATATTATTACGTAATGCACGTTACTTGTAATGCGTTACACCCAACATTGGTGACAGGAAGTGGGTGTGTCCAGCTATGCGACAAAGTTGAGAACAGTTAAACTTTATACAGTGACGAGCATCCATTAATTATGTACTTTCATTAGATGAAACAGTGGCCAGGATATTTCTTACAAAATTTACTCTTTGTGTTCAACCAAAAAGGTCATATACTTTCGAAACGACATGAGTCTGCGAAAATAATAATAACTTTAATGCAATTCTTCAGAATGATGATTAAAAATGGGGGGACATGTTATATGGTGGCTACACCCCTGCCCACAAATGCAATGTTCTTCATGCACTGAAATGATTTCATGGACAAAGCATTAATGAGATGATGTCATCTCTCATTTCCCCTCCCCCTGAATTCACTTACTAAAGTTTTCCGCTGACATCACCGTGCACAATTCGTCTCGGAGTTCCCACATACACTCTGACCCTGTAAATAAGAGAGTGTTGAGCTAATTTGAAGTGCACACTAAAGAGGCAACAGATGTAATACTCATGAAAGTAAGGCAGCATGTCGCTGCCGAAAACAGCGTCACACCTGTGGCAGGCCATATCTCAGAGAGCACACAGCAGTAAGTGACCATAGACTTCCATAGTAGGAATAAAAATATGATGGAATTTAATGGGTACCATCAACTGTGTGCTTACCATCATTTATCAAAACATTTACTTAGTCATTTATAAAAATACTTCCAAAATATTTTTTCCTACTATGGAAGTCAATGGTCACTTACTGCTGTGTGTTTACCATCATTTCTCAAACTATCTTCTTTTGTGTTCATCAGTAAAAAAGAAATTCATACAGATTTCGAACAACATGAGGATGAGTAAATTGAATGATGATAGAAATTTCATTTTAAAGTGAACTATCCCTTTAACATTTAGGCCTTTAGCAGACACTTTTATAGAAAGCGACTTACAAGAAAACTGAGGCAATAAAGTTGAGGCAATAAAATGAGAAGGGCTATACAAGGTTACAGGTGAACAGATTAACTTTAAAGTAAACTATTCCTTTTATGTCCTTGCCCATGCACCCTCTTAAACGTCATTTCATCTAGTTGCAATGTTTAAATCAACCTATACTGTATTGGTTCAACCATGGTTGTCCATGTAAACCAAAGGAAGATATTTTGAGAAATGTCTAAAATCAAACCATTTTAAGCACTATTGACATCTTCCATAGTATTTTTCCTACAATGGAAGTCAATGGTACCCCAGCTTCTTGGATGCTTACAAATATCTTCCTTTGTGTTCAGCAGATAAAATACATGTATACAGCAACTTGAGAATGAGTACATTTTATCATCCTTATGTTGTTGTAAACCTGTATGAATTTCTTTTTTCTGATGAACACAAAAGAAGATATTTTGATAAATGATGGTATAAGCACACAGCTGATTGTAACCATTGACTTCCATAGTAGGAAAACAAATATTATGGAAGTATTGTGATAAACGATGAAGAAGATATTTTGATAAATGATGGTAAGCACACAGTTGACGGTACTCGTTCAATTCAATCATATTTGTTTTTCCTACTATGGAAGTCTATGGTTACAATTAGTTATGTGCTTACCATCATTTATCCAAATATCTTCTTTTGTGTATATCAGAAAAAAAGAAATTCATACAGGTTTACAACAACATGAGGATGAGAAAATGGTGACAGAATTTTCATTTTTGGGTGAACAATCCCTTTAAAAGCATAAAATTTGATTTCAGATTGACTTTAATGCCATGTTTTTGTGTGTCTGAAAATCATGCACGCATTTTGTCTTTGTCTCATGAGATCTGCCTCTAAAAGACCATAAAAGGCCAAGGGCACCACATCCACAATACTGCAACTAATTACACACCGCTCTCATCCTTCATGTGTATGATGTCAGCACCTCCCTATGTGTTGGGGGATCTACAGCAGAGTAAGCTGTCCATGATATGTCTCATGGGAGTCACTTTAAAATGAGGGATTATATATGAATTACCTTTATCTTTAAAATAAATTGAGTGGACAAGTAAACCGGTAATTTAATTTAAATGTTGCGAACATCTTCTTTTCTTTCGTAAGTCCTGTAAAGATGTCATTTATTAGGTAATGTGAAAACTATTTGGAAGAGATTTCAGCAGCTTTCAGCATCACACGCGTTTACATATCTGTGTTGTCAGAATGACGGGAGGCACTGAGAGTCACGAAAAACTACTAAGAAAAAGATGGTAGTGAATAAGCAGGAAAATGGATACGTTAAGCAACATTTTTCTCTACCAGTGAGAAATGGTCAGAAGCGAAGCTCCCCTCCCAGCACGGTAATTTACACAAAAATTTACACATTTGGAGCATTGCAGGCGAAGCCCAGTGAGACTGTAGCTTACACTGAGAGGAAGATAAAAATCATTGCATGTGTGTGTGTGTGTGTGTGTGTGTGTGTGTGTGTGTGTGTGTGTGTGTGTGTGTGTGTGTGTGTGTGTGTGTGTGTGTGTGTGTGTGTGTGTGTGTGTGTGTGTGTGTCGGACAGCGTGAATGAAAATCTCACAAAACATGTCTAGGAAACACTCTGTCAGAAAAATGCTGGCTAATTTTCAACTCAGCGTTGGGTCAAAAAAGGAACTATGCTGGGTTGTATTAACACATTGTTGGATCAAATATAACATTTTCTGGGTTAATTTAACCCAACAGCTGGGTTTGTCCCTGTTTGACTCAACTCCGGGTTGAAAATAACCCAGCATTTTTTTAAATATAGCTGTCATTGGCACAGTACTCTTTCAAAAAGTACACCTTTGCACCTAACAAGTTCATATTATTACCTCAGAAGTACACATTGGTACAAAGAGTGCATATTAGTACAGTACCTCAAAGGTATAGGTATTAAATGTATACATATCTGTAAATAAACGGTAGCCTACATCAGTGGTTCTCAAACTTTTTCAGCGTGTGGCCCCCTTTGTGTATGGTGCATTTCTTCGCGGACCCCCCAAAGAAAATTTATGACAAAAAACAGTTCTAAAACTTCACAAAACATTAAATTATACAAAGTAGTGCTGCCTTATTTTTTTAGGTTTAATTTCACAGAATTCATGAAAATTAATGTATTTTATAAAATGTCATAAACTGGGGCCCCCCTAGCACCATCTTGCGCCCCCCCCCTTGGGGCCCCGGACCCCAGTTTGAGAACCACTGGCCTACATATTAGGACCTTTTCAAAAGATACTGCCCCAATGACAGCTAGGTACCACTTTTGACCATTTTTTCTGACAGTGTATGAGCCTATAATGTCATGACAGCACATTTCTTAGTGTACCGTATTCCCGATAGTTACACATTAGATTATCAGTACTGTAAAATCACCCCATTCTCATGAAATGCGTATAAATAGCACACAGTGTGAAAATTGTGCAATACATATGACAAATTTCCCATCCTGTTTACTTGTACAATTGGGTAGTTTTGTTTATTCGTTTCTCTTTTTTTTAGCATTGTCACTTGGGTTTTGGGAGTAAGTTTTTGTTACATGAAATGATACCCAAACCTCAATTCTAAGTACCCCAACTAACAAAGCGACCATAGTTTAAAAATAGACAAAACATGAAGAAACCTATATAATAAATGACACCCTAAAGCAAATTTCAAATCTAATCCAAAACCCAAGCGACAATGGTTAAAATAACAGAAAACAAATGAGAAACCAATAAATAAAACGACACGAAAAGATGCGCTGTATAAGTGAACGAAAAGGACTGGCGTATCATATGCACGCAAAATTGGTCTGTCTGGCGGCTGTATTGTACAATTTTCACACTGTGTGCTATTTATACGCATTTCATTGAGAATGGGTTGGTAAAATTGTTATTTTTTACATTTGGTTTTGCACATTTAATAATAAAGGTGTTAAACGATGCCATAAAACATCCATTTCTGGCTGTATGGTTCCATAAATAACCTTAAAAGGGGACATTTTACAAGACTTTTTTAAGATGTCAAATAAATATTTTTTGCCTCTATAGATAATTTTTAGATATAGATAATTTATTATAGCATGTTAAAATTGCCACTTTGTAGGTGTGAGCAAAAATGTGTCGTTTTTGGGTGTGTCCTTTAAAATGCAAATAATTTATTCTCTGAACTAAATGACAGTGCCGTGGTTGGATAATGCAGAGTAAGGGGCAGTATTATCCCCTTCTGACATCACAAGGGGAGCCAAATTTCAATGACCTATACAATGTAAAAAAATTGCTGTAATTTTGCAGCTGGTTGCAAGTAACTTACTGTAGAAGAAAAAATCTTAAAATGTTTCATGTTCATTTAACTTTAAACAAAATGTTGCAAGTAAATAACATCAATGTAAAATCTACGGTAAGTTACTGGCAGCTAGTTGCCAGTAATACCCAGTAATACTGTAATTTCTACAGAAATTTTTTACAGTGTATTTTTTCACATGTTTGCAGAGAATGGTTTACCAAAACTAAGTTACTGGGTTGTTCTTTTCACATTTTCTAGGTTGATAGAAGCACTGGGCTGGGGACCCAATTATAGCACGTAAACATGGAAAAAGTCAGATTTTCATGATATGTCCCCTATAACAGTGGTTCCCAAACTTTTTCAGCGTGCGGCCCCCCTTGTGTATGGTGCATTCCTTCGCGGCCCCCCAAAGAAAATTTGTGACAAAAAACTGTTCTAAACTCAACATTTTACTAAACCACATATTAAATTATACAAAAAGTAGTGCTTTTGGTTAGTAGCCTTATTTTTATATGTTTAATTACACAGAATTCATGATAAATTAATGTATTTTATAAAATGTCATAAAACTGGGGCCCCCCTGGCACCATCTCGCGGCCCCCCTGGGGGCCCCGCCCCCCAGTTTGAAAACCCCTGCCCTATAACATCTGAAGTAGGCTACCTTTCTATTTCTTTATATCCAAGGTTACGCAGATTATAAAAAATAAAAACAAAAAAGAAAAGACTCTTTCAAAAACCTGTGACCTAAAAGGTTTGGATTACCAAAATCGGTTCTTTTATGACATCACTGTGAACCTTTTCAAACCTTTATTATTAAGAGCGCTGGGTGAAACATGAAGCTGCGCATGCCTTTTCCCTGTACATGCCTTAACATAATTGATTTTGTATGGTTTTAGCTATGCTCTTTGTCATACTATCTAACATGGAGAAAAGAATTGTATATTGTAACATAATTGTCTTTATTTTATGATTATGTTATAATATATGTCTGTCAATATATGTCAGGTCACCTATTATTCACATCATATAATTTGATCATCTGGGTGTTTCTTTTTCGATTGGTAGCTCTTCCTCTTTATGTGAAAGTACAGAACATTATATCATGCTTTAAAGGGGATATGACCCTGACCACAGTTTCCTTAGAAAGGTGCCTTTGGTTGCTAGGTGGATATTTCTCTAAAAATATAAGAAGTGAGGAGGAACTGAAAGCATTAACTGCAAACAACAATTTTTATACGCTATCAGTATTTAAAATGTTGCTATAAACACGACTTCAGTAACAATGACGCAACAAGTGGCTGTTAGCTGCTAAAGTGAATCACATGCATCCGCAGGGCACATCACATACAACAGAGATCTCTCCACTCACTGCTATTTATTCAGCTGTCATGGCATCCTTTGTGTTTTCACTCACATGTTACTGTTTCCGTTACTATACAAAATATATTATTTGTGACCCTGACTGCTGTTTTCTACATAAAATCATCCTATATAATGTAAAGGAAATTCTGTGTACATATAACCTTGATATCTTATTGACTGAGCAAGGGCATGTCAAATATAGAAGTTAAAGTAAAATCAATGATTGAAATTAAAATTTAATGCCCTGTATATCACAAACAGTGTCACATTCGGCTTGACGGGAAAATACTAAAAAGTAAATCCATAAGAAATGTGTTATGTAATAAAAGCATGCACAATATTGAGTTGGCAGTGCAAAGCTTGATGCCACCATAAGGCTGAACTGTTATGGGCGTTGCTATATGGTTGCTTAGATGTTATGGGTGTTTTTTATTTATTGGCCCAAGTTAAAACTGCTTTAATTTGTCTCTGTAATATCCTGGTCCTTGGATATGGCTAATGTCCCTGCAAGAAAGGAAATTTTTGCATGTTTCATCATCCGCCAGGATAAAATCATATATATTGTGGCTTAGAAAAGTAATAGCAAAGCTCTTTTTAACAAGCCACATTAGTTTATTCATTCATGGCTTTAGTACCAACAAGTATAGAAGAAGTTACACTAGTAAATTTAATACTTAATCTATAAAGCAGAAACTGCTAAAACCTTATTTCAAAGTTTTTTGTGAGAAACAATTTTCCGTTTGCCATGCAACATCCATTTGCCAAGTTCCTAACTTGCTCGTTCATTTTAGAAGCGCATAAAACTCCAAACATCAAACTAGATAGAAAAGTTTGAAGACAAACTTTATGTTGGCTTGACAAAGCCTGGCCTAAAAGTTTAAAACAGTTTGAGAGAAACTTAAAACAAGTTTAGTTTAGTAGTCTAACTTTCCATAAACATGATTTAACAAAAAGTTAGCATGTTAACATGATTTAACATGAAGTTGGCATGATGCTAACATGAATTAGCATGAAGCTAACATGATGTTAACATGAATTAGCATGAAGCTAACATGAATTAGCATGAAGCTAACATGAATTAGCATGAAGCTAGCATGAAGCTAACATGAATTAGCATGAAGCTAGCATGATGCTAACATGAATTAACATGAAGTTAGCATGATGCTAACATGAATTAGCATGAAGCTAGCATGATGCTAACATGAATTAGCATGAAGCTAGCATGATAGCATGAAGCTAGCATGATGCTAACACGAATTAGCATGAAACTAGCATGATGCTAACACAAATTAGCATGAAGCTAGCATGATGCTAACACGAATTACCATGAAGCTAGCATGAAGCTAACACGAATTAGCATGAAGCTAGCATGAAGCTAACACGAATTAGCATGAAGCTAGCATGAAGCTAACACGAATTAGCATGAAGCTAGCATGATGTTAACACGAATTAGCATGAAGCTAGCATGATGCTAACACGAATTAGCATGAAGCTAGCATGATGCTAACACGAATTAGCATGAAGCTAGCATGATGTTAACATGAATTAGCATGAAGCTAGCATGATGTTAACATGAATTAGCATGAAGCTAGCATGAAGCTAACATGATGCTAACATGAATTAGCATGAAGCTAGCATGATGCTAACACAAATTAGCATGAAGCTAGCATGATGCTAACATGAATTAGCATGAAGCTAGCATGAAGCTAACACGAATTAGCATGAAGCTAGCATGAAGCTAACACGAATTAACATGAAGCTAGCATGAAGCTAACACGAATTAGCATGAAGCTAGCATGATGTTAACACGAATTAGCATGAAGCTAGCATGATGTTAACACGAATTAGCATGAAGCTAGCATGATGCTAACACGAATTAGCATGAAGTTAGCATGATGCTAACATGAATAAGCATGAAGCTAGCATGATGCTAACATGGATTAGCATTAAGCTAGCATGAAGCTAACATGAATTAGCATGAAGCTAGCATGATGTTAACATGAATTAGCAAGTTAGCATAATGCTAACATGAATTAGCATGAAGCTAGCATGATGCTTAAATGAATTAGCAAGTTAGCATAATGCTAACATGAATTAGCATGAAGCTAGCATGATGCTAACATGGATTAGCATGAAGCTAGCATGAAGCTAGCATGAAGCTAACATGAATTAGCATGAAGCTAGCATGATGCTAACATGAATTAGCATGAAGCTAGCATGATGCTTAAATGAATTAGCAAGTTAGCATAATGCTAACATGAATTAGCATGAAGCTAGCATGATGCTAACATGAATTAGCATGAAGCTAGCATGAAGTTAGCATGATTTAGCATGAAGTTAGCAAGATTTGTTATGAAATTAGCATAAAAGCTAGCATGAAATTAGCATGAAGCTAGTATGACTTAGCATGAAGCTAGCATAAGGCTAACATGACCAAAAGACCCAACCCCCATGCCTCTATGATGTTCGGATACAGAGATATAAGGCTTTGTTTATTATGTTGCTAGGGTGCTCATATTTGATTGCTAGGGGCGTGGCTTAATACCTCAATAAGAATCCTCAGAGACTGATTGGATGCCTGAGTAAAATGAGCCCACCCCCATGTCTCTGTGACACTCTGCTGCAAAGATATCCATCTGGGCATTTTATAATGGCAGTCTATGGAAGATGTTGCTAGGGTGCCCAAAAATGGTTGCTAGGGGCGTGGCTTAATAGCTATGGGACGATCCTGAGAGACTGATTGGATGCCTGAGTAAAATGAGCCCACCCCCATGTCTCTATGACACTCTAAAGTGAAGATATTCCATCTGGGACGCTTTTATTCCCTTATATGGGCATGTTTCCTGCCCCATTATAAGTCAATGGGGAAATTTGGGTGCCTCTTACACCCCAGGGGTACAGCTTACACCCCAATGTGATGTATGTTCTTACACAGCCTGCCAGCCTCTTCAAATGTGGTAACCCACAAGTTTCTACAAATTTCTCGCTTGCAGCTATGACCCGTCAAAGTTGGTCGTAATGTTAAGTCAATGGAAAATTTGGGGTGTTTGAGCGCCCCGTTTAGGAATTCGGTAGGTCCCATCAGTTAGAAAAGATATAGCATAAATCTACGTACCAGTCTTAAAAGTTTTGTAAAGTTTTGTGGGTGTAGCTTGAAAGCTCTAGGAGGAGTTACTGTTAGAAAAAAGTGTGAACAGAAGAATAATAATAACTAGATATTAAAGTTTGAAGACAAACTTTATGTTGGCTTGAAAAAGTGTAGCCGGAACGTTTAAAACGGTTTGACAGAAGTTTAGTTTAGTAGGCTATCCGGCTGTTAGTATGTTTAAGTATGATGTTAGCATGATTAGCATGAAGCTAGCATGATGTAAGCATGATTAGCATGAAGCTAGCATGATGCTAGCATGATTAGCATGATGTTAGCATGATTAGCACAAAGCTAGCATGAAGCTAACATGATTAGCATGAAGCTAACATTTATTCTGTTGCTAGGGTACTAAGTTTGGTTGCTAGGGAGAAAATTGGCATCCCATAATGATTAACCTTCAAGCCACAAGTAAAACGGTCCAACCCCCGTGTCTCTAAGATGTTCTGAAGCGGAGATATAAGGCTTTGTTTATTCCGTTGCTAGGGTACTAAGTTTGGTTGCTAAGGAGAAAATTGGTATCCCATAATGATCACCCTTCAAGCCACAAGAAAAACGGTCCCACCCCCGTGTCTCTAAGATGTTCTGAAGCGAAGATATAAGGCTTTGTTTATTCCGTTGCTAGGGTACTAAGTTTGGTTGCTAGGGAGAAAATTGGCATCCCATAATGATCACCCTTCAAGCCACAAGTAAAACGGTCCAACCCTCGTGTCTCTATGATGTTCTGAAGCAGAGATATAAGGCTTTGTTTATTCCGTTGCTAGGGTACTAAGTTTGGTTGCTAGGGAGAAAATTGGCATCCCATAATGATTAACCTTCAAGCCACAAGTAAAACGGTCCAACCCCCGTGTCTCTAAGATGTTCTGAAGCGGAGATATAAGGCTTTGTTTATTCCGTTGCTAGGGTACTAAGTTTGGTTGCTAAGGAGAAAATTGGTATCCCATAATGATCACCCTTCAAGCCACAAGAAAAACGGTCCCACCCCCGTGTCTCTATGATGTTCTGAAGCAGAGATATAAGGCTTTGTTTATTCCGTTGCTAGGGTACTAAGTTTGGTTGCTAGGGAGAAAATTGGCATCCCATAATGATCAACGTTCAAGCCACAAGTAAAACGGTCCAACCCCTGTGTCTCTAAGATGTTCTGAAGCAGAGATATAAGGCTTTGCTTATTCCGTTGCTAGGGTACTAACTTTGGTTGCTAGGGAGAAAATTGGCATCCCATAATGATAACACTTCAAGCCACAAGTAAAACGGTCCAACCCCCGTGTCTCTACGATGTTCTGATACAGAGATATAAGGCTTTGTTTATTCCGTTGCTAGGGTACTAAGTTTGGTTGCTAGGCAGAAAATTGGCATCCCATAATGATAACACTTCAACCCACAAGTAAAACGGTCCAAACCCCGTGTCTCTACGATGTTCTGATGCCGAGATATAAGGCTTTGTTTATTCCGTTGCTAGGGTACTAAGTTTGGTTGCTAGGCAGAAAATTGGCATCCCATAATGATAACACTTCAAGCCACAAGTAAAACGGTCCAACCCCCGTGTCTCTACGATGTTCTGATGCCGAGATATAAGGCTTTGTTTATTCCGTTGCTAGGGTACTAAGTTTGGTTGCTAGGCAGAAAATTGGCATCCCATAATGATAACACTTCAAGCCACAAGTAAAACGGTCCAACCCCCGTGTCTCTACGATGTTCTGATGCCGAGATATAAGGCTTTGTTTATTCCGTTGCTAGGGTACTAAGTTTGGTTGCTAGGCAGAAAATTGGCATCCCATAATGATAACTCTTCAAGCCTCAAGTAAAACGGTCCAACCCCCATGTCTCTACGATGTTCTGATGCCGAGATATAAGGCTTTGTTTGTTGTGTTGCTAGGGTGCTCATATTTGGTTGCTAGGGGCGTGGCTTAATAACTCTGTAAGGATCCTGAGAGTCTGATTGGATGCCTGAGTAATATGATCCCACCCCCATGTCTCTATGACAGTGTGATGCAAAGATATCTATCTGTGCATTTTATAATGGCAGTCTATGGGAGATGTTGCTAGGGTACCCAAAATTGTTGCTAGGGGCGTGGCTTAATAGCTTTGGAGAGATACTGGAAGACTGATTGGATGCCTGAGTAAAATGAGCCCACCCCCATGTCTCTACGCCACTCTAGATTGAAGATATTCCATCTGGGACGTTTTTATTCCCTTATATGGGCGTGCTTCCTGCCCCATTATAAGTCAATGGGAAATTTTGGGGGCCTCTTACACCCCAGGGGTACAGCTTACACCCCAATGTGATGTATGTTCTTACAGAGCCTGCCAGCCTCTTCAACTGTGATAAGCCACAAGTTTCTAAAAATTTTTCGTTCGCAGCTATGACCCGTCAAAGTTGGTCGTAATGTTAAGTCAATGGAAATTTTGGGGTGTTTGAGCCCCCCGTTTAGGAATTCGGTAGGTCCCATCAGTTAGAAAAGTCATAGCATAAATCTACGGACCAGTCTTAAAAGTTTTGTAAAGTTTTGTGGGTGTAGCTTGAAAGCTCTAGGAGGAGTTACAGTCAGAAAAAGTGGGGATCAGAAGAATAATAATAATAATAATAACTAGATAGGTACATTTCCTGAAGAAAATGTGAAGTGGTGCTTGCCGTGGCAAATTTCGGGGAACAATATATGATTATACTCTAAGTCACGAGACAAACGGTCCAACCCCCGTGTCTCTACGATGTTCTGATGCGGAGATAAAAGGCTTTGTTTACTCTGTTGCTAGGGTACTGTATTTGGTTGCTAGGGAATAAATTGGCATCCCATAATGATTACACTCTGAGTCACGAGTCAAACGGTCCAGCCCCCGTGTCTCTACGATGTTCTGATGCGGAGATATAAGGCTTTGTTTACTCTGTTGCTAGGGTACTGTATTTGGTTGCTAGGGAATAAATTGGCATCCCATAATGATTACACTCCGAGTCACGAGTCAAACAGTCCAACCCCTGTGTCTCTACGATGTTCTGATGCGGAGATATAAGGCTTTGTTTACTCTGTTGCTAGGGTACTGTATTTGGTTGCTAGGGAAAAAATTGGCATCCCATAATGATTACACTCTGAGTCACGAGTCAAACGGTCCAACCCCCGTGTCTGTACGATGTTCTGATGCGGAGATATAAGGCTTTGTTTACTCTGTTGCTAGGGTACTGTATTTGGTTGCTAGGGAAAAAAATGGCATCCCATAATGATTACACTCCGAGTCACGAGTCAAACGGTCCAACCCCCATGTCTCTACGATGCTCTGATGCGGAGATATAAGGCTTTGTTTACTCTGTTGCTAGGGTACTGTATTTGGTTGCTAGGGAAAAAATGGCATCCCATAGTGATTACCCGCCGATTCACGAGTCAAACGGTCCAACCCCCGTGTCTCTACGATGTTCTGATGCGGAGATATAAAGCTTTGTTTACTCTGTTGCTAGGGTACTGTATTTGGTTGCTAGGGAAAAAAATGGCATCCCATAATGATTACACTCTGAGTCACGAGTCAAACGGTCCAACCCCCGTGTCTCTACGATGTTCTGATGCAGAGATATAAGGCATTGTTTACTCTGTTGCTAGGGTACTGTATTTGGTTGCTAGGGAAAAAATTGGCATCCCATAATGATTACACTCTGAGTCACGAGTCAAACGGTCCAACCCCCGTGTCTCTACGATGTTCTGATGCGGAGATATAAGGCTTTGTTTACTCTGTTGCTAGGGTACTGTATTTGGTTGCTAGGGAAAAAATTGGCATCCCATAATGATTACACTCTGAGTCACGAGTCAAACGGTCCAACCCCCGTGTCTCTACAATGTTCTGATGCGGAGATATAAGGCTTTGTTTACTCTGTTGCTAGGGTACTGTATTTGGTTGCTAGGGAAAAAATTGGCATCCCATAATGATTACACTCCGAGTCACTAGTCAAACGGTCCAACCCCCGTGTCTCTACGATGTTCTGATGCGGAGATATAACTGTTTGAATTTTATGTTGCTAGGGTGCTCAAAAGTGGTTGCTAGGGGCGTGGCTTAAAAGCTTTGGGAATATCCTGATAGACTGATTGGATGTCTGAGTAAAATGAGCCCACCCCCTTGTCTTTACGACATTGTAAAGCAAAGATATCCCATCTGGAACTTTTTTATTCCCTTATATGGGCATGTTTCCTCAATGGGAAAATTCGGGTGCCTCTTACACCCCAGGGGTACAACTTACACCCCATTGTGATCCATGTTCTTACAGAGTCTACCACCCTCTTCAAATAATGTAACCCACATGTTTTTACAAAATCCTCGCTCGTACCTATGACCCGTCAAAGTTTTTGCAATGTTAAGTCTATGGGATTTTCCCCCATTGACTTTTCATTGGGGCACTTTTGGGCGCCTCTTACACCCCAGGGGTACAACTTACACCCCAATGTGATGTATGTTCTTACAGAGTCTACCACCCTCTTCAAATGTTGTAACCCACATGTTTCTACAAAATCCTCGAGCGGAGCTATGACTCGTCAAAGTTGGGCGCAATGTTAAGTCAATGGGATTTTTTGGGTGGTTTTTCGCCCCCCTTTCGGAAATCCTGCACCCGATCGCTTATAAAAGTCATAGCAGTCGTGTCCTTAATAAGCCCGTCGATTTGAGCCCTCTTTCATGGGTCTACGACAAACCGTGCGGGACGAGTTAGGTGCCGAAAAAACGTGCAGATGTAAGAATAAAATATAATAATAATTATAATAATATCCCTGAGGAATAGTAATAGTGATGCCTTGCATAAATGCAAGCACCACTAATAAGATTAAGATGAAGAACAGTATGTTGGCTTTTTCAAGCCAACATAATAATAAGCTTAGATCGAAGAACAGTATGTTGGCTTTGTCAAGCCAACATAACTACCATCATTTCAACTAAGTCAGATTTCCCAGATCTCCTCACATTTTGACTTTTCTCCATTCTTTGTGTTTCAGATTGGGGTGTTAAATCTGTTCTGAGTTTAGCGATTGGAACTTAGCACATTGCCGTCAATGAGAGATTGTTGTATCACACCCTTTGTATCCAACAGAGAATTCCCTCAGACTGAAGTTATGAAGGAAAACTTTGCAGTTCTGTAAGCTGGCAATGAACTGGCATCAACAGCAGGAAAGAGTGTTTTAAATAATAGGCTGGCCTATTTTCAGACTGGCTTAGTAAATGTGCTTTACTGCTGTTAAATCATCCTGCAAAGTTTAGAAGTTGTAATTACAACAAAATGTTTCTAGTAAGAAAGAAAAAGTGTTAGAGGCAATTTATATTTATTTATCAGCAGTTTCTCCTCTGGATGCATGGATGTGAATTAGGCATTCTTGGCATGATGGTTTGTTACTGTTTTCTATGATAATCTTATGTTTTGTATGATTCACTTTATACGAATTCATACGAGTTAGCCAAAATTTGTATGAATTCTCGTGAGATCTGACTACTATATTAAGTTTTGGTAATATATCAGTATTTTTTCCCAGCGGGATACGGGATGAGACAATACCGTCCATATCGGTATGGTCTGATATGACCCCCGAAGTCAGTCCACCACATGTGTACATTGTTGTACGATTTGCTTTTGCTCGTGGCACTGGGGTTAGGGGTGGGGTTCGATATTGGTTTTTTTTATGATAATCGTATGTTTTTGTTTGATTCACTTCGTACGAATTCATATGAATTAGCCAAAATATGTACAAGTTTTGGTAATATATATATTTTTTTCCCCAGTCAGATACGGGATGAGACAATACCGTCTATATCGGTATGGTGTGATATGACCCTCAAAGTCGTTCGACTACATGTGTACATTTGCTTTTGCCCCTATGGCATTGGGGTTAGGGGTGGGGTTTTGTTATTCGTTTTTTTTTATGAAAATCATATTTGACTAAGGTGACTCAGGAATCATATATTTTTGTATGATTCACTTTGTAATATATCATGGTGGTCTGATATGAGTGGTTTCGTTATTGTTTTTTATGATAATCTTATGTATTTGTATGATTCACTTCGTACGAATTCTACGAATTAGCCAAAATACGTACGGATTCTTGTGAGATTTGTATATCGTATATATGTATGTGTATATTCGAGTTTTAGTAATATATCAGTATTTTCCCCAGCCGGATACGGGATGAGACAATACCGTCTATATCGGTATGGCCTGATATGACGCTCGAAGTCGTTCGACCACATTCGTAAATTTTTGTATGATTTGCTTTTGCCCCTGTGGCATTGGGGTCGGGTTCGTTATTGTTTTTTATGATAATCGTTTGTATTTGTATGATTTACTTCATACAAATTCTATGAATTAGCCAAAATACGTACGAACTCCTGAGAGATCAGACTGGTATATTGAGTTTTGGTAATATATCAGCATTTTTTCTAAGCCGGATACGGGTTGAGACAATACGGTCTATATCGGTATGGCCTGATATGACGCTCGAAGTCGTTTGACCACATTCGTACATTTTTGTATGATTTGCTTTTGCCCTGTGACATTGGGTTTATGAGTAGGGTTTCGTTAAATTTTTATGATAATCGTATGTTTTTGTATAATTCACTTCATACGAATTAATACAAATCGCCAAAATACATACGAATTCTTGTGAGATGAGACTGGTATATTGAGTTTTGATAAAATTAATTATTTTTCCCAGCAGGATATGGCATGAGACAATACCGCTTATATTGGTATGGTCTAATATGACCCTCGAATTTGTTTCGACCACATTCATACATTTTGGTACAATTTGCTTTTGCCCCTGGGGCATTAGGGGTGTGGTTTCGTTATTGTTTTTATTATTTGTTTTTGTATGATTCACTTTGTACGAATTCTACGAATTAGCCAAAATACAAATTCTCGTGAGATGAGACTGGTATATCGAGTTTTGATAATATTAATTATTTTTCCCAGCGGGATATGGGATGAGACAATGCCGGCTATATCGGTATGGTCTGATATGACCCTCAAAGTCGTTCGACTACATGCATACTTTTGCTTTTGCCCTTGGGGTTAGGGGTGGGGTTTCATTATTGTTTTCTATGATAAACGTTTGTTTGTATGATTCACTTCGTACGAATTCTACAAATTAGCCAAAATACGTACGAATTCTTGTGAGATCAGACTTGTATCGCATTTTGGTAGTATATCAGTATTTGAGACAATACTGTCTATATCGGTAAGGTCAAATATGACCCTCGAAGTTGTTCGACCACATTCGTACATTTTTGTACGATTTGCTTTTGCCTTGGGGTTAAGGGTGAGGTTTTGCTATTTTTTATGATAAGCGTATGTTTTGTATGATTTACTTCTTACGAATTCATACAGATAGCCAAAACACATACAGATTCTCGTGAGATCAGATTGAAATATCGAGTTTTGGTCAAATATCTAAAAAAATTTCCCAGCAGGATGAGACAATACCATCTATATCGGTATGGTTTGATAAGACCTTCCTTTTTTTGCAACAGATGCTCTGCCATGTATCCGATAAGCATCTAAATAAATGTAAACTTAATTAGATGTCCAAACTAAATAGCTCATTATATGGAGTAGAAAAACGCACACTTGTATTTACTGTATTTAGGGTCGGTCCTGATAGACTGGAAGCTTAAGTCTAGTTTGGGAATTGCCCACATTGCATTGTAGGATTGCAGAACTTATTCCCTGTTTAAATGTTTTAAGATCCTCTGAGGATTCAGAGTTTCATTCTGATTCATTCACTCATAGTTTTGGGTATATTTACTGTCAATTTAAAGGATGTTGTTGTTAATCACACCGATTTTTTCCTGTTACTTAGTGTTCTTATTCACCCTTGTTATTCAGCAAACATACGTTAACACTGAGGCATTTCCTAAAGTTGCTCTGTATTGCACAGTCATTGGTTTCTTATGCTATCTGCATTCCTTCTGGTCTTCCGGCCTTTGGAAATGCAACACAATGGTGTAGCTGAGACAGGAAATTTTGGATGACTGACACATCTCCCGTACAACTCATTGTCTAACTCTAATTCTTGGTCATAACAGTGATGGCATATGTATTTACTTACAGTATAGGAAAGGTGACTCGGGAATAGCTGTTTGGGTGACAGCAAGGTTTATTAAGTTCAATTTGTATGCAAATCTTGGGAAACAATTTTTTCATCACTTTCTGACTCCTAATATACAGGAAGAGAATGTGGACAGATAAAGCCCATGACACAGCTGACATTTGGTAACTGTACATCAAGCTGTTTCCTCCAATTCAGGACATGCAGGAAAATTTTACTGTTTTCCAGACAAGGGATTTAGTAATGTTGAAAAGATGGTAGCAATATTATTAGCGTAGCCAAAACAGATCAAATACAGATTTAATCAACTTCAGTAGATGCTGGTGAAATTGAAAAAGGGTATGATTAATGGACGTTGGCGTTTGATGCCCCCGCTCAACCCTTTGCTAAAATTAAATCGAAAAGTGCAACAACAAAGGCATTCCTAAGACGCTAAAGAAAGTTATTGAAGTACAGAACGCAACAAAAAAGACATCCAACAGACTTGCTGGCCCCACCACCACAAATAAAAGTTTAGTAAATTAAAAAATAGAGCATTTAAAAGGAATATTTCAAAAATCTATATGGGCCTGTTTGATATTACCCTGCTTATACTTGCTACATATACTATAGTATTATGTAGTACTAACTATAGTGCATTGATAAACTGTTGTAAATACTGTAGTATACACTTCAATATTTACTGTGGGAAGGTTTATATAATATTTAAAATATTATATTGTTTAGGAATTTGACTAATGTCCTGTTGAATAAAACAGCTAAACCTGCCTGGTTTTACAGCTTTCCAACTAATATCAGCTAAAACCAGCCTGCTAAACCAGCTAAAACCTGGTTGGGAGACTAGCTGAAACTAGCCAAACAGCTTAGGCTGGTAGAGTATACTACAATATTAGCCTACGCGTTAATATTAGTGGATATATTCTGGTAACAATGTTTTAAAATGAGTGTCACGTGACATAAGAGATCTACAGTAGATTATTTCTGGTTTAAGAGCAACTACAGTGAACAAGACAGACATATTCATTACTCACGTAGCAAAAGGTTTGTGTCTAAAGAAGAAAAAAAAATATTTTCTCTGGTTGGATGCCTGAGGCCAAAACATCTGTTAAGGTTTTGTTTGAATCTGACGCATCCATGAGTCGGTTTCGCCCTCTAGTGGTCAATTTAAGTCGACTTCACGCAGCGCTGGGCAGTCCGATCGGCTTGTGACGTCACATTCGCTCTCGCGGTACTGTGATGTCACACGCGTGCCAATTTGCGCAGCGCCCAGAGAAGTCAAACAAGGCAATGCATCGCATTTCCAGGCGGTATACGTAATCAACACGGTCTTATTTCAGAATATAAACAATTATAAAGATGACTATTGTTCTTAGTTAATCGTAAATTGATGTAATATGCTTATGATTTGCGAATGTAATGCTCAATTAACTTAAATAAACCAGGCTTGATGACGAATGGAACCTCCATGCGACCTCCGCAGGCTGCAGCCTTCGGATTAAGAAACGGCCATGAAGTTCGGCTTCACATTTTAAGTTTCTTTTTTATATCAGCGGGCCATACTAAAGGTGAGATCTCTGACCACAACAAATAACATTTGCTAACATTTCTGTTTTAAAACAAGGTAAATGCTTGTCAATTACCAAATTTCATCTCGTCACAAGTATTTCATCTAGCCGAAGTTTTTAAAAAGCGTTTTTAGATCACACGTAAAAAACAGCTTAAAGCAGCCTAAAGTTTTTACTATAGTTAAAAAAACATAGTTACACTGTAGTAAAGCCATGGTCAACACAAAATAACCATGGTTTTACCATGATTACTGTAGTAAAGCATGGTTTTGCTAATAGTAATCAATACGCCAAAAAACCATGGTTTTGTACAGTTTTACCACAAAAAAACATGGTTAATTTTCGTAAGGGAAGGTTGGGTGGTCCTGTAAACTGGAAGTAGCTGGTATAAACTTGTTCAGCAGGTTTCGTGGGTCAGCTGGTCGTCCAGCCTGAAAAGCTAAGACCAGCTTGACCAGTCTAAACGTGGTAAAACCCCTTCTAAAAACAGCTGTTTTTTTATTATAGCTAGAACATACAAGGATGACATTACTACCATGCTATAGGGTATAATGACTGAATAATGTGTTAAAACTGTATACTAATATATAATACATGTTTACTGTAAATCAGATTTTTCTGCAAATTATTCTGTGGCATTTCTGTGTCAACAGAATTTGTATTGAACCCTGATTCAAGCTTCCAAGAACTTAATCTCTCTCATCGAAGCTCATAGACTACCTCTCAAATGCAATAAATTATGGGTTTGAATACCAGGGAATAAAATATAACCTTGATATCTTTAATATCGACTGAGTAAGGTCATGTCAAAGATAGAAATCAATGATAATTCAAAAGTTCATGCTTCAAAACTCAAAATTAGTCTGAATGTATTATAAAAGTGTCTGCATGTAAATGCAAAATAAACCACAACAAAAGCATTTTCATGATTTATTTTAGATTTTATTTTACTCACATTCATATAAAACTTTGTTTTGTTTTCATCTGTAGGCAACAGATAGCATAAGTCACTCTTACAGTAGAATTCATCTCCATTCAGCCTTGTTAATAAAGCACCTCTAATAAACACGCGCACACACACAAACATAAGCACATACAATCGTAATGTAAGTTGGACTTTAGTTAGTGTAGTGGTCTCATATCTGTGTACATCAAAAACGAAGGTGGCATGAAAAAACAAACAATGTTGCTTCGCACATTAAGCATGAGACATTCAGATCTCCCCAGTAAGACCACTGGACTTTTGCATGATTATTACATCAAGACAGTGAATAAAGCCTTTTGAAATGTATGATTCTAACATGTTTTGGTCCATAGCAGGCCCTAAGACCACCAATTTTTATCAGTTACTAAACAAGCCGCTGCTACAGATAAAACTCATTTGAGCGTAGGAACGTACGGTGGCGTTTTTCCACGTCTTTGATACAATAACAGACAGTAACACACATATGGAGTCAGTACATTAACATCGTTTAGAAAACCGATACATAGAGACATGCTAACAAACAATGAGGCAAACTCATAGTAAAAATACATTAAACACAGTAACCATATAAAACAATAAAAATCCTTCTTGTTTGATTGGTCATTTGCAAAGCTCTTAATTATTGCAGATTTATGTAATGTTTACAATGAAAAGCTATACATAGAACAATCATGCTAAATAATTTGGGATTAGCTTCATGTGCTCCATTTTAGCAAATAACCACATAATGAAACGTTACATTTTACTCATGACTTGAGGATGTTGGTGAGTAAACCTGAAGCAGATGGACAACTCGCAATGTTAAAATGGAACTCTATTGATATATATCATTAAGAGCTCACTTCAAATTCTTTCATGATCATTTGAAAGTTTTTCATTTTTCTGTCTCTACATATACAACTGTACATAGTGTTAATATGAATATGTAAAAACTAAAATAAGAGCACCTTTTGAAATATGACAATCTCATACACAAATTTTGTTTATCTCACAAACTTTCTCTCACACTGACATACACACGCACGCACAGATCGCAAAAAGACTGTTTTCATGTGTTTTTTATGTTTAAATAATTTAGTAACATCACAGAATTTGTTATACTATTTGAAGACACCATTTTTTTCATTCACGCAAGCATTCAAATCAGAACTTGACATTAAACGTGTAAACAAACCTTAACAAAAGGCATCTAAAATGCAATAACATTATTTATAACATGGGAAGAGGAGGGGTGTATGATGCAAGCCCAAAAGGGCAAACAACAGAGAAAAGGAGGGAATGGTTTTCACAGAGTTTACATGAGGGGTCGGACATTTTAAACAAGGTGCACTGTTGACAGAAGAGTATACATGGTCCTGTTAAAACTGTGGTCCAAACCAAGAGGGTCCATGTGACAGTAAGTCAACATTATGTCATACAGTCTTTCCTCAATTTGTCTTGCCCACAGGCCCACAATAAACAATAAAGGTACAGGGTACACTAGTTGTGAACACATACAGGTGAATCTCATGAAAACGGTCAAGATCATGTCATATTAAACCCAAAATTAGAAGAACATTTTTTTTAATGAAAATGTTAATGTTTTTGTATTGCACAATGTTAAAAATTCCCTTTTTTTAAGTAATTTTGGGGCATTTTCTTTAATTGACAAAAACTATGGGACTCAAACTTGAGTCGGCCACTACACCAGCGGCTCCAACGGGTTTGACGCAAAGCACGGTTGAAAATAAAAAAATGTACGACACTTAATCATATTTACCTTTGAGAATAATGTTAATTACAAAAATAAAATGCAAAGGGACTGACATATTATGGTAATGAGAATTTGATGGAAAACATTGTAAATTTTCATTTTCTTAATGCAAAAATTAAATAAAATATTTTTTTACATTTTGGGGTGAAATGTGACCAGGATATGCTTTCATGACCATCAACCATAAACAGGACTTTTTCACATTAAACCGCAAGTACACCTAAAAAGCTCTCCTGTAATATTTAAAGGCCCGATGTGCATTAACTTCTGAAAAAAAAACTTTTCAATGATTGTAGATGTCACAAATTCTCTAACACAATCACACATTGTCCTCGCCCTCACAATACAAAGCGGTTGTAAATAAATAAACATCCACGCACCGGGACGATAGGCTACAGCTTGAAACGGTGTCTTCAAAGAACTGCTGTGCAAATGCCTCGCACATTAGGCCTCCCGACCCACCTCGACAATTTCGAACGGATCAAGTTTTCAACGTGCATACAGAGAACAAGCAGCTTTTTCACTCTTCATGCTAGCTCTTAGCAAAACGCTTATACAGTACATGAAAACCAAGTATTTCCAGGATCGTTGGGTCTATTCACAGGAAGGGAAACAAATAAACGAGCAACCATTGCTCTTAGCGTTAGCACTGAATTAGCAATAGACGGTTTCATCGGACACACGCGCGCTGCGCGCTTGGCCCGGACATAACTTCCAGTCTGTTTGTTTATCGGCCTGGTTAGTGGCTAAACTGACCTTTGGATCAAATACCTAGTTGAAAATCAAAATGTTTTCAGCTACTATAGATGGACTCTGTTATTAATTCTTTGTGGAAGTCTACTAGGACTGGGTTTCGATTCAGATGTTCCAGATCGATTCGGTTTTGATTCGCAAGCTATCAAAACTATTCGATTTTCGATTCCGATTCGGACAGTTTTTATACTAGATTCTCGATTCAATTTACTGAATATAGATTATATACAATATTATATTATATTATATTATATTAGAATATTATATTATTATATTATATTAGAATATATTAGAATTTAGACTGAATGAATGAATGACAGGCTCGCCTCTCGCTCCTTGGTAACATTGCTCAAGGCAAAAAAGACGGTGACATCTAGTGGAAAAGACTAGTAATTAGATTAACGTTAATCTTACGTTTAATGTTTGCAGAAATAAACATGAAAAAAATAACGATTTGTGGCCTTTGAGAATCAATTTTGAATCAACCACGTAAAAAAACTATTAATCGAACAATACATTTTTTTGCCCAGCCCTAAAGGCTACCGGAGGTTACGTTTACACCACCAATGCAGTTTGTTTATGCTGTTGCCGCTGAAACCGTCTATAACTATATGCAGATGCGGTGTGTTCACATCATGCCAAAACTACCGTAATTATGAGTTTCTGAGTAACGAAAACCATTCACATATTTGTCAAACTCATAATTCCAAGTTAAAAACTAGGTTGCAATGATTAAAGTTCAGATTTTTGCCATTACAATACTTATAAGTGGCAAAATGTTATTTCTGAGTCACAGGATGTTACTTGTACTGTTACTTACTATGTTCTCGTAACCACGCCAATTTATATGAAACATGAATTCGGCATCATCATATATGTTTCTTACAGTGCCAATTTATTGTTACCGTGGGTTCACACCAGCCGCGTTTGAGGCATCAAATTCGCATCTACCGCGTCTAGTTTGCCACTTGAACATTTTAAGTTTACTCGCTTCATTCGCGCATGAAAGCCGTGCGTGAAATTCTAGTCATGGGAGGAGCTTCTGCGACTCTGCTCGCTTCCTTGTAATTATGTCACAACTAGAGCAAGCTCCTGATTGGTTAACTTGGCGCGTTTTTCCGCCAAAGTTCCAATTTTTCAACTTGTGCGATTGCCACAGCAACGCTCAATTCGCGCGAATGAGGCGGAATCACGTCTAACGTGCCACGCTAAACACCTCATTCGCGCCACAAGACCTCCAGACGCGCAACAACGCGTCTTTACATTGACTTAACATTGAAATCACTCGTGCTTGACGCCTCTACCGCGGCTGGTCTGAACGCAGCATTAGGGTGCCAGAACTGCCAGAAAGCCACTGGTTAATCCTGAAAATGCTTGTTCCTCAACATGAAGGCCACATTGTCCACCAGTATCAAATAATGAACCGATACTGCATTGAAAAAAAACACTTGTTAAATCAAGATCTCCCATTCTCTTGAGTTTCTTTATCTTTTTTTAAATAAATTAACCTATGTTTTTCTTTTTAATAACTTATTTTACCACTGACAACCTATTTTGAATACAGTACATGCGTATCGGCAACTAAATCTGATACAAACTCATGTAGATCATTTGTTTCTTTAACAATAAATCAACTTTGTGCAGTCTGGTAACATACTGCACTGTGTGGAGTAGGCTGTCTTTCAATTTATTGACTAACTTGTGCAAAACATCTGCAGAGGTGATAGGCTTTACACTTCTGGAGGAAGCTGTACTGCCTTTTCATCCAGTGCCAGGCACGTCTCAAGGCATTCCTTGTCATTTGAGACCTGTTCTGGACAAAGATGCTCTTCGCCCCCGTTCAGGTTACTTTCCGGAGGCGACGGTACTTCAGCAGACGAGCGTTCGGTCGAATCCTGCCTGCAGGTTTCTTGTTTTTGCCGATCGCTCTCCGGCTCTGGATCCCCGACGTCGCTCACCACTTCTTCGACTTGTGCAGGAAGCGCCTCAAAGGTAGCTGTCTCCATGTGGCCTACCTGATAGTAGAGGACAGAAGCAGGGTCTTTGAGCAGCCTCTGGTCATCTGCATGGTTCTCTGTAATACAAAGCAAGGTGGCACCTTCGGGAAAATGTCCTTCTAGAAGAACTCCCTCCATGTCCTCCATCCCAGCCTGGCCGGTCAAGGCCCCTTGCAGGAGGCAGAGAGTTGGATCGGAGGTCTCCGCTTCCTCTACCTGCTGCTCCTCTTGTTCGCGCCTCCTCTCTAGTTCTTCGGCGCTTTGCAGGTGGAGGACGGCCGTTTCGTTCTCACGTTCCAGGCTGTCACACTGTTCCTCTTGCAGGTCCTGGATACTCTGGGTTTCCACATCCGAGTCCAAGGGAGAAAGGGACAGAGATGGCGAGGAGACCAACTCGGCCTCCTCTGCACAGTCTTCTCCTGACCGAGCACCAGGTAGGGTTCTCTTTTCCACGTCAAGCTTCATGATGGTGTGAAGATAGTGTGTACGCACACGAAGAGGGTTAAACTCAATTCGGCCAGCTGCGTTGCCGCAACCGTCACGGGTGCAGCCGCATGGGAAGGACATCCGGTCCACCTTTGAAGAAAATAACAGAAAAACGTTTACTTTTGTTCAGATGCTTTTATCCATAGGGATTCGGGGTATATAGTAGTTTCAGTACACATGTTCACTGGGAATGGAAACTGGGAGGTTGTTAGCGACATGCCACACTTTGGAGAAGTTTTGAAACTACCTGGCATTTGATTCCAGCCTGGCTGCAGCCGCAGTGTCGAGGGTCACAGTAGAAGCGGCAGTCACAGCCGCATTCCTCACGGGACAGACGTATGGCACGCAGCTCGGCCTTCTCTCTGGCATCTATGCGGGCGATCCCCGAGGCCCTCAGTAGTGCTCTGCGCCGCTTCGTGGGGAGAGGCTGGAGGAAGAAGCAGTCGTCCACATCTACGCTTTCCACGTCCAGATCCTCGTCCGATATGTCGTCAAGTGTAAGCAGCTCGGCCTCCGGACTATCCACAGTTCCATTCCGCGTCAGCTGCAAACAATCAGGTTATAGAGATGGTAAAACCCAACCGCTGGTAAAAACACTGCAACTTACAAACTAAAACTAACAAACCTTTAACTTGCGAGCGTTGAGTTTTTCTTGTCGTAGGTGCTGACGCAGTACGAGCTTGTGGCTGCTCTCCTGTTCTCGTGCAAACTCGCCAAGGGTGTAATGGCGTATGGCGCAGTGATGCCGTGCCATGCCCAGAGAGCTGCCACCTTGGCTGGGCACACTGGTAAAGCCTTGCTTTCTGGAGAAATAGTAAACCGTCACTGCGTCGAAGCGTACCTGTTTACGACCTAAAGAGGCCTTGTGTCTTCTAAGAATGGAGGGAGCTAGAAGAAACAAGATGAGAGATGGAATTACTTCTTTCATACAGTATTATACAGCTCTTTTCTTCATGCATGTGCAGAATTACATTTGGTACAAAAGCACTTGTTATGTTTGCAATTACCAGGTTAAAAAGATTAAAACTAGATAAGAAAACTGAGCTAACTCACCACTTACAAGTAAGCTGCTTTAATAATAAAACCTGAAGTTTTGTATAAGTTATGGTGTTTGTCTTACGTGTGAGAGAGCTGGAGGGAGCATTAAGACTGTCGCAGCTATCTGCACTGTCACTGCTGGAGATGTCATCGTCCGAATATTTTGGTGTGGAACACGGCGAACCGCTGTCCACCTCCTCGAATCTGCGCTTCAGGCCGCGAGATAACACTGTCTCCATGGAAACACGGCGTCTGGGGACAAAGACAGGTACAGGCTGTTGTCAAGTTCAGACATGGACAGATACCGTGTAGATTAGCATGTAGAAGTGTGCATAGCCAGAAGAATGAGCATGTATATTATTTATTAGGTCTGCAAGATATATTAATATTATAAAAAATAGTAGATTGTCATATCGCAATATGCATATAGCAATAGATTGCAATAAGTGAGCGAGTCTAACTTGTTGAAAGTTACATATAGTAAAATTTTTAGGTCAATGTAAATGACATAGGTGATACAGAAAGATAATTTTTTACAGAAAGAATGTGCAACCTGTATGTTGTTTATATAATCTTCAGGTTTAAAATATTTTATTACAACTTTAACTCAAATATTAATGTGTACATTTATAAAGTAATACGTTACTTTACTCGTTACTTCAGAAAGTAATATTATTAGGTAATGCGCATTACTTGTAATGCATTACCGCCAACATGGTATAGACCTGCAAAACTTAACTGTAACATCACTAGTAGAACATTAGCCTAGACGCTAGCATACCGCATCAACTAGCATATAACGCAAACTCAGCAGTTACAACTTTGTTTTAGCATTGTAACAACCTTGTAATTCATTTAAAGGATTAGTCCATTTTCCTAAAAGAAAAATCCAGACAATCCACTCACCACCATGTCATCCAAAATGTTGATGTCTTTCTTTGTTCAGTCAAGAAGAAATTATGTTTTTTGAGGAAAACATTGCAGGATTTTTCTAATTTTAATAGACTTTAATAGAGCCCAACATTTAATACTTAACTCAACACTTAAAAGTTTTCAAAGGACTATAAACAATCCCAAACGAGGCATAAGGGTCTTTTCTAGCGAAATGATTGTCATTTTTGACAAGAAAAATAAAAAATATGCACTTTCAAACCACAACTCCTCGTCTACGTCCGGTCCAGCGCGACCTAAGGTAAATGCGTAGTGACGTAGGGAGGTCACGTGTTACATATATAAAACGCACATTTGCGGACCATTTTAAACACTAAACTGCCACAAAGACATTAATTAGTATCAGTTGACAACAATGTAGGAACAGTCCTCTTTCAAGACGCTTGTAAACACTGGGGCGGAGTTTCGTGTTCGTCCTCTGTGACGTCATGACGTGTTGCGTGGGGTCAGCTGGCGCATCACGACCGGATCTACATGACGAGTTGTGCTTTAAAAGTGTATATTTGTTATTTTTATTGTCAAAAATGACAATCGTTCTGCTAGACAAGACCCCCACGCCTCGCCCGGGATCGTCCATAGTCCTCTGAAACTCAGCTAAAAAAACTGTCAAGTGTTGAGTTAAGTATTAAATGTTGGGCTCTATTAAAGTCCATTCAAATTAGAAAAATCCTGCAATGCTTTCCTCAAAAAACACAATTTCCTCTCGACTGAACAAAGAAAGACATCAACATCCCGGATGACATGGCGGTGAACAAACCATCTGGATTTTTCTTTTAAGAAAATGGACTAATCCTTTAATGTGTAATTTAATGTTGGGGTGTACATAACATGTTGAGATTGGCCCGTTTTCCAGCGGTCTTATTATTCATTTATGCCTATGAAAATACAGTTTAACATTCTACGGCACCTTTAAAACATTTTTAAGAAATAAAATATAGGCCTACTATGTGAATCTGGCCAAAAACATTTATCCAACAGCTGCCAGGCAGAGATAAAACACCTTACTTTGAAGGCCACAGTCTCACACCAAAAATGCAACCAATTACCAACCAAAAAGGTTACACGATACATTTTCTACCTAATCATTGACATTTTCTTTCTCCATCATCCAGTATGAGAGTCCTGCTTATGAATCACAGTCTGAAAACATCACCATGGCAACTGGAAAAAAGCACAGTTTAGACTCAGGAAACTCCATCCACTTCCTTTAAGGCCTATTTTACCCCTTTATATCTTACAAACAACAGGTTTTTGCAAGCCCGTGACAAGACCAGTTAAGTCAAACTAGAGAGGTCACACAAGGCTGAGTCGGGATGTTTGATCAGGCCACCTCCTTAGCCAGAGGGAACTGTGTAATATAGCCGCTTTGTAAGACAGGCTCCATGCCTGACACTATTTTTAAACTGTGTTTTTTGTTGGTTAAATGAGAACAGTCTAATGGTGGCTTTGAGAGAGGATTGAGTTTTTCCATATAAAAAGAGTTAATAATTATATCAAACAAGCGAATAAACAGCATGAATTGTGTTTAAAAGATGTCTAATAGCCATCCAAAAGCCGTCCTGATGTCTAGGCTAAAACTAGGCAAAATTTGGGCTGTCAGTGGAAAATGAATAGATGTCTAACAATAGCCCAAATATAAATGAAATGAAATATTATAAATAATGAAACCAAACACCTTTTATTCACTGTTTAATTTGCTTAAATGATGGAATCTCTCATGTTAGTTACTCACTGGCCTAATCTTAACCTAGACAGGTTAGTAGCAAAGGCCATGGGTTTGATTGCCCGGGAACACATAAACTAATCAAAAAATGCATAGCTTGCTTGCACTAGAATGCATATTTTCTTATCCATCAATAAATTTGGTTGATGCTTCATCCAAAGCGATATTTAAGGTATGCATTTTATCAGTATGTGTGTTCAATTGAAATCAAACCCCATGACCTTTACTCCACTAATGCAATCCTCCACCATTTGAACTACAGAAACAGCTACAGATGTCCCTCCGATATACAATGCATTTATTTATTTAAATAATCTGGGTGGATAGCCTTGGTTTCAGATATGAGTCGCATAAAACCAGCACGTGTTCGCTTGTCACCTCGCTTATCGCTTCGACATTACAACCTTCAAACATCAAAGGAAGTGATGAAAGGCAGCTGCTACAAATAGCGGTATTCAAAACAACGAGATGAAATGAAAGCGATGCCTGACTGGGTATACAATGTCTATACGCATTACAATGTCTGATGCTTTTGAATGAACCGTATCCATAGAAACAAGAAATGCTAAGGCGGTCCATTTTTTGCTCAAGGTGCAATGACTCCCCCTTTCATGTGTTTCTTTCTAATCGATGCTACCCTGGTGATGCAGGATAACATTAGTTCAGACAGGGTTATGCGCCCACGTGTGTGCGGCCGGCGACTTATGCTGTTGTAGGTCGTCTTGCAATTAATGTGAACCCGGTGACGCGTGCCAAGATGTCTCTTCGGACTTGGAGCCAAATTGCGAGCGCATCACTAATATCTGACAGCACCATGTATGCTCACAGTGTCTATAGAGCATATGGTCCAACATATTACATAGTGCATGTGATAAAAAAAATAGAACACACTACACCAATTAGTTTTCAATGTCACTGGATAAAAACATTGCATCTTAAAAATGTGAGCCTTTGTCTTTGTAACCTAGTGAAACCCTAGTAAAAGTCACTTTTTATAATGTAAAGTACATTCTGTGAAAATATAACCTTGATGTACACTCACCTAAAGGATTATTAGGAACACCATATTCTAATACTGTGTCTGACCCTCTTTCGCCTTCAGAACTGCCTTAATTCTACGTGGCATTGATTCAACAAGATGCTAAAAGCATTCTTTAGAAATGTTGTCCCATATTGATAGGATAGCATCTTGCAGTTGATGGAGATTTGTGGGATGCACATCCAGGGCACGAAGTTCCCGTTCCCCCACATCCCAAAGATGCTCTATTGGGTTGAGATCTGGTGACTGTGGGGGCCATTTTAGTACAGTGAACTCATTGTGATGTTCAAGAAACCAATTTGAAAAGATTTGAGCTTTGTGACATAGTGCAATATCCAGCTGGAAGTAGCCATCAGAGGATGGGTACATGGTGGTCACACAGGGATGGACATGGTCAGAAACAATGCTCAGGTAGGCAGTGGCATTTAAACGATGCCTAATTGGCACTAAGGGGCCTAAAGTGTGCCAAGAAAACATCTCCGACATCATTACACCAATTCATTAATGAGAAATTTGACAGGTGTTCCTAATAATCCTTTAGGTGAGTGTATATAATATTGACTAAGACATGTCAAAGATTGAAATCAATGATTAAAATCAAACTTTGACGCTCTTAATCTCATAATTCGATTATGAGACTTTAGCCTGGATTTCACAGATGGGTCACAATTTGTTCATCATCTATAAAAAAAAATCATATATTATTATGACAATTAAATGTTTATTACACCAGAACAAATGAATGGTGAAGACATCGTCTACCAGGTTGGACCACAATCTAACAATCTTTATTTGGAAAGCATTAATATTCACAGCAGGATTACAGCAATCTCTAACATCAGTGCAAAAAGCTCTCAGATATGCAATATGAAATTGCACAAAGAAGTCCACATTCAAGTGTCATGAATATTATTATAGATTTGACACATGAATACCATTTGCTTTATGAGTAATTTACAGTAGCATGTGGGAAAAATTGACTCAAACCTACAGGGAATTTGCTATTAAAAAGCATCATTAGATAAAATAGTAAGTCTATTGATCAGCTTAGATATAAATGAATGCAACCCAATGCATATCATAAAAAGACATCTATACAGGCCTACATCTGTACATTACAATTTCATGGACAGGTGTATGATATAATTTACACATCCCAGACATGTCCGCAAGGCAATCCATGGAAAAATTGCACGGAAGCATCATACGATGCCAAAAACTGGCAAACATTAAATGCACAAAAAATCTACCAAATCAATCCATCGCAGGTAAAAGACTGAATTGCAATGCTGCAATATGCTTGCAGAGCTCCTGACATACATCCTGTGGCCCATTTACGTAGAAAGCTCAAATGAATGACCGCCTAGAATACTCCCAACATTAGCCAGATTGGCTGGTCTGCACTTTAATAGTCTACCATAGACATATGACACACAAACATGGTCTTCTTGCATTGGTGACGTTGCAATTTCTTATCATCCAAGCCCTGTTTACAATCAATGGGTGCCTCCATTGAGCATTTCCCATGCTCACACAGCAGCTGAGTATTTAAAAGGGTCTAACAATGCAGGAAGTGGATGAATTACTATGGCATGACGTCACACTCCACATTACAGTGCCGATGCTACACAAAATTACAACGAATTGTGGTATTAGCATTGTGTAATAACAATATAATCACGTGTTGGTTTGTATTATACAGTTTATGCGTACATATTATCACGCATTGAGGCTGTATTGTAAAGTGTGACGATATGATGGAGATGACACGTTACATATGATCTGTCACATGATTTCATATTTTAATGTAAAATAGAAACGATTTTAACAAGCAAATATACAGAATGGCTTATGACAGAGCAGAAAATGGCATGCTGGGTTGAACCGATCAATGCATTTTCACTCTTTTTCCTTGTTAGGCTACATGGAAACACAAATCAGAAGTGAAACATAAAACGTTTCTCATAATAATCTTACCTTAGGCAGAAACAGAGAGCCTTTAAATCGTACTGTTGCTTTAATTATTTTCTTTGAAGATTCGGCTTTTATGTAGCTGTGTTCCACAAGGTTACAAGATGACAGACAAAAAAGCGACTTCAGCCCATGGAAATGGTCGGATCAATGGGGAAATAACAGATTGATCACGAAGCTATAGTGATGCCACATCATTTAAGCATCGTAAAAATGAATATTACTCTTTGTTTGTATTATAAAGGGAGGTTTGTCGACCAAGAAGCCAATGCGAGTATGTAACGTTGCAGTCAAGCTCTTAAAAGAAAAAAACGGGGCAGACGAAGGCATACAAGGACCTCATTCACAAAAAAATTGAAAAATCCTGGCGTGGATAAAATGGAAATAAAACAGATGATCCTTTAAAATGCCCGCATTCAAAAAGACCAAATAGAGTCGAGCCTTCGAGGTTTATTTTCCCTTTGAATTGGTGTCTGTGTTCGGCGCTATGTTTCGACAAATCGCAACGTTTTGTTTCCACACCGAAAGAAAGAAAAACAAAAATTAGGTGTAGTGCTTGTCGGCCCGAGGACCCTGCGGGCCTCTCTTCTGCCCCGGTTTGTTACAATGTAACAATAGAGTAAGGAATGCCGCACGGGATCCATATATACGCCTTGTGACGTCACAGTCGTGTCGCGCTACGGCTGCTGGGAATTGTAGTTCTGCGAGATCCATTGTTGGCGTTGAACCGCACGTTTTCCTCGACAGGAAAACGGATGTTGTTGTACTGAGGTGTTATTTTTGGGGAATGGGCTCGTGAGTCGTGTCGCTGTAAAGGGCGACTGTGAGTCAAATGGAGATTCAAGTCTTTCGTAGACACGTTGGGATCTTTGTGGGCCTACGGTCGACTTTGCTTCTTTTTTGACAGCTCGGTTTCCATAGAAACTACGTGGGGTCGTTCTCAAACTGTAGTCATTATTAGTTAAAAGGTTGACATTGAAAATATACAGAGCCAAATGCCTGTCAATTAACATATTTGTCTAAACATATATTTTTAATGGCCATTTTTTGTACATTTTGAAATATATTTTAAAGCATTTATATTCACGTCACATTGGAAGAAAAACTTTGTATGTTACAATGTATGTTAAATATTTATTTATTTTAACTGCAAAAACATACTTATAATTTTATACTTTATACATTTTATGCAAACTTTTATATTTTGATCAGAAAAAATATATTTTTTGCTGTATAGGTGGTAAAATTAGAAATTTATTCATTTCCCCTGAAATACATTTTGATGTTAATATATGAAGACTAAAACAAAATATTTTCAAATTTCGAAAATACATTTAATTAAGCTTTACCTTCTACAAATGTATTTAGCAAATATTTTAAATATATTTTTTGCCAAGGAAATTTATTTTTTGCTGTATGAGAAACCTGTCAAGAATGTACCCGGTTCATTCTCCGGCCCAAAATAAATTTTTATTTTTAAAAGACCCGATTTTTCATTTTCATGTCCGATTGTCATTACCATACAACACACTTAATTTAAAATTCTTATTATTGTAAAACAAAAAATATTGCGTATGAATAAGTTAGAATCTAAAGAAAATCAACCTATCATTACAGTAGTAAGCAAATTAATCTAGTTAAAAGGTTGACATTGAAAGTTTACAAAGCCAAAATGCCTGTCAATTAACCTATTTGTCAAAAAAATATATTTTTTTAAAAATATAATTTTAAGTATATTTCAAAATATACAAAAAATGGCTCAAAAATATGTGCGCTAAAAATACATTTTGAAATATGTTTAAAAAAATTCACAAATTTTTTATGGCCATTTTTTGTATATTTTGAAATATATTTTAAAGCATTTATATTCACGTCACATTGGAAGAAAAACTTTGTATGTTACAAACCTGTAAACATAACAGGTTTGAAAAGGTTAAATATTTAGTTTCAAGTAATATATATACAAACAATCAGACATGAAAATGATAAATCAGGTCTTTTAAAAAAAATTGTTTTTCTTTTGAGCCAGAGTATGAACTGGGTACATTCTTGACAGGTTTCCCATACGGCAAAAAATAAATTTCTTTGGCCAAAAGTATGTTTTAAATTATGCTAAATACATTTTGTTGAAGGTAAAGCTTAATTAAATATATTTTTGAATTTTGAAAAATAGTTTTGACCTTCATATATTAACATAAATTTCAAAATGTATTTCAGGGGCAACAAATACATTTCTAATTTTACCACCCATACAGCAAAAATATATTTTTCCCGACCAAAATATAAAAGTTTGCATAAAATGTATAAAGTATAAAATTATAAGTATATTTTTGCTGTTGAAAATAAATATTTAACCTTTTCAAACCTACAAATAAAGTCTGAAAACTTTAAAATGAAAATTTGTGACCAAGCAGTTTTTATACCTTAAAAATGAATATGTATTGCTTGAAATAGCGTTCAGATTCAGACTAAATTAAATTAGGTTTGTGTGAGGAAAACAAAACAAAACAGGTAAACTTCAAGGTAAGTTATTTAATCATTGCAATGACATAGTAAAGGGTCACAACAGACAACAACTCACTTCTTTACAGTCTTGGTCTAGTTTGATTTTAGCACTTAACACAATTATCTTTTCACATGCAGTGCAATGTTTCTCCCCTTTACCTCATCTAAAGGCTTAGTACATCAGTGGTCATATCCAAAAGGAAACAAACAGAAGTAAAACATGATATCTCTCAATTTATACCATAAAATAATGCTCTTGGTAATCACTTAAAACTATACTAACATACGCAACGCTGAAAAAGTTGGGGGAGTATGATACAGTTTAGAAAGGAACATACATAATGCCCGATGCTGCCATCTTCATCTCTCGCCAGTGACGTCATGTGCATTTGTGGCAGTGTCTGAGGAATCAAAACTAGAGAACCTCATATCATGCCTGAACAGTCATGAAGAGTCAAGTTAATTTGAGCTGGTATTTCTATAGCCTGCAAAAGCTTAACAAGGAATTAACAAGTAACCAATCCATTGACTTGAAACAGCCAATTAATTAAACCAAAAATACAAGGATGGCAGTATCAATTCATTTCTTCCCATCCATACCTAACAACATCATGTCGAGTTTTGAGATCATACATAAACCGTTTCTTTATAAACAAGGTGACAGCGTATGAGAAAGGCACCGCCTACTATACGATCAACAATTTCTAGATCTTATAAAAGATGTATTGCATTTTTTTACACTTGAAATCTATGGGCCAACCATATATTGACAAGTCCCTCGACTGTAATTCGTCTTTCTTCAGTGTTGTTTATAAAGCATGTTTTCTTTGAGGCATGTGGACTGCGTATCACATGGGAGTCTAAATATTCAGGGGGTGATATCCAGACAGGTGACATTTAATAATACTGTATTTAATACCGGCTAAATCACTCGTCGCAAGTCATGTAAGGCTTTAGCACATTACAACTATAAGGCTAAATCATTTTTTAGTTTAAAAAGCAACAAAGCAAAGAAATGCAAATAAAGCAAGATTTCTTGGATTTTTGAGAGAGGGGGGGAAATGAAAAAGGGTCAGATGCCTTTTTCCTTTTCCATGATTGCCTCCACTACTATTCCGAGCAAAGCGATCTGCGGCGCGGTCCGGGAAGTGTGGAGTGTCGGGGCTGTGGGTTGAATCTTAGGAAAGACAGAGGGCTGTGTTCGCTCCCCCACATATCCTTTGTTGTCACTTTAAAATGATGTGATAGCCATCATTTGTTTCAGCTGCAAATCAATAAAAAACGTTTAGGTTACAAAACACAGGGTATAAAAACTGTAATTCTCCCAAATAACTGGCATGGTTGTACCTTTCATTGTGTCCAGGACGAAACATATCTCATCTTGAAAGTTCTGAATCATCTATTTGAACAAGAATTTAAATGTAAGGTCACATTTTGCTACGCACTATAATGTAAATACTTTCCCATAGCATAAAGCAGGCGAATTGGGGCGCAGCATATGTTTAAAAAATAGGTCACTGATAATGTTTATTCAATTAGGGTAATTAAAAACATTAAGAAACCTATACATAAAAAAAATTATTTTCCTAATTAAAGCAAATAAAGAGCTCACCTCATCACTGACTAGCACATGGATACCAGTGGGCCCTTGTTTGAAGATTTGACTGATCTGGCGTGGAGAAATGCTGAAGAGCTGAGCCAACTTCTCCGTCAGCTCCACGGCTGTTAACTCCTCCAGATAGACAGCGTGATACACTAAACAGACAACAAAGATTAAAGGAAAGAATGAGACACGGGACAACAAATTATAACATTATTTTAAAAATAATGCTGAAAAGGAAAGACAATCAAAACACAGGCTATCCAAGTATCATAAATGCTATCCGGAAATTTAAAGAACTTGACAACATGAAATCAATATTCATCCTTTTTCCTTTATAGATGTCCCTGCTTTTATTGTGCACGATGCATCAGTGCACTGTATTTTTTGTTTGTTTTAATCAATACGTAACAATTGCTTTTTGCTTGCTTTTTGACATAAGGCCGAGCGGTTGAAGACAAACAACATTAATTAACCCTTTCACCGTCAGAGATTTCAAAAAAAAAGTTGCCAGACAGCATTTTTTATGATTTTCACAAAAATTGTATGTCTTCTTTAAATATAAAGACATACAATATATCAAATGAAAGAACATACCCTCTGCTTTCAAATGAAAATATGGGTAGGTTTCTTGAAAAACACCACATTTTTTACAAAAAGCTAAGATAATTGCACTTTTGTAAAGGACTTTTGTTAGAGATCATACACTGAGTTTTTACTGTTTTTGCATCACTGGATGCTTTAGTGTTTTATAAGTTGGGTAAGAGTGCCACCTAGTGTAAAAATGGAAATATGGATTGACGTAAAAACTCGTCATTGGCAGGGAAGTTTTTTCTCTTAATTGACGAAATAACTCTTCAATGGTGAGGAAAGAGTTAAAGGACTAGTCTACTCATTTTCAACATCAAAATATGTTATTACCTTAACTAAGAATTGTTGATACATCCCTCTATCATCTGTGTTGGTGCACGTAAGCGCTGGAGCGCGCTGCGACGCTTCGATAGCATTTAGCTTAGCCCCATTCATTCAATGGTACCATTTAGAGATAAAGTTAGAAGTGACCAAACACATCAACGTTTTCCTATTTAAGACGAGTAGTTATACGAGCAAGTTTGGTGGTACAAAATAAAACGTAGCGCTTTTCTAAGCGGATTTAAAAGAGGAACTATATTTTATGGCGTAATAGCACTTTTGGGAGTACTTCGACTCGGCGCAGTAACATCCTCCCTCTCCCATTATGAGAGTGAGAAGGGGAGCGGACTTTTCGGGCGAGTCGGGGTGCTCCCAAGGGTGCTGTTGCGCCGTGGAATGTGGTTCCTCTTTTAAATCCGCTTAGAAAAGCGCTACGTTTTATTTTGTACCACCAAACTTGCTCGTATAACTACTCGTCTTAAATAGGAAAAACGTTGATGTGTTTGGTCACTTCTAACTTTATCTCTAAATGGTACCATTGAATGAATGGGGCTAAGCTAAATGCTATCGAAGCGTTGCAGCGCGCTCCAGCGCTTACGTGCACGCACACAGATGATAGAGGGATGTATCAACAATTCTTAGTTAAGGTAATAACATATTTTAATATTGAAAATGAGTAGACTATTCCTTTTAAAGGAAAACGGCACAGTTCTTCAATATTTTGCTATGTTCTTACTTTAGCAAATGAATACATCCCTATCTTGTACACTTCATCCTTGCACAGCATGTTGTGAATGTGTCAGCATTCAGCCCAGCCCCATTCATTCCCCAGGATCCAAACATGGACGAATCCACAAGCCACCAAACACCTCCATGTCTTCCCCACTCAAAGACTCTTACATGAGTAGTTACACGAGTAAGTATGGTGGCACAAAACAACACGTGCCGATTTTTTAAGCGGATAAAAAATCTGAACTATATTGTATGGTGGAAGAGCACTTATTTTGCAGCCCTTCGACCTTGGGCGCAATAATTTTGAAGGAAGTTTGAGCAAGAGGGGGGTAGTCAGGAGTGATGATGTTACTGCGCGCCACGATCTAAGTGCTCTTCCGCCATACAATATAGTTCTCATTTTTTATCCAGCATACTTACTCGTTTTTATATAGGGAAAACATGGAAGTGTTTGGTGGCTTCTAAATTTATCCCTGTTTGGATCCAAAGGAATGAATGGGGTTAGGCTAAATGCTAACACATTCACGACACGCTGTACAAAGATTAAGTGCACGCATTGCAAAAAGATAGGTATGTATTAATTAGTCTAAGTTGAGGTAAGAACATTGTAAAATATTGAAAAGCTGTCACGTTTTCCTTTAAGAACTATCTTAACCTTTTTTAATCAGACCATGTGAAGTCACAAGTTCATTAATCAAATGCTAATGGGTACAATTCCTGCCTAATATTCATTTTCTACTTAATATGTCACATTTTTGATGTTCAATGCTTGATGTTAGACCTTTACGAAGAATTCCTGTTATTCTGTTACAGTGTTGAAGGTTTAAATACACACCGAAGAAAGTGCTGTTGGATCCATCTCCATTCTCATGTTTCTGCTGCTGTTCACGAGCCTGCTGAGATTCCTGACACACGTAAATGGTGAGTCTGGGACGGACCACCCTATAGAGGAACATACAAACACATATAGACAGTTTCAACAGCAACATAATAAACAAACTTAACTTCCGGTAGATGTCCGCAAAAAATCAATAATAACACAGTCCTTCTACGGTAGATTATTTCTGATAACAAGCTAAATAAATAAGCAAATTACAGAAGTTTAAATCATAGCTGAAGCGTCTGAGCTAACATTAAGCTAGAAGTATAGTTTCGCTTTAACACATATTTGAGGGTCCAAGTCCACAGTACGTGGACTACGGAAGAGGATTAGGGTCACTGGTGAAAAAAATATTTTTCTCAGAATTCCGACTTTAAACTCAGAATTCAGAATTCTGACTTTAAACTGGTAGTTTAAATTCTGACTTTAAACTCAGAATTCTGAGATTAGAGTCATAATTCGGAATTCTGAGATTAGAGTCATAATTCGGAATTCTGAGATTAGAGTCATAATTCGGAATTCTGAGATTAGAGTCATAATTCGGAATTCTGAGATTAGAGTCATAATTCGGAATTCTGAGATTAAAGTCAGAATTAATTCTGAGATTGAAGTCAGAATTCAGAATTCTGAGATTAAAGTCAGAATTCTGAGATTAAAGTCAGAATTCTGAGATTAAAGTCAGAATTCAGAATTCTGAGATTAAAGTCAGAATTCAGAATTCTGAGATTAAAGTCAGAATTCAGAATTCTGAGATTAAAGTCAGAATTCAGAATTCTGAGATTAAAGTCAGAATTCAGAATTCTGAGATTAAAGTCAGAATTCAGAATTCTGAGATTAAAGTCAGAATTCAGAATTCTGAGATTAAAGTCAGAATTCAGAATTCTGAGATTAAAGTCAGAATTCAGAATTCTGAGATTAAAGTCAGAATTCAGAATTCTGAGATTAAAGTCAGAATTCAGAATTCTGAGATTAAAGTCAGAATTCAGAATTCTGAGATTAAAGTCAGAATTCAAATTTTTTTTCACCAGTGGCTCTAATCCGCTTCCGTAGTGCACAGCCAGAGTTTTGTAACAGCACGTACTTTTATGCGCATGCGCGAATAGGAGAATATTGTATGTAGCCTAGAAAATGCATTGCACTTACCGTCCTTTCAGTGCATTAAAAAGCCGAATGCCATCGGCAGGTCCACAGATCTGAATGACGTCTTCTCGGGTCAGTTTGAGCATGTCGGCCCCTGAAACCAGCCATAGATGATCAATGTGCTTACATTTCCATCTCTCCTGCAATGCTATTTTATGCTATACAAACAGTAATATAAAATGACAAGGCCTATTATAATACATTTAATAAATACATTACATTAAAATTCTGTATGGGATTGTTTTAAGATATGAGCTAATGTGTCATCTTAATGATGTAAAGACACTGTATAGTTGATAGAATTTTTAATGTAAGAGCTGTATGGGATGTGTTGCACACTTATACGACCCCAATCGTCCCTTTACCCGAAAAGTTTGAGAAGAGACGGCAGAACGGTGAAAATCGGTTTCTATGGAGCCACTGCTGTGCTTCCTGTGGCGTTGCCGTGGGCAACAGGTTCTGTTTGTTTGGGGGCAAAGAGAAAGGACATAAGAGGCCTTAGCACACTGACCATAAAGCGAACATCATTTGTCTCTTTATCCATTTCCACACAGACACACCCCTTAAACTGTTTGACTTTGACATTTCCCTAATCGTCTGCCTATAGTTTGTTACCATTTTTAATAGGAATTAAAAAAAAAAATTCATACCAACCAAGTTTTGCTCTTGGCGAAACACATTTCATTATCAACATAATCATATGAGCAAATAAATGCATGTACCTGGTTGCTTTCACTGTCTCTTGTAAGTAGATGGAACGACAACTGTAAGGCAGAACGTCTCTCAATTTTAAAATCTCAGATTTACCAAAACCTCCAAAAAAACCTTTTGTGTTATTGACGTGTGATGAGGAAGCATGGGCAGATAAGGGGGCTTTTACATGAACAGAAACCTTACAGTCAAAATGTGTTAAACTTGCTTTATAAAACAATGTTTGAATAATAAAACTTTACAACAGTACAATATTTGGGATCTTTAAACAAATGTTAGAGGTTAATAAAAAAAAAGAAATTATTACAGACAAAAAGGGGGCAGAACCATTATAAATAATGTTGAGCCCCAAATTTAGCCAATTATAAAAAAAACATATTAAAGGTTTGTAACAATGCATTCAAAATGTGTATATGAGAAGCTCAGATGCAAAAGCCATTAAACGCCACCTCCACCAAAAAATATTTTGATATTAAACACTCTCAGAACGTATAATATGTTCATCAAATACTTTCGCTTCAAATCAGATTAATTCAGAAATACTGCTTTGTAGGCAGAATTCATTAAGAGAAAACATGTCAGGCGCACTTAGAGGGTTTTGCATCTGAACTCTTCATATATTCTTAATCTCACCCATATACACAACCATTCAAAAATTTAGACACACCTGAAAATTTCTTATGATTATAAAGATACTTTGATCTAAAGGCGTACACTTAAATGCTTAAAAGTAGTTTTGTAGACACTACAAATTGGTTTATGTATGAATTTCGAATGTGTACATATAAACCTCTTAATTTAAAAAAATGTAAGATAGCAATAATCGAAGGAGACGCACAAGCACAAACACCAATGGGAATTTCTTCAAAACTATAAAATGCCTCTCATTATGAGACAATGCCCACACGCTGCGTCAGAAATCGCATACTGTGAAAGTACGTACTGAATTAGAGGAACTACCTACTCATCAACCGTTAAACCAGTACGTTCTATATGCGGTTTCATCGGACGCACGTGCGGTGACAGATATGCGTCTGGTCCGAACTTTACTTCCGGTTTCTGTTTGTTAAATTGTCTGACTAGTTGCTTAAACTGAACTCTTACTGTGGGTTCACACCAGATGCGAGTTCAACCATTTGCGCGAGTAGATTACATACAAAGTCAATGCAAAGACGCGATCAGACGCGTCCTCGCATGAGGCGATGCAAATGACGCAATATGGGCAGCACATTTGCCGCAAAAACATGCGCTATTCGCCTTGCGAGTAATCTAGAGCGAGTAACGTGATGCCCCGCGTTTGGTGTGTACGTAGCATTACGGTACGTTCACACGGGGTGTAAGCTTTAACGCTTTCCTTTCACTTTTAATGGGTGACGTCATGCGTTGCCTAACTGAATTGTGGATCCGTCTGCGACGCATCACTGTCGTTGCTCGCGGCAAAAGTTAAACATCTCTCAACTTTTCAAGTGGCAATGCGTGAGTAAGGAAATCAGATCGCCTTATGCAAATAACCTAGGCAGAGCCAGGCAATTACGTTTATGAAAGCATGTGTAGTGGCCACTGTGATTGGCTGTCACGCTTCATCGAGTGTTAACACTTCTGTCCCGTGTGAATGTACTGTTAAACAAATACCTCGTCAAAAATAACAATTGTTTTGGTTTTCTAGGTAATCTACCTGTTGTTTGTTTTGCTCATTATATAAATAAACTACTTTAAAAGGACTTTGTGATTATTTATTCTCAGCTGAGTTTATCGGAAGTTACGTGTTGACCACGAAATCTACTCATTTATGTTGTTACTGCTAAAACTGTCTATAGTATGAATGTGAAATTCGGACATATTACATCCAGCATGTACAATCACGTGATGTACGTCGTTGTAATCATGACAACAAATAAGCCATTAATTTAGATTATGTTAAACAAGCGCAATTTAACCACAAGGAACAGCTTTTTCCTGTATGTATTTACATTTGAATAAATGCTTTCCGACATTTTTTCTGATGTTGACTCTTCTTCTTGTTTGGTTGGCTTGTAAATTGTCCATCGAATGCAAACTTCAAAATCAGAAGTAGTAGGTAATTCGGGTAATTTTCACCTTTTGTTTTCCGAATACTATAAAGTCGGATATACCACTCGCCTCGCCTACTGATTTTCGCCTAGCATGTTGTATGAAAGTAGGTGATTTTGGACACAGCTACATTGTGAACCTGGTTCCTTATAAAAGTGTACATTATATTCAGTCACATAAAATTCAAGTGTTATTTTAACCTTTTAAGACCTAGTATGTCTACCACATAAGGGGACATCACTAGCTACGTTTACATGGACACATTTTGCCTCCATCGGATTAAAATCCTTCCGATTAATAAATCCTATCATAGCGTTTACATGAACACTTAATAATGTGATCGGATTGATGTACGTGTTTATATGACACAAGATTTACATCAGATTTGATAATTTGACATGCCCACATTGCACAAATATAGTTTCACGCTGTCAAGATTTGCTTTGTGCCTCACTGATTATAAAGCAGCAGCAAAAACACCCATTCACGTGTGCCCAAAAAGCGTATTTTACTTCACGCGGTGCTGCAGGGACCGTTCGCGAGAGCGAGTCCAAACACACGCGTTTGTGGATCAGAGAATAAATCATGGACTGACCGGACAACGCTGTCTTGTATCACTTTATGGGGAATTGGACGGATAATAGGAACAAGATTTACAAGACAATCACTTCTTGTGACTTCCTTCAACAAAACAAACTCGAGTTATTTGCGTCACATGTCATTACGGCAAATCTACGTCATTGCACGTGTGCATATGCTCCACACTCCCGTCCTGTAGGTGGCGGAAATGCACCTTTCAGTGCGTTTGCCAACCGCCATTAAAAAAAAGAAAAGATGGCACATGCGCAGAGCCTCCCAGTTTCAGTTATCCATCCGATCAAGTGTATACATGTCATTTTGAGCGGATTACAAACGGTATAAACCACCCCTACCAAGCGGATTAGATTTTTAATCAGATTGGCAGTTTTTAGTCAGATTGAGGTGTTTACATGGAGCATTTTTATTCAGATTGATCATTTAAACGGATTACAAATGTCCATGTAAACGCAGCTACTGTTTCATGTTCAAAATATTTGGTTATTATAATACTTATTGGTTCTTCCCAACCCCAAATAGCTGGAAGAAATCTAAAATGCAAGTCAAACCAAAGCTTGGGTCTTAGGAGGTTAAAGATTTGACAATTTCAATACTATTATTGGAGACAGTACTAATAAATGTGTGTGTCAAAACTCTTGACTGGTACTGTGTATATATATAAACACACAACTGAATTCAACAAAGTACAAAACTACAAAGGGCAACATGTTTTCTGATGTATGAATGGACATGCACAAGTATCACAGCAACAAACCACAGCATCTAACAGTTGCAAGAATGTGAGTGGAAAGGAGGGTTTTTCTTTATATTATTCATGTAAATGGATGCAAAGATACTATACTAAGTATCACACACACACACACACACACACATACACACACACACAATGCTAAAGATCAGCCATCCGTTCCTATTCATTAATTCCCAACAGATATAAAGTCAGTGGGGTTCAAAACAGTCTGAGTCCACAATCCACAATACCCTCCAAAAAAAAAACGTTACCAAAGATACTACCAAGATGCATCACTGGTATTTATATGAATGGGGGAGATGGCAACAGTCAGTATGGCTGCTCTAGTCCCGCCTTTCATTAAAAAGAGCCAATCATCAAACGTTAAAGAATGACCTCATCTGGGGGAGGGACTTTGCGCATGCACAGTATCTGAAAGGTCTTGCTTTTGCAAGATCTGGAGGCGTTGCAAATATGGAGGTGATGCAACTTCCTTAAACAGACTTGAGTAATCACATTAAAGAAACTCACTGAATTATATTTAAAATTATATATAAAATTGAATTATATATAAAAAAAAAAAACTACAATTGATGGACTCAGACTTTTGAACACCACTGTATGTCAAACTTACTGTTATTCAAATCAAATCCCAAGGAAGCAAAGATTTACTAATTTGCAGCAAATATTAAATATGTTGAAATGTTATAAAAAAAAATGGATGAGCGCCAAACATACATAGGGATGAATGCATTTCATTCAAACAGCTGATCTAAGATCAGTTTTGCTTTTCATATCTCCAAGCACATATACTGCTATGGGTACTAGACCTAAGACACAACTATAACAGTTTCATATTTATAACAAAATCCTATGAAACAATGAAAAAGGAAGGGGCGAAAAGAACACTTACATCTGCTAATTGTGCAACAGGCTCCGGCTGGTGATTGGGTGAACCATTTCTAAAAAGGGCAGGGATAAAAAGAACACAAATGAATGCCAGAAAACCTTAAATGGTCACAAATGTAATGTCACATCACAGAGTTCTTAAATGATTAGTTAACCCAAAAATGATAATTCTGTCATCATTTACTCACCCTCATGTTGTTACAAACCTGTATAAATTTTGTTGTTTTGCTAAACACAAAGCAAGATAATTGTGATGAAGCAGGAAACAGAAGCACCATTGACTTCCATAGTAAGTAAGAAAAATACTAGGAAAGTCAGTGGTTTGGTTACAAACATTGCTCAAAATATCTGCATTCAGCAGAACAAAGAAATGTATACAGGTTTGTAAAAACTTGACGGTGAGTAAATTATGAAGAATTATAATTTTTGGTAAACTATCCCTTTAATCATACATGCTATAAAATCTCAAATCTATTTGCAATCTCTCTGTTTGTAAGTACTCTGTAAACAAACATTACCTACCCTTCAATTACAGGAAAGCTGTTTTGGGAGCTGTTAAAACCTGGTGATGGGGAATTGTTGACGTATGTAATCTCAGGCCATGGAGAGCACTGTTTAAATAAACATACTTAATATCATTGCATTTTAAAATCAGGTGATAGTGAAAACAGCACCAAAATTGTACAGCAATATCAAAATTTTGCAAGTTTAATGATCGATTCCATGTAGATATACAGCCCTTACACAAAATGTATAAGACCATCATAAAGTGCTTTAATGTGGACTCTTTCTATTTTAGAGAGTTCTTATCATTTCAGTGTTTTGAACAGGAGTACTATTTTTTCTGTATATAAAAATTCATGTACACAACAATAATTATAATTTAGCATTTAAAATACTAAAATAAATTTGCCAAATCGCCAATTCCATGGAAGGGTTTGAAACACACCTCAGTGAGAATGGTTGTCTCATATGAAGGTTGGTATTTCTCCTTTTCCTGTGGTGCCCGTTTTTCCATTTTTTCTCGGTCTGTCTTTTGTTTTCTGTCTGCTCCTTTAGGCTAAAAAAACAATCACTATTAATTCATTTCTAAAGAAAACAATGTTTTGATAATACAGGTGTCGCATTGAAAATGCTTATCATCAGTAAAAACTTCGTCCCACCTTAAAGACTTTGATTTGGCAACTGGCGGAGTGGAGGTGTTCGGTGTATTCTCCAGCCTCGTTCTCCTTAAAAGTGTCAATCTGAATACGAAACGGCACTCCTTTTTCTCCTCCGTGCTTGCGCATAGTGAATTCTGTGCTGATACAGTGAACCTGAAACAAGCAGGGAAATATTGATATAATCCCAGAAGTTGTGGTTACAGCTGGGTATAAGACAGGACTTGGTGTATAAGACTTTTTAAGATGTTAAAGGAATATTCCATTTTCTTAAAAGAAAAATCCAGGTAATTTACTCACCACCATGTCATCCAAAATGTTGATGTCTTTCTTTGATTGTTGATGTCTTTCTTTGATTGTCATTTTTCGAAACGATTGTCATTTTTGACAAGAAAAATAACAAATATACACTTTTAAACCACAACTTCTCGTCTAGATCCGGTCGTGATGCACCAGTGTGACCCTACGCAATACGTCATGACGTCAAAAGGGTCACAGAGAACGAATGCGAAACTTCGCCCCAGTGTTTACAAGTGCGTTGAAAGAGGACCCCTCCTACGTTGTTGTATGTCAGCTGATACTAATTAATGTCTTTGTGTCAGTTTATTGTTTAAAATGGTCCGCAAATTTGCGTTTTATATATTTAACACGTGACGTCACTACGCATTTACCTTAGGTCGCGCTGGACCGGACCTAGACGAAAAGTTGTGGTTTAAAAGAGCATATTTTTTATTTTTATTTTTCTTTCTATTAAAGTCCATTAAAATGAGAAAAATCCTGCAATGTTTTTCTCAAAAAACATAATTTCTTCGCGACTGAACAAAGAAAGACCTCAACATTTTGGATGACATGGTGGTGAGTAAATTATCTGGATTTCTCTTTTAAGAAAATGGAATATTCCTTTAAGTTTAAAGCATAGTGATTCTAGGGTATTGTTAATTGTTTACCAGGAAGTAGTATATACAGCGGGGAAAATAAGTATTTGACACATCAGCATTTTAACCAGTAAGGGGATTTCTAAGTGGGCTATTGACACAGTTAGGACTAAAGAAGCTGATATCAATTAGTACTGATAGGGGGCCGAGTTTCTCTCTCAATACTGACAGATTTCAGGTGATCTCCTGGCTTTATATACCATTCTGCACCTTGTTCAATAATTATTCCCTGTGTCAACTCACTTTATTTATTATGACTCAACTTGTATACTTAAATGTTCTGAATTTTTTGTATGAATTTAATATTTGGTTTGATGGCTACATCTGGTGGAAATGTTGTGTCAATAGCCCACTTAGAAATCCCCTTACTGATGTGTCAAATACTTATTTTCCCTGCTGTATGTTTGACAAATCACTTTGCTGTATTTCCTTGCTTTTGTATTGGATAAAAGTGTCTGCTAAATTCATACATGTAAATGTGTTTGGTCTATATCCTAGTCTTTATATATCGCCTTGATACCACTAATAACATAATAGATCAGTATAATGATGGAGAGAGAGAGAAAGTGCATGTTTGATATTTTATTAGGAACTGTTATGTCACGAAATTTTGTTTTGGACAAATGCACACACTGGGTAAAAAGAAAAAAAATAACTTCCGAGTGTGACGGTGTGATTTACTAGAAGACAAAAATGAATGCCTGGGAAAGTTGGTTCATGATACCTGAATAAACACAGAGGTCCTCTTTGAGGGGTCCCAGAGGAATTCAACTGTGTTTAGTTGTGTAGGGTTTGCCCTGGGATCGACCACTCCCACGGACATCGGGATATCTGGGAAGATTTTCCAAGCAAGCGTGTTATTAATCCGTTGCAAGTTTGTTGTGTCTGCTAGAATTATCTCCCATCCGAGAATCATATTACACTGCCACGTGATTTAAATAATCCAACTTTCCACTCTTCAACAGGCAGTGGATTACAGTATTTACCTAAATCAAGGATTCGATCTCCGGGTCTGTTCCAGCGCCAGCCCTCCAGCTGCTGATGTTCTGTGTACTGCAGACGGCGGTCGTGAAACACGACACGGATGATGCTCTGCAGGCCGCAGAAACACAAGTGACTCATCACCAGGTCCATTTCATGTATAATGCAATGACAGGCAGTTTACCCAAACGTAGATTAAGAGGGACTCTTAGAGGATTTTCAAAGGCTAAAGTGATTCAGACTTGATGCTGAAATAATCCTGTTTTTGAAGTGTGAATTATAAAGAATAAACCCATGGTAAGCAGCAAGAACAGACAGCAAAGTCTCACCTTCACCATTTTACCATTGATCTCAGGAAGTTCACTCAATTTACGATTGTCCAGCATTCGAATCTCATAAGACTGTCCTGCAGACAAAAATAGCACAATGTTAAGTTTTCAAATCAGATTTTTCATAATACTTTACAATAGGGTTGTATTTGTTAAAGGAATATTAAATTTTCTTAAAAGAAAAATCCAGATAATTTACTCACCACCATGTCATCCAAAATGTTGATGTCTTTCTTTGTTCAGTCGAGAAGAAATTATGTTTTTTGAGGAAAACATTGCAGGATTTTTCTCATTTTAATGGACTTTAATAGACACCAACAATTAACACTTAACTCAACACGTAACAGTTTCTTTCAACGGTGTTTCAAAGGACTACGATCCCAAACGAGGCATAAGGGTCTTATCTACCGAAACGATTGTCATTTTTGACAAGAAAAATAAAAAATATGCTCTTTTAAACCACAACTTTTCGTCTAGGTCGGTCCAGCGCGACCTAACGTAAATGCGTAGTGACGTAGGGAGGTCACGTGTTACTTATATAAAACGCACATTTGCGGACCCTTGTAAACAATAAACTGACACAAAGACATTAATTAGTATCAGTTGACATACAACAACGTAGGAACGGTCCTCTTTCTCAACACATGTAAACACTGGGGCGGAGTTTCGCGTTCGTCCTCTGTGACCTCTTGACGTATTGCGTGGGGTCATCTGGCGCATCACGACCAGATCTAGACGAGAAGTTGTGCTTTAAAAGTGTATATTTGTTCTTTTTATTGTCAAAAATGACAATCGTTTTGCTAGATAAGACACTTATGCCTCGTTTGGGATTGTTTATAGTCCTTTGAAACTCCGTTGAAAAAAACTGTTACGTGTTAAGTGTTCATTGTTGGTGTCTATTAAAGTCCATTAAAATTAGAAAAATCCTGCAATGTTTTCCTCAAAAAACATAATTTCTTCTCGACTGAACAAAGAAAGACATCAACATTTTGGATGACATGGTGGTGAGTAAATTATCTGGATTTTTCTTTTAAGAAAATGGAATATTCCTTTAACAATTAGTTAAGGCATTACCTAACCATTTTTTTTATCTAGTTCATGTTAATTTCTGCATTTACTAAAACATTTTTAAAGTCAAATAGTAACTGTTAAAGGCAGGGTGCACGATTTTTGAAAAACGCTTTGGAAGAGGGAGTCGAGCCGAGTACCAAAACACACTAGTAGCCAATCAGCAGTAAGGGGCGTGTCTACTAACGGACATCGTTGCCCAGGGTTGCATATGTGTGGGGAGGGTCATCAAAAGAAGGTCCAGATTCTATTGGGATAGGGGCGTGTTTGTTTAGGTGATTTCAAATGTCAACAATGGCTTTCAGAGATCGCGCACCCCGCTTTAAGGGGTGGTTCTATGGTATTTTATGCAATCTGCCGTATTAACACAGTTATAAAGTTATTTCCTCATGTTAAACGTAGGCAAAGTGGTCAAAAAAGCAAAAGAGTATTTCTGTGCCGAATGCACTTTGCCAGGGTTCGTACAAGTTTTGGAAAGTTTTTTTCGATTACAGGTCCAGCTGACGTTTCAGGGGTTTCTATATTTATCACTTCTTTTTATGGGCACTTCCCCCAGAAAACCCCACCCACCCATTGATCAGCGGGAGACGCAAGAACTTACAAACATCACGCGACACAGCTTTAATTTCAAAACTCAACAAAGGCACGAAAGAAGAAGTGTGTTTTTGAATGTAAGGAGAAGAAAGCCAGCCTTATGGAAACATGGATATATCTTTTTATCCGGGGTAGCAGCGGAGTTTTGCGTGTGTGTTTGATGCGCTGGATTTCATTGAAAAGTCCCAACCGGGTCATGAGTTGCATGCGGTAAGTAAGACTTCTGTCTTATGTTTGAAATAGGCGCGTGCATAATATATAAATGACACAAACATGTAGTTAATCATAAGTTAAACAGTGTTGTATAGTGTTTGCTTGACTCGTACTCGCTCCTCCCGCTGTAGTAACTCCTCCTTAATTTTTTCGTACGTTATCGGAAAGAATCTGTAAAGCTAATCTTTCTTTTATAAATCTGATTAAACAAAAGACTGTTCAGAGATATAAAGGATGCAATACTACTCTATATGTACTCCAGATTAACATCAGAAATGCAGAAACAGCGTGTGTTATGTGAGCTTTAAGTAAGGATAACGTATATGGAGCCAGTTGTTATCGCAAAAATAAGCCCCAACTGTGTGATCTCTGGGGTCTCATTTCACACTGAAAAGGCTTATTTCGTGATAACAACAGTGCGGCTGTCTGTACATTATCAGAACAGATCTGTACTGAGATCAGCATCATAATGGACGAGGATATCACGTCAAACACATCATAATCAAAGTGAAGTGATGTTGTTTTCTTCAGCGTGAACAGACCTTGATTGAGGTAGGTGAGCGTCTCATCATGCAGTTTAACGGCAGGAGATGTGGCGGCACAAAGCACGTATTGAAAGGGAAGAATCTTATTGTCGCTTTCTGGAGGTAAATTAGACTCCTCCTGCTTAAAGATGGGTAGAGCCAGCACATCACTAGAAAACAAAGAGGAACAAAAGGATTTGAACATTTTAATGGTCTTGTTTAGCATTTTCTACATAAATATAATGTTTGCAGCAAAGGGTTTTTTTGTGCGAGATAACATACAACAATTAAACAGACACAATATGTACCTTAGAGATAAGCTTTGAGGTTTACTTTGAGGTAAACGGAGTACATTTCTAACGCTACTCAAACATCTAACAACTCATTACGCAGATGGCAGGAACATGTGGTTTATAACAGGCAGCTTTTTTGTTACCTGGAGACCAAATGAAGGTGCTAAGCATCGTGAATCTGTCTGCCTCTCCACTTGAAAATTCATTTTATTTTAAAGATTTAATCCAACCGCTTTAAGGAATTTTATAAACTAGCAAAATAGCGATTTTATATAGATCACATTAACAAAACTTGAGGTACGCCTCAACACCCATATCTGATATTAAACCCTATCACCGCCTATTACGATGATACCCACAGATCTCTGCTTCCTGAAATGGTTCTTTATGTACAAAATCAATGTAAAGAAGAGCATGTGCATCTCTGCAAGGTCAAATAGTGCCAAAACATTTAAAATGCCATGGAGTGACAACATAGTCTGGCTAGACAAATAAATGAATATAAACACTCTATCTTCAATAAGAAAAAACATTGGTTCACATCATCAGTCATGTATTTGCTGCATAAAGGTGTAACAAGCAGCGTTGTCAAACCCCACTATACTTTACTAATAATTTGACATCATTTAAAAAGACCTTAGTAGGCAGACTCACCTCATGCTGTAAGCTCCAGCTCCAAGCTCTTGCCCGATTCCTGACAGACTGGCATCAAAATCCTGGACCAGACCAGACTCGATCACCTCATCGGCAAGGGGTAGTTTCAGAGCCCAAGCCATGGCTTTCCACCTCAATATTAAGTGAATTTATGGGAAAACGAATTCACTTGCAGTGTCCCTTTTTGGTTTATGGGTGATCACAGACACCTGTCTGAAAATAAAATACAAGCTCATTTAAATTTTTCAGTTGCAGAAGCATGTCTTTAAAGTATTAACTACTGTGAAATAAACATAAATTAGTAAACACAAAATACAGATAAATGGCATTCAGAAAGTGCAGAGGTAACGTTACTTCAACATTATCATTTATGCGTTGATCACAATGTGTAAGTCAAGCATGGAGAAAACTTTCAAATAAAGCATATCGCTATATTTAAACATAAACTTTATGAATGCACGTGTTATTTGACCACAAACGGCATAATAAGATTAGTAATTACCCCTGACAGCGGTCAGATAAGAGAATGTGGTAAAGCTCATCCTTTCACGCCATTTTTTCACGTCGTCCTCCTTACGGCAAACAACTTCGTTTTGATGCAGAAAGACGGACTGATTTCACTAACGGCTCGCGGCTACGCAGTGACAATGCGGCAAATATCTAAAGAAAATTACTAAGGTGTAGAGGTGATAAAAAGCGAGTAAATAAAGTCGTAAGTGTGCTATTACATGTTTGTTTATCTCTTCTATAATGTAGAAATCGCCGTACTATCCTCAGTGTTCTTCATTACTATCGACCAAAGCGGTGACGGCTCACCGGCGCCATCTATCGGCGTGGAGCAGGGCATAGTTGTCATGACAACTGCAGTATGGCCCTTTTAAAATATTTTTATTTTGTATTATTATTATTATGAACAAATGTACATTTATACATGGCATGCTGTCCTCTAAAATATTGTTATTATATAAAGTTTGAGGAATTTAAGTGGAAATTCAAACTTTTAACCTTGCATTAACGCAATAATATATAATTAATTAATTTATTTATTTATTTACATTTAAATCAAATAGAAACTCCTTTAAATATTATGAAGCATCAGCTGTTTTGTTGACGTTTACTATTAAAACCATTACAAAGTTTACATTAGTTAACATTCCACCAATAGAAGCCAACATATTCAGTTTTCATTAAAAAACAATATAATTTCAATTTGTGATGGTTTCAATTTTTTGATGTTGTTTTTAGGGCAGTCCAAGCTAACAATTTTTGGTTCCCAAAACGTTCCCCTAATGTTATTTTGTAACGTTATTTTTCAAGGTTTGTTTTTTGTTTTCCAGGAAAGTTTTCTTTACAGAAATAGAACGTTATTTTTAGGTTAGTTTAACATTCCCCTAACGATAGAATAAAGTTCCTAAAACGTTAGGGAAACGTTAAACTAACATAAAAATAACGTTATATTTATGTAAAGAAAATGTTCCTGGCTAACCAAATACAAAAAATAACATTCTGGAAACCAAAAACTAACGTTAGGGGAACGTTCTGTGTTTGCTGGGGTTCTAATTATATATATATATATATATATATATATATATATATATATATATATATATATATATATATATATATATATATATATATATATATATATATATATATATATATATATTTTTTTTTTTTTTGTACAATAAACACATATATGCATGCATGATCCTCGTGTATTTAGAAGAGTTTTGACTGTTTTCATAATTTCTAAAAATATTTTTTGTTAAAATTGATCAAATAAATAAATTATTCCCTCACTCGGATATTAAGTATGAACGTACAACCGTTTATCAAAACACCACCAGTGAAATATAGAAAATCCATAGGAAATTGTACTAATGGTTGCTACATTTCACCCTTACCCAACCATTACTTTTAGGTTTAGTCATTTAAAATAAACTTGATTTGTGTACTGTGTACTAACTTCAGTCAGAAATCTGTGATCAGAGGAAAAAAGTCATTACTTGCTTATTTGGTATATATCAGTATTTTATTATTTGCAAAGATACTTACTATGACAGACTTCAATCAAGATTTAAAAACCATACACTATAATCTGTGTTTAGTGTTAATTTATTCAAATAACAAGTTAATACCAAACATTACAATTGATACAAAATAAATATAGTTAATGGAATACCGCATTTATAATTTGTAAATGCAATTGTTAGGGCATCGTTTAAAAATGCTTTCACTCAAAATGTTTTTGATCTGCGTTTATAGTCTTAAAAACATTGTGTTTCATTACACCGTTCCTTCTTCACAACATTATATTGTGAATTTCTGGTACTGTACCAATCAATATAAGAATACATCAGATAAATACTGAAGGTCCATAAGAACAATATAGCTTTATGTTTAGAACATAGTCCAGCGTGTTGATGCACATTTGTTTGTTTCCCGTCACATATTTTGTTTTCAAAAGGTTCATATAAACCAAATATTTTTTGCACAATTGTTAGTCACAATCTTTTAAAGTTTCATCTTTTATAAATCAGAGTGCAACCCAAATGCATTAAGCTAATTATGAATTGCATTGTTTGATAACATTCTTTAACATTTGTCATGTTAAATATGTCTCTGATCAACAATAAACTAAATGTCAGGTTTTACAAGTGCCCCATATAAGCATTGATTTAAATCTTCTCTTTAATAGCACCACCTGATGTTAAAGTTAGTGTTTAACTAGTAATGACAAAATAAAAATAACAGCATCCATAAAATCCATAGGACATCTACAACATCAGTTACTGTAATCTTCAATACACTTTACATTTAATATTCAAATCAAAAGTCAGACATACCACAATGGAAATTATACAAGGACCTAAATGAATGGGTGAACATGACAGTCCAAACTAAACACAGAAGATTTAACCACTTAAAAGCAGGTCATGCTGTCTGATTCAGAGTACTATGATTGTCCAGTATGAAGTTCAACCGAACCACAACTACTGTATATACACACACGGTATAATGGGAACCAAACAGAACCGACCTAAAAATTACAAAATACCAGTTTGTTTTAGGTAAATGTATTACATATTTATGTACAGAAAAACTATATGAACACAAAAAATGGAAATGTCAGTAAAACTAAAAAAAAAAAATCAGTTACAACCCATATAGCTGCTATTGCTACAGCGAAAGCAAATTCGTCAAAGTAACCACAGTTTTGTTTCTGCGAAATTTGCTTCTGCGAGAATGCGTTGCGAGTTTTCTTGTTTGTGTATGAACAAATGCTTATTTTCATTGATAAAAGCAGCAACATCTTCAATACTTGACATAGTCCAAAGGCCATTTTAGCATCTTGATATTATGGTAGCACACCAAAGGTCATGCATGCAGAAGAAAAAAAATGAAAATAAAAGTACTGTATGTTTGATATTATTCAAATATGCCGTTCAAGAGTCGCTGGTCGAAATTTGAAAATCAGCCATTTCTGTCATTTTGCAACGGAGCAACCAAAATCCAAGAATTTACTGTACACCAAACCTTCCTAGTGGGCTTGAAACACATTGATCTTGCTGGTGTTTTTTAGAGTCTGCCGACGATTACAGAACCAAACCCTGACCACCTCTCGATCGTAATTCAGCTCCTTGGCGATCTCTGTGATTTCCTGGCCGGTGGGAAGGGAGTTTTTCTCAAAGTAAGTGTTGAGGACCTCGATGGCCTGCGGTGTGAAGCTGGTTCTTCGTTTGCGTTTCTTGGATGGTTCCCCGCCGACAAACTCCATCAGGTTTTGCTGACCCTTCTGATTCCAGAGCTCAGCTTCAGCCAGCCAGCGCTCCAGCACGGGTTTCAACTTCTGGGCACTTTTTGGAGTGATGTCCAGCTTCTCAAACCTTTAAATAAAAGGATAAAGAATTGGGGCTTCGATTTAAAGGGACACTCCACTTTTTTGGAAAATATGCTATTTTCCAACTTCCATAGAGTTAAACATTTGATTTTTACCATTTTGGAATCCATTCAGCCGATCTTTGAGTCTGGCACTACTACTCTTAGCAAAGCTTAGCACAATCTATTGAATCTGATTAGACCATTAGCATCGCATTCAAAAATAACCAAAGAGTTTGGATATTTTTCCTAATTCCTATTTAAAACTTAACTCTTCTGTAGTTACATTGTGTACTAAGAAAGACAGAAAATTAAAAGTTGCTATTTTCTAGGCAGATATGACTAGGAACTATACTCTCATTCTGGTGTAATAATCAAGGACCTAACATGGCTGTAACATGGCTGCAAGAGGCGCAATGATACTATGTAGTGCCCGAAAATAGTCCCCTGCTATTGAAAGATAATAAGGGGGCTATTTTCGGCTGCTGCATCATATCATTGCGCCTCCTGCAGCCATGCTACGGCAGCAAAGTCCTTGATTATAGTGAAGACAGATGTTAAACTCACCTGCAGATAGCTGACTGACTGTAGGCCGGTCCTTCTGTAGCAGTCAGAGCCTGACCCACTTGAGTCTGTGTAAGACCCAAAGATAGCCGTCGAATTTTGAAATTCTTGGCAAACTCGCGGATCTCTTCTAGATTAATGGCCTCTTCTTCATTAACAGACTGCGGCTCTAATTGAAGCAAAAATCAAATATTTTTAAGTACATTTTGGCTGAGCTCAACATCAGATCCAATAAAATTTTTGGGTGAACTTCCTCTTGAACCCTTAAAGGATTACTCCACTAAAAATCCTGATAATTTACTCAACCCCATTTCATCAAAGATGTTTATGTCTTTCATTGTTCAGTCGAGAAGTTTTTTGAGGAAAACATTCCAGGATTTTTTTCTCAATAGTGGACCTTAACAGTTTCAGCTTCAAAGGGCTCTAAATAAACCCTTTCGAAAAAAAAAACTACTTATAAAGGAAAACACCCCCGTTAGGGTTTACTATGTTCTTACTTCAAATTAGATGAATTAATACATACCAATCTTTTTTCAATGCGTGCACTTAATCTTTGTACATCGCATTGTGAATGTGTTAGCATTTAACATAGCCCCATTCATTCCTGATGCTGCGTTCACACCAGCCGCGGTAGAGGCATTTGTGCGTCTAGTTCGCGCGAATGGGACGAATTGAGCATTGCCGCGGTAAACGCGCAAGTTGTAAAATTTGAACTTTGGCGGAAAAACGCGCCGCGTTAACCAATCAGAAGCTTGCTCTAGTAGTGCCGTGATTACAGGAATCAAGCAGAGTCACACAAGCCCCTCCCATGACACGAATTTCCTCTTGAATGTCTCGATGACTAGAATTTCACGAGAATGAAGCGAAAATGTTCAAGGGGCAAACTAGACGCTGTAGATGCGAATTTGACGCCTCAAACGGGGCTGGTGTGAACCCACTGTTAGGATCCAAACAGGGATGAATTTAGAAGCCACCAAACAATTCCATGTTTTCCCTATTTAAAGTCTGTTACACGAGTAGTTACACGAGTAAGTATTGTGGCACAAAATAAAATGTGCAGATTTTTCAACTTCTGCCGGGAGCAACTGCAGTGACGCGACGATGACGGATCCACAATTCAGTTCGGAATATAGTTGAAGTGCTGTAAACTAGGTTAAATTGATGATCGTTTTGCTAGATAAGACCCTTATGCCCTGGTTAGGATCGCTCAGAGCCCTTTGAAGCTGCATTGAAACGACAAACTGTTGATGTCCACTAAAATCTACTATATGGAGAAAAATTCTGGAATATTTTCCTCAAAAAACATAATATCGTCTCGACTGAACAAAGACAGACATAAAGATCTTGGATGATATGTGGGTGAGTAAATTATCAGATTTTTTTATGAAAGTGGAATAATTTTTTAAAAAGGTCGTAGAGTCCTTTAGATCGAAATATAAACATACTATTGACAAGTTGGCCAACAGTCGGCATGTCTCCACAGGCGATGACACCAGCAGAGGTGAGAGCTGTGACTACTTTACCCGCTGTGGGCTGCGGAGCAATGATCACTTTAGACTGAGCAACTTTCCCAACAGGACCCTACAGAACCAAAACACAGAAAATTAACAGATATGAGAACAATGTTTAAAAAACAAAAATCACTCACACCTGAATGCTAGGGTGTCTTGACACAACAGTACCTGCGTAGTAGTCTTGGTGAGCGTTAGGGGCACAGCGGCTTTGGGGAGGACAGACACAGCAGACGGGGTAGTGACTGCTGGGCCGTTCCCTATTGTAGCAATGATCTGACCCTGGGCGTTGAGGAGCAGCTGTGGGGATACGGTCTGGACCTGCAGGCCTTGAGTCGGTAATGTAGAAGCAGCTCCAGCCAGTGAGGCAGGATTGACCAGCAGAGGTAGCGTTCCAATCACCTACAGACAGATACTGATGAATCTTAAAGGAATATTTCATACATATTCTCACCCCCATGTCATCCAAGATGTTTATGTCTTTCGGTCGAGAAGAAACCAAGTTTCCTGAGGAAAACACTCCAGGACTTCTCTGCATATAGTGGACCTCAGTGGACCTCAACGCTTTGCTGTCATGCAGCATCAAAGGGCTCGAAACAATCACAACCAAGGCATTAGGGGCCTTATACTGAGTTTACACCAACCGCGTTTCAGGTGTCAAAATCGCGTCTACCACGCCTAGTTTGCCGCTTGAACAGTTTGAATGCACGTAGAATGTGTGTAGAGCGGAGTAGAAAAAGCAAGCATTTGACGCACGTCAGAGGCAAAATCCGCTTCTTGTGGGAAGGGCAAGTGCTACACGGTTGTCTGTTTGCAAGATGACTTATGTTGATTGTGCATTTATCAAGAGAGTTGCCAGTTTGTATTTGGTAACCTTACTATAGGGGGAAAATAAACGGCGCGGGTCGATAAACATCACATGACTCAAAAGTGAAGTGTGTATTACAACTTACCAGGTTGCCCAAAGTCCTCACTGACACTCTTCCAAGCCAGGTCCTTTCTATTCCTGTCTCTATAGAAATAAAAACTTGTGTCGTATAGCTCCGGGTGACTGCTTACAAACAATATCAAGCGTTGGTTGAGTGAGTGACTCCGGGCGGGGCTGCCACAGCAGCAAGCAGGCTCCTGGTTGGTTAACGCGGCGCGAAATTCCGCCAAAGTAAAACATTTTCAACTCGGGCGTCAACCGCAAATTCGCGTGAACCGCAAAATGCACAAAAAGCACCATTCGCGCGTACCACGCGAAAGGCGCGAATTGAGCGTTGTGCGCGGTATGCGCGAATGGTGCTTTTTGTGCATTTTGCGGTTCACGCGCGAATGAGGCGGAAACGCGTCTTCCGCGCTGCGGGACCACCTGACGCGCATCAACGCGTCTTCACATTGACTTAACATTGAAATCACTAGCGGTTCACGCCTCTACCGCGGTTGGTGTAAACGCAGAATTATATAGGGAAACGATCGTCATTTTTAACCACAACTTCCCGTCCCGCACCAACCTTGTGATACGTATTACGCAATCATGTCAAAATGTCACGGATGACGGAAGCGAAACTACCGCTCCAGTGTTTACAAGTGTGGAGAAAGATGACCGATGTTGTTGTATGTGGAACAATACTAATTAATGTCTTTGTGTCAGTTTATTGTTTAAAATGCTCTGCAAGTGTGTGTTTCACATGTAATGCATCACACAGCTAGTGCAAGATGAGAAGTTGTGGTTTAAAAGTACTTTTTTGTCGAAAATTATGATAGTTTCACTAGATAACCCCCTTATTCATCGTTTAGAGCCCTTTGAAGCAGCATTGAAACTGCAATTTTAAAGACTGCCTACTTTATTGCTAAAAACAACGTTATTTTGTGTACTTGGAATAATGCAATGTGTACAATGCGTGGTTTATGGTTAAATAAACTTTTAGTAAAATAATTTTCCACATACCAGACAGTTGTGTAGCTCAAGATTTCCCTGTCTTCCTGAAACGCACAGATTTTGTACAAAACTGTCCCTGATTGGCCAGCTAATCTGTACGTTGTGATAGGCCTGAATATCTCTGACATCAGCCGGAAAAGTGACGCTCCTTACTATGTTTAAAAGATCACGCACACAATGCAATGCTAACAGGAGTTAACTTACAGGCTGAGCCCGAAACCGTTTACTTTGGGGTTTGTACTTTTTGCATACCGTTAACATGTAATACACACTTACACACCAAAGGAAATGTGAAATCGTTAATCGGACAATAGGTGCTCTTTAAACTGCATTGAAATTGTAAACTGTTGATTTCAACTGAAGTCCACCATATGGAGAAAAATCCTGGATTATCCTCCCCAAAAAACTCAATTCCCTTTCGACCGAAGGAGGAGGACAACAACATCTTGGATGACATGGGGGTGAGTAAATTATCAGGGTTTTTTATGTAGAGGAGTAATTCTTTAATATATGATGGACAATATCTTGTTTTCTAAAGCATTACTATCAGAAAGATCCAACTTTGGGTTTGGAGCATCACTGTCCAGCGTTAAAATTTGATTTTATGCAGTTTGCAGACACTTTTATCCACAGCGACTGACCGTGCATTACAAAGGCCCTGTTTACACCTGATATTAAGATGCGTTTTGGTCGATCAGATCACAAGTGGACGCTAAATACGGGTTTGAACGGAGTATAAACCATTTGTGCTTGTCTACTTTTGATTAGATTCAGAGAAGCGGATTGCTTTGTCGTGTAGACGCTCATGTGGTCGAATGTGTAGGAATGGACACAAAAAAAATTCAACTTCTGAATGTATATATGGATGTAGCTGATTGTATTTTGCTACTGACCTGACCCTGTGCATTGGTAATAATTTGGCCTGTAAGTCCTGCAACGTTATGCATGGCATTTGTGAAAATGGGAGTCGTAGTTAGAGAACTGATGAACTGAGGCTGCCCGCCTAGAGACGCAGCGCTTATCTGAAAAACAAACAAGACGAATGTACCCAAAATTCATTAACCGTAACATTTCTGTTGCAAAACCACCCAAGCACAGGTTGCCTACTCACAATAGCAGGGTTTATGGACAGGCCTGCAGTCTGAAGCGTTGCGACCGAAACACTGGGTTCTGATGGCTTCTGCGCAGCAGACGCAGCCGTGGATGATACCGTCTGCGCTGGCTGCACGGCCGCGTGCACAGGCTGTAGAGCGGACACCTGGGGCTGCAGGACGGCCTGTGTGGGGTTCAACACAGTAGCGGCTGGGAGGAGACACACAAAGGGCGAACATGAACCACCAACTTCAGTGACACCAGCCATACCTGATCAGTAAAACTGCTTTTTGTGACTTGAATGAAGATAATAATATGCAGTTCTATCTCCATGCATGTTAAAATGCATCTTATGCCATCAAAATAATTTTACATTCCATTTAAGCATTTAGAAGGTGCTTATCCAAAGTACCACATTTCAGCAGTATGCGTGGGTAACGTAATGCTCTACCAATTGAGCTACAGGAACGCAATACATAACACTGTATTGAATTGCGAGCTTCATACCTTGCAGCCCAGCGAACGGCAGCTTCAGCAGTCCTCCAGCAGGACTGGCAGCAGCGAGGCCAGGGAGAGTGGCCACAGTAGCGGTGGGTAAGGTGAGGACTGCCAGACCACCCTGACCTCCAACAGATCCGGCCATGCTCAGAGGAATGAGAAACGGCTGACCCAGAGAACTCTGCTGGGCCAGCATACCAGTCATCAGAGAGGCCAAACCATCCTGCGTTAGAACCTGGCAGGAAAACAGAACGTACAATTTACTTGTGTGTAGGGTTGCAAAGGGGCAGAAAGGTTCTGGTAAATTTCCAGAAACTTTCAATGGGATCTTAAAGGCACACTCCACTTTTTTTGAAAAAATTTCATTTTCCAGCTCCCCTAGAGTTAAACATTTGATTTTACCATTTTGGAATCCATTCAGCTGATCTCCGCGTCTGGCGGGACCACTTTTAGCATAGCTTAGCATAATCCATTGAATATGATTAGACCATTAGCATCGGGCTCAAAAATAACCAAAGAGTTTTGATATTTTTGCCGTTTAAAACTGAACCCTTTGTTGTTACATCGTGTACTAAGACCGCGAGAAAATTTAAAGTTGCAATTTTCTACACTGTAAAAAATTTGCTGTAATTTTGCAGCTGGTTGCCAGTAACTTACTGTAGAAGATAAAGTCTGAAAAGGTTTCATGTTCATTTGACTTTGAACAAAATGTTGCCAGTAAATAACATAAATGTAAAATCTACAGTAAGTTACTGGCAGCTAGTTGTTAATACTGTAATTTCTACAGAAATTTTTTACAGTGTAGGCAGATAAGGACTATACTCTCGTTCTGGCGTAATAATCAAGGACTTTCCTGCTGTAACATGGCTGCAGGAGGCACAATGATATTACGCAGTGCCAGAAAATTGTCCTCTTGGTAAGTTTCAATAGAAAGGGACTATTTTCGGCTGCTGCGTAATATCATTGCGCCTGCTGCTGCCATGGTATGGCAACAACGTCCTTGATTATTACGCCAGAATGAGAGTATAGTTCATAGCCATATCTGCCTAGAAAATCCCAGCATTTAATTTTCTCTCGGCCTTAGGCCTAGTCCACACGGACACGGGTATTTTTATAACCGTGAGGTTTTTTCACACGGTTCGGCCGTTCGTCCACACGAAACCGCAGTATCAGGGCACCGAAACCGAGCATATTTGAAAACCCCGGCCAGGGTGAGCTTTTTAAGAAACACAGATTACAGTGGTGTCGTGTAGAGAGTAAAACCGGGGGTTTTGCCTTGCGACGTCAGAGTGTGCGCCGTTATCCACTGTGTTTGACGTCAAGATTGTGCGCCGCTGACTGCTTTGTTGATGATTCTGTGCAATGGCGGATGTATCTTGCTAATAATAACTGTGCTAACAGGGCTTCTAACATGTATACAGATGCTCAGTTATCTCACTATATTGCGGAACACGATTTGGGTTAAATCCCGCCTGCTGGTGTGGCATGCTCTTGACAGCGCTTGATATCGTGCTTTATCGTGTGGATGGATATTTAATTTAAACCGAGCATGTGTGGATGGGATTTTTTTTTTTAGGGAAAACTCCGGTTATAAATATACCGTGTCCGTGTGGACTAGGCCTTAGTACACGATGTTGCTGCACAAGAGTCAGGTTTTAAATGAGAAAAATATTAAGGCTCTTTGGTCACTTTTGAGCGCAGTGCTAATGGTCTAATCAGATTCAGTTAATTGTGCTGGGCTATGCTGGAAGGGGTAGCGCCAGACCCGGAGATCGGTTGAATGGATTCCAAAACAATAAACTCAAATGTTCCAGGGGAGCTGGAAAATGTTCCAAATTGCAAACTAAATGAAAATGTATGGGAATTATTTAGGGAAATTTATATAAATTTACATTTTGTTTGGTCATAAGCAGTCATGCATGCAAGGTAATACAAATTTTGAAAAATCTTGATACTTACGCTCATCAAGCCTGAACGATTTTTTGATCAAATAAATGCAGGATTGATGAGCATAAGAGACTTCATTCAAAAAAATAATAAAAAGTAGTCAGTAGTCAGTGTATAGACAGTTTCATCTTGCGCACATGCATTGGTCTGGTCGGAAACTTTACTTCCGGTCTCTGTTTGTTTAATGGTCTGACTAGTGGATAAAATAAACCCTGGAACAAATACCTCATCAAAAATAACAAATGTTGCGGTTTCCTAAAGACAAGGGGAGATGGTGATCATTAAATTACCACTATGTGAAGGGAGGTTTGGCAGCCGGTTTGTAGTTAACATAGGCAACTAGTTTATTTCCATTAATTCCTGTTAATTCCCATATTTTCCCATGAAAAGTTTCCAGCCTTGAATTTTCCTAGACTTTTGAAACCCTACTTGTGTGACTGAAAACTATTAATAATAATTTTAGTATTAGGTTACTTGACCATCACTGATAAACAAACTCTGACGGTAAGCAAAAATGGCCTTAATTTATGGATAAATGGTTTGGGTGCCAGAAACCTTGACTGAATTTATACAAGAACTTTAAACAGTAAATCAAATTAAACTACACTTTTTACAGTGCACAGTGTGCATCGTGACACATATGAATTTAATATTTAATACATTGCATGGTGCATTTAAATACTTAAAGATAGCAAGTGAACTGTCCCTGAATGAAACATATTTTAAGACAAAAAAATGGTGTTCACCTGCGGGCAGGCCTGAACCGTAATGGGTACACTGGTCTGTGGCTGGGACACACTGATGGAAGCTTTAGGGGTTACAGTCAGGGCTGCAGGTGCTGAGACCTCCACACTTACTGCAAGCAAAATGAAGCAAAGCCTCTATTATTCATCTGCTGTTAGCTACATAAAAAGCTGGCTATTCTGACATGATTTTGTATGCATAGACAACATAATGAATGGTGTGTTCTCCTCAAAACCTTGTATTTATTTCAATTAGGACTTTTTTTTCTAAATAGCTGTGGGTTTCAATGGTAGGTTGCTATGATACAGAGCTAACGCTGCTATTTATATCATTCATTGATCGGTCTCATAATTCTCTTACCAGTTGTGGTTACTGGACTTTCCAATGGAACCTCCTCAACTGCATCCAGGGTCTGACCGCCCATCTCTTCACCCCCCGACTCCGCCTTCCCATCAGTTCCTGAGGCGGACAAGACCGTATCCACCTCCACCTCAAGCACACGGATGGTCTCCTGACCTGACATGACGATGACCTGAAGGGTATAACAGTATGTCATGGTCTCTTCTCTGCGGTGATGAGAAACAGTGTTGAGAAGATGAGCATGGGCCATGGCCTGTTATGGATGAGTTTACACCAGTTTGTGTGTATTCTGATCTCTTAGCTATTGTATTTTAGAGTGTTCAACGAGTTAACGCATATTAAATTGATGCTAGGGCTGAGCAATATCTAATATTTGTAATAAATATGAAATATCAACTTAGGCAACATTATAATTTTTCCTATCAAGTTTCACAAGTAGGAATGCACCCAATGTTCAGCAACCAAAACTTTTCAGCCGAAAATAATGGCTCCAACACATTAAAATGTTTGCGACATGTTTATTGATGAAGCAAGCACGCATGCTCATCTGGCTTGGCTAATCGGGAGCACTGGGAGAATTCCCGGCCGGCTGGTCTGTTTTTTTGGCCGCGAGGACCGGTGTTGTCATGCCACCAGGTTGAATGTTGCTGTCCCTAGGCTGCCTGCACTCACATCAGCCCCACTCGCGTAATTCGCCTAAAATACATGTCCCCACCGCTTTATGCCCAAGTTGATTGTGTCCGGGACACTTAAAGGAAGAATTCTTGCTTTAGGGTCCATTATATATCTAAAATGCATGGAAAACGCAGAACGTACATTTAAAATAAACTTGTGCACGACTTGATGCGGCCTAAAATGATCTACAAATCATAATTACTTTAAAATCTAAATCATAGATGCAACATTAAATTGTCAATATCATCTATTGCAAGAGGAACAAAAAATATTTATTGGAAAAAAGTTTATTGGAAAAAAGTAAGTTTCAAATGATATGATGTTTTCTAAAGTAAAAAAAATCAAAACAAAAGTCTATTATATATTTGTTCTTTTTTTGACACAAAGTATGCTTATGATCTTCTTAGTAATAAAAAATTAAGATTTTTATTTTTCCATTTGTTTCCCCTGTATACCTGATACATATTGCTTGTCTATTGTATATCAGGGGTTTCCAAACACAACAGGTAAACTCAAGAAATATAGGGGGGAACACATTTGTTCACTTTTACTAGTTTTTGAGTCTAATTGAATAATATTAAAATACCTCATAATAGGACTGCAAGATTATGGAAAAAATAATAATCGCTTAGGCAACTGTATTTGCACAGAATTGGAAATGATTTGGAAAATTAAATGAGAACAGTGCAGTCTATTGCAGACTTAAATTGGCTATACTGAGGATTTAATTATATTATTTTAATATTGTCAGTCGTGAACTAAAGTGGGACGGTCTAATGGGGTGTACACACCGAACGCGCATTCAACGATTTGCGTGAGTAGATTACATACAAAGTCGATGCAAAGACACAAATAGACGTGAACTCGTGCAGGGCAATGCAAATGACGCGACTTGGGCAGCGCGATTGCCGCAAAAACACACGCTATTCGCCTCAAACAAGTCTTCGCGTAAGTTGAAAATATTCATCTCAAGTGAAAAATTCACATGACAAAGTTAAATCCTGTGAGTAATCTACAGCGAGGAAGGCGATGCTTCGCATTTGGTGTGTACACAGCAAAAGGCATGAAATAGTCGCACTCTAGCCCTGCTACAATGTTTGCTATTTGATTGCATCATCAAAATAATTAACCCTCGCTAAAATTTATTAGGTCTTATAATTTATTCAGCCGAACACCTAAAATTCATCTTTTGCCTATTTTTTGCAAAACAGTTTTGGTTGCCGAATATTTGTTGCTTTATATTGTTTTGGCTCTGTAAGCAGAAAATGTTTGCGTCATCAATAAAAAAATGTTCACGCAAGTCCCTGTGTTTTATGCAACATACTGTATTTTACATTTGGCATTAAATATATTTTAAATCTGTGGCAGGCAGCATTTTAAGCCACTTCACAACATATACATAATTACTGATGTATATCTCAGAAAAATGTCTGAAAAACAATCAGATTTAACAAATATTTATGGTTTATTATCAGGTTTGTAATAAAACGTTACAATATTACAAAACTGATTACATACCACAACCAGATAACAAACGTATTTTGTTATACTTTTCACACATTTATCTGTTCTTGCACATGCTTGTTTTATACTGCATGTTTTTTATATATATGTGACCCTGGACCAAAAAACCAGTCATCAGTGAAAATATTTATTTTTAAATGACAAAAATCATTAGGATATTAAGTAAAGATCATGTTCCATGAAGATATTTTGTACATTTCCTATCATGAATATATCAAAAAGTTATTTATCATCAGTAATACATGTTGCTTAGGATTTCACTTGGACAACTTTAAAGGTGATTTTCTCAATATATTTTTTTGCACCCTCAGATTTTCAAATAGTTGTATCCTGGCCAAATATCATCCTTACAAACCATACATCAAAGGACAGCTTATATATTTAGCTTTCAGATGTATAAATCTGTATAAAATTAACCCTTATGACTGGTTTTGTGGTTCAGGGTCACATATTTATGTTTATAGTGGGTATTATTATGTTTGTGTCTGATTGTTTTATTAAGCAATATCGCTTGAGTAGGAGTGTGATATAGCTCTTTATACAACAGTTCTTTCTGGTTCTCGAATCTGATTGGCTAAGACCTGTGCGATATTGTGCTGATATCGGCACTGTAACCTCTTCACCTTTCGTATCATTCCGCCACCTAGTGAATGGAGGTCCTAAGCAGGCTCATCTCTGAATGGAAAAACACAGACGCGCTGTTTTGAATCACTCTCCGTTTGTCTCATTAGTTTACTAGCTCATAAACCAGTCTGTGAATCCCCAATCAGAAGTTATTCCGTCAAAGATCAGCGCTCTTGGATGTTACGTTACAGTTAATGGGAGAAATGTCTTGTCACATCGTGTGGATTATTAACACTTGGAAAGAGGAATATAAACACTCGTTTTTTTCTGGAGCTATATCTTTTATCAGAACGCGAAAACACCGTGAAACTGCAGGTAAGCACCGCAGCTTTTAAATGTGGACATTGATCATTTACTTTATCGTGACCTGACTATTAAAACATGTTATGAGATATGGCCACTGGTATATTTATAAGCAGCATGCAAAAACATATCTCTGACACTTATAAAACACCGTTTTATATAGTACTGACCAGAACAAAGTTTAATAATAATAATCGAGTGCTCGTATCACGTTAAGAATAAATGAGAAAGCAATAGTAACGTTATACAAGTAGTTTTATTAACTTTTACCTCGCGCCAAAACAATAACAACACAAAAGACACTAAATATGAATTAAAAAACAAGTAGTAGTTTGATCATGACACCAAATACTGCTGATTTGATCTCATTTTGACGATCATAAACAAACAAGGCCAACATGAGAGCCAGGGTATCTCTTTCAGAGATGTGGCCCAGAGAGGGCGGTGGTCAGCGGGGCGAGTGAACACTGATGTCCGCTCATGCTTTGGTTCTCATTCGTACCGAATCTCACTAAGCAAACGTTCAAACAGGCGCTATCTTTACTAATCGACTGCAGATTTAAATATAATACATATACATTCTCGACTGAACTAATCTTAAAACTACACTTTGTGACCAAGAAACGGTAATATAAAGTAACGGCTTTTCCGTCCATTGAGTTGTTATGAGCTTCAAAGCAGCCGAAAGTTTTACCTGTCATTCTGGCCGCCCTCAAATCCGTGGCGGAAGAAGTAGTTCTCAAACAAAGAGGCTTTTAAAATAACTCCGTTGTTGTTTTCTAGTTTTCGTTTTTCAAACGTGTGCCGTCGAACTGTTGTATAAAAGCAATATCGCTCTCGGAGTCATGCGACATAGCTCTATATCATCACGGCTGTGACTGCCTCCGGCACTCGGCCTGCGGCCTCGTGCCTCTGGCCTAATCACAGCCGTGATGATATAGAGCTATATCACACTCCTACTCGAGCGATATTGCTTAAATATCATCACGGCTGTGATTAGGCCAGACGGCCTCGTGCCGGAGGCAATCACAGCCGTGATGATATAGAGCTATATCACACGACTCCGAGAGCGATATTGCTTTTATACAACAGTTCGACGGCACACGTTTGAAAAACGAAAACTAGAAAACAACAGCGGAGATATTTTAAAAGCCATTTGGTTTGAGAACTACTTCTTTCGCCAAGGATTTGAGGGCGGCCAGAATGACAGGTAACACTTTCGGCTGCTTTGAATCTCATATTAACTCAATGGACGGATTCGCCGTTTTTAAATATTACAATTTCTTGTTCACAAAGTGTAGTTTTAAGATTAGTTCAGTCGAGAATATATATGTATTATATTTAAATCTACAGTCGATTAGTAAAGATAGCGCCTGTTTGAACGTTTGCTTAGTGAGATTCGGTACGTATGAGAACCAAAGCATGAGCGGACGTCAGTGTTCACTCGCCCCGCTGACCACCGCCCTCTCTGGGCTACATCTCTGACAGGGATTCCCTGGCTCTCATGTTGGCGTTGTTTGTTTTTGATGGTCAAAATGAGATCAAATCAGCAGTGTTTGGTGTCATGATAAAACTATTACTTGTTTTCTTATTCATATTTAGTGTCTTTTGTGTTGTTATTGTTTTGGCGCGAGGTTAAAGTTAATAAAACTATAGTTCTATAATGTTACTATTGGTTTACCATTTTATCTTAACGCGATACGAGCACTCGGTTATTATTAGACTTCGTTCTTGTCAGTACTATATAAAACGTTTTTTTATAAGTGTCAGAGATGTTTTTGCATGTTGCTTATAAATATATCAGTGGAGATATCTCATAACATGTTTTAATAGTCACGTCGCGATTAAATAAATGATCAATGTCCACATTTAAAAGCTGCGGTGCTTACCTGCAGTTCCACAATGTTTTCGCGTTCTGATAAGAGATAGCTCCAGAAAAAAAATGAGTGTTTATATTCCTCTTTCCAAGTGTTAATCGTCCACACGATGTGACAAGACATTACTCCCATTAACTTTAACGTAACATCCAAGAGCGCTGATCTTTGACGGAATAATAACTTCCGATTGGGGATTCACAGACTGATTTACGAGCTAGTGAACTAATGAGACACACGGAGAGTGATTCAAAACAGCGCGGTTGTGTGTGTCCGTGTGTGCCTGCAGTTTTCCATTCAGAGATGAGCCTGTTTAGAGGACCTCCATTCACTAGGTGGCGGAATGATATGAAAGGTGAAGCGGTTACTGTGCCGTTATCAGTAGAATATCGCACGCCTCTTAGCCAATCAGATTCGAGAACCAGAAAGAACTGTTGTATAAAAAAAATATATATATATATATATATATATATATATATATATGACAATAAAACTCTTAAATGTTGTATATTCGTAGCAATATCACCCAGCCCTTGTTGTTTTATTTGCGACTGACAGCAGTTTGAATGAAATCTATTTAAATTCTGCTGTCAAGATTTAAGCAAAAGCTTAAACAGAAGTTTAAGCTTAGCCTAAAAATGTAAAACTCTTTTTTCTATAACGTTTCCAAATTGCATTTAAGTTGAGATCAGAGAAACATCACAGGATCAGAAGGGTAGAGAGATGCACAGGCAGAGATTGAGGCTCAGATAGGTTGCGTACCTGGTCGTCCGTTACTGGGAATTTCAAAGTGCAGGAACCTAAAATCTGAGAAAACACTTCTGCTGTCAGACAGTGAATGGCTAAAGAGAACAGAGATGCCAAGCACACATTAGGAGACAAAGAACCAACCAACCAAAGACACACAGGTGACACAAGTTCAGCCAACAAACAAGAGAGTCAGCCCAAATATAGCATAAGCAATGCTTTCTACAAACCCCGCACTAACAGAAGAGAATTGCTTGTGCTCACGAATGAATGCAGACTACACACGGGACGAGGAGGCATGAGGCTCAATCAGAGGTGTGATGGCTGGACATTGAATGAAATGTTAAAGTATGTGTGTACTCTTTATGCACAAAAAAACATGAAGGTTATGATTCGGTTTGCTCTAACTTTTATGAATACCTGTTCGTTGACAGTGAGAGGAGCATTGTTTTCTGGTAGATCCTCAGTGTCCATTGTGATGTCTTAACTCCGAGATGATCAATGATTCTGCATAATGATACAGCACCACAGTATCACCCGCTGAAAGAAACATGCCGTCACTAGGAATAGTCTTATGATATCCACAATCCATTCACTAAATGACAGATTTTGCAAACTCTATATCATAGTTTAATACATGAGTCTCTTTTTGGGAGCAAGGGCTACCCCCATGGTTAAACAATCTGGTTGGCTATTCTTTTGATAAAGTCTTCTTAAACTTTTTTCTTTTACTTGTTGATTTTTTTTTAATTTACTTGTTTATGTTTTATCATTGCTTAAAATGTCAGAAGCCAAGCTAATATAAAAAATATGTAATAAATAAATATTAAAATTGAGAATATAAATATAAAAAAGAATGTGCATTGGCTGGCAACCTGGTGCCTACACACTCACCTAAAGGATTATTAGGAACACATGGTCAATTTCTCATTAATGCAATGGTGTAATGGTGTGGGGGATGTTTTCTTGGCACACTTTAGGCCCCTTAATAGTGCCAATATGGCATCGTTTAAATGCCACGGCCTACCTGAGCATTGTTTATGACCATGTCCATCCCTGTATGACCACCATGTACCCATCCTCTGATGGCTACTTCCAGCAGGATAATGCACCATGTCAAAGCTCGAATCATTTCAAATTGGTTTCTTGGACATGACATTGAGTTCACTGTACTGAAATGGCCACCACAGTCACCAGATCTCAACCCAATAGAGGATCTTTGGGATGTGGTGGAACGGGAGCTTCGTGCCCTGGATGTGCATCCCACAAATCTCCATCATCTGCAAGATGCTATCCTATCAATATGGGCCAACATTTCTAAAGAATGCTTTTAGCACCTTGTTGAATCAATGCCATGTAGAATTAAGGCAGTTCTGAAGGCGAAAGGGGGTCAAACACAGTATTAGTATGGTGTTCCTAATAATCCTTTAGGTGAGTGTATATAAATATATACATATTAGGCATACATACAATTTTGTCCATTAAAAACATCACATATTCAATAAAAATAACCTCACACAGTTTATTTAGTTTGGATATTAATTAACTCTTATTTAAGGCTACCAAAAACAATAGCAAAGTGCAATTTTGGTGGGAACTATGGTTAACATGACACATGTTTGACAAGTTGACTTGTTATGACGTAGTCAAGCATATGACGTTGCTCACAAGGTTGTCAATTCAAATACTGGGACACAAGTAACAGATGGTCAAACAAGTTTTTCTCATTCTGGTCCATGATGCTATTAACCCCACACTGTCAATATTGCGCGTGTACAGTAAAATGTAAGCTGAATCGCACGTGAGCATTAAAACAATAGAGAATTATGCAAGCCTGGCTCGTTCAGGGGTGCGACATTTTCACATCAGGCCTTCGAGGGCCCGAATTCTTTTCAAACAAGCTGTGTCGCAATCTTGACAGTGACGGGACACGGATACGTTCACGTATCTGTTCCCGTGACAAAACATCACTGGGGACAACCGGTTCGTGATGCACGACTCATAAAAATCCCCGATCTAATAAAAACTTCCGCAGGGTCCAGTAACAGTGCAACACCCCCAAATCCTCAATGCACGAATAAAAGTCTCCCTACGGGACACATTGCTCGTTCACTGATCGCGCACCTCACGTGCCAACATGCCATGCCGCGCGACGGTATTTGATGCGTTCCCTTTCTCTTTATCATAAATATATAAATTATGCTAATTAAGACCATTGCATATTAACCAAAACCTCGTTCCGATTTCTCCCGGTTCGTACTGCGCGCGTGCACAAATGCGTTAAAACTGCGATCATATTTGCGACTTACCCGCTGAAACGTGGGCTGTTTTCTTTATTTCTCCTCCTTCGCCTAGCTTTGACACAGTTTGTTTGAAACATGCATCATTAAAAATTCATCTCACAGCTTCCAGACGCGCGCTACAGATGCACACAAAAGAGCTATTTGCATTGATAAGGAGGCTCGGGACGGCGCTGCTCCTCTTTTCCTTAATATTTAATGACGTCTTTTCGTTAACTGTTATGCCAGTGAGGTAAATGCTCCTTAGTAGCTAAGGTGAACCTGTATCTGCAGAAAATTCCCCCAAAATTAACGCAATTTTACTCTTTTGCACTACGTCATGAACATAATTTATGCAGGCCGAGTTTTGCGTTGAAAAAATGGCGCTGGCTCGACAGAACAGAAGCGATGGCAGATTTAAAGAGACAGTAACATGTGTACCGCAGTTACACTGTAATGTATTATTATACTGTAAACTGCTAATAATAATATTAATAGTTGTTTTGTTGACATAATTTACAGTGATCAAACACAAAGCATAAGTTTTTTTTTATTGACAAATGAGAAATATAATATAAAACAAAGCAAATATTTCATGAAGACATAGTTTGTCCACTGATTCTATATACTGATTTTATGTAGGGTAAGTTAATTTTTTAAATATTATATATACATTTTAGAATAATAGTACTGTCATTAAGACTATGACATAACACAAATGTAACTTTTGGTAGGCCTAATTCTAGATGCATACAAGTTGTGATCTTACTGTTTTCTTCTCAAGCACTGGAAGAAGCCCATTGAATCTTGTATTTGATTTACAAGACATATTGCCTCTTTTGTAATGAACTGGCTTATGAAAGAGACGTTGTGTCTGTGCTCACACTTTCTGTATTTCCTCTGTTGCCAAGCCAGCTGGCAAACACCTCTATTTGCATGCATTAGCAGCATATTGCCATGGAGCTCAAGGGGAACAGTGATGGCTGAATACAGACGAATCTGTAATTAGGTTCACATCCAATACAGAGCCCCACCATTGGAGCACATAGTTCTGTATAACATGTAGTTTTGATAAGAAAATTATACAAAAATAAAAGCATGTTAATGTTTAAATATATTTATTCACTTTCTTTGACAGAGTTATGCTGAAAAGCATTCAAACAGCAAATACTGAGATGTTTAACGTGAACTTGGAATATTAATGAATTGGTGTGGGCTTCGGTTCTGTTTTGTAATAAATGTTTAAGGTTTGTGCAGACTAACTTTAAGGAGCATGGAATGTAAGTTATATGAAAAAATGCACATTTAACACAATAAACAATAACAGTAAGTAAGTAAAAATAATTATTGACAGTCATCAATATTAACCAGTGTAGTACCATTTTCAACCCCATTTTGCACAGACTTCTACACTATCAATATGAAAGTCATTATATTAACATTTATATAAATGAGACTCCGGCTATATTTAAAAATAAAAAATATCCTATACTAAATATAGCACATACCACACAAGCATATAGCCAGTAGCCTATATACAGAGAATTAGGACATATACATCATAACATGAAAATAAAGCAAAACATTCAAATAACTTCGTTTTTAGTGTTCATGTTGCTTTGTAAATGAAATGTATCATTTTTTTATTCTTATTTTTTTATTAGTATTATTTTTTTTTCTCTCTGTGTAAAATATGTATGTTAATGTAGTAAGGTCTGTTATGCGTCTCCCCTGTTATTTATGTTATGTAATGTTGTATGTTTTCTTTTATGTAATGTTTAGTGAACATGCAATAAAACATTTTTAAAAAAAACTTCGGTTTTAGATGGTAAAATGGGGCTTACTTTAACTTTCGTTTCCGGTTTAACGTAAGTCATGAGTTGCCTTTAACAGGGCGTGGCGTCTAAAATATGACGTACATTGACGTAGCTCCTCCCAACACAAATACACTCAAAGGAAACCAGACGAAAACAAGGAAGTAACGACTAAAAAAAAGGACGAAGAACTTTGTGTAAACCTTTAATTTATTGCCAAATAAACGCAGAATTCGACTTGTGAACATTTTCGTCCCCTAGTCTATATTCTTTATAGTGAAGAAAAATGAACAACAAAGGTTCATATGCGATCTCCTACGCTGTTCGGCTATTTTGGTTAGCCGCTTCCTAGCAACTACCCGTTGACTAGCCAGCCTAAACTGACTTGCATAACAAACGTGTTTACACACTGAACACGTATTAACCTTGTGCCAAATATCTGTCATTGACTACGTCTTAATGTAAAACGGTAAAACATAAGACGAAAATATGTCATTTTACAACGTTAGGTTATGTTTAATAGGTGAAGGGGGCTAGCCTTCGTTGCTACAGCGCGATGACGTGATCGTAGAGGTGACCTCATTAATCGAGCGAGACGCGTTAAACGCACTCACGGCCTCTGAATTTTCAATTTTTATTAATACATTGTTTAATAATTGTCATTTACCTAAGAGCTGTTTACCCTGTTAGCTGTCGGTTAATTTTTTTATCTATCTGTCTAGCATACATTATATTATACAGTATATCAATGTAACTGTTTTGAGCATATTTTGACTATTTTGTCTTTTGTATTGGTGCAGGTTCATATCCACAACAATCCCTTTATCCTCAGCAGAGCACAGCACCTGTTTACCCACCTGCTATGCAAGTCCCTGGTCAGGTGTCCCCATATCCAGATGCCCCTCCTCCATACTCTGAGGTGGGTATAGACATCCCACAGGAATATATTTTAAAGAGCATTTATTCCTTTTAACATCGTCATATTTACAATTAAGTATAATATATTAATATCACAAAAAAGGTTAGCAAAAGGAGTTTTACATTAGATCTGGAGTGGGCAGATCTAATGTAATCATACAATGAACATTCGCTTGAGGTGCAATCTTGTTCACAAAAGCATTAAGCCATAAAGGGCCATGCTATAAACCGATTTTACCTAAATATAAATGCTGCTTTTATAGCTTAGGGGTAATGATAGATAATAAATAGGTTTTTAAATAATAATAATATTTTAAATTGATAATACATTTTTTTACAGTATAATATAGGTTATCATTGTAACTGATGCTTGTTTACATTTCAAATGTATTTATACTATTAATATTTTTTATTATTACAGAATGTTGTGCAGTTATATGGGAGTTTAATACCATCTTTGAGTGCCGCTCAGTTTTCCCATACAAATGATTAACTTTATTGTGTTTCTTGTCACAGGTTTATCAACCCAGGTACATGGCTCCTCCCCCAGCCCCTGGACACATGCCCCAAATGACCTCAGCATACCCTGGTACTCAAATGTACATGCCCATGGCTCAGTCTGTTCCAATGGGGGCAATGCACTCCAGCGTTCCCATGGCATACTATCAGATGGGACCCATGTATCCCCCCGGTTCCACCGTCATGGTGGAAGGTGGATACGATGCTGGTGCACGCTTTGGACCTGGTGGCACTGGTACCATTCCTGTAAGTCTTCCAATGATGCTTTATATCACGGTTCCTCAAATCCTATCCTGGTGGGCCGGTGCCCTGCAGAATTAAGCATGTTCCATCAGGATAGGGTTTGAGGAACCCTGCTTTTTTATTTGATTTTATATGTATGTAATATTTTTGATTATTATCATATTTTCCCAATGGGATGCTTCATTATGTTTGTTTTTATATTCAAGCCTCCACCTCCTGGACACCTGCCTAATGCAGCTCAGATGGCAGCCATGCAAGGTGCAAATGTGGTGATGACACAACGCAAGGGCAACTTTTTCATGGGCTCCGGTGGAGGTTACACTATCTGGTAACATTGAGCATCAACCTGGGCTTGAACCGAAGCCCTCCTCCTGAGTTCCCAGTCCTTTACCTCCCTATCCCTCCCCTGCCTCCCCTGGGGCAGCTTGGTTAAGCCACAATACTGATTAAACCTAAAGGAATGTAATATGTTAGAGCCCCTTACTCAAGGTACAGTACTCCGCTGTTGATATAATTGTGTGTTCACGCGATTATATAATGTATAACACAATTATTGTGTATTCACTATTATGTAACTCTTTTCAAAAATGCATGATAATTGTAGGTTTACAATCGTAGGTGATCACGTGCCGTATGTCATTGGTTGGCTAATTTAGAGAGTTGGGAGGGGGAACACAGTCCATTTTTAGTTTTATTGAAATTGATGTCCCGTTTGTTTAGCTTACAAATTTTTCTTCTTGAGCCGTTTGTTTTGATGGCAAGATTTGTTGGATCATCTGAAGTAGCTATGCACTTGAAACTTCCTTTTTTCATATCGTAATATTAAGATACAATAACCTGATTATTCACCCAGATTATTATAAAGAGATGAGGAATTAAGGAAAAGATTAGGAATCAAGCACTGCAAATCAAGGAGAAAGATGTGTTTACAAACTCAAACAATAGCGGAGTATTGTACCTTTGGGCGATCTTATATATATATATTATCTGGTGCCAAAACTGTACTGCGCACCATTATTTAATAGCAAAGAAATTACATATGAATGAACCTAAATGCAGTAAAACGAGAGCGAACAAGACAAACTATAAACACATGTGGTTCAGAGAATATTTTATGTTTCGGTCAATATTAACCCCTTAAAGTCGGATACCCAGAGCTGTACATACATAGCTGTTTCATTTAGTTTAGTGTTTGTGTCAGACAGCTTCCTTCTTCACACGTATATGTTTTTGCTACTTTATCATTTTCCATAAAGGTAACGTTGTTTACAGAGGTCGGGGCTTTATTCAAGACCATGCATTTTCAGTATTTTACACTTTGGCACATTTAGCATTTTTCTAATGTTGGTTTTTTTGGGGGGAGCTGCTTGTACCAAAGATCTTGACTAGAATGCACTAGATGCTTTTTTGCTTCACTCACAGTTTGTCTGCACACAGATTCATACAGAAATACACAAACATATCATATTTAGGGGAAGGTGATTGCTTTGTAGGTATTGTACACAAAGCATAGCTGTGTATTTAAAATGGGGGGGATAACACGTATAACATGTTGCTTAATTGTATCTTGATGTTTTTGCATGCACTTTCATTCAGTTTTGTTCTTAATAAAGAATTGAGTTTTTAGAAGTACCAAATATGTTAATTTATGTGACCAGTCAATCTGTTCAAATTTGTTTTAGTTACTTATGCATTGATCATTTTACAATAGTAAAGTAATACTTAAAATATACCAGCTGGTGTTCAGAGGAGAAACTGTTGGGTCCTGGTTTTTTTGGGTACAAAGTTTGACTCCCTTTAAATCTCAGTTTTTATTTATCTGGAAAAGATTAGACCACCATCTTCCTCATTTCCGTGTAATGATCTTCAAAGCAGCTGCTTCGACATGAAACTTTGCATGACTTCTGTAGCAGTTACCTGTATTTGTATTAGACGTGATTTAAATGCTGCTTATTTTGCTAGATAATATTAATGGGAAAGGCTTAGAAATGCTCTTTTTAATATATTCACATATTTCAATCGTTTTTAACTAAAAAAGGAAATGTGCCAAACAGGCACATTTTTAGGATTTTTATGTATCATGTGCATCACTGGGTATCCGACATCAGTTCTAAAGGTTTTGCCCTTATATGTAAACAAGCAAAGACATCATTCAAGTTACTTGAACGTCTCTTTGCCAATGAGGAGGAAACTCTCTTCATCAGTCAATGCAATGTGATGATGATTAAAAAAGTGCCATGTTTGCTGGCATTGCCTTACCACCATTTACATCATCTGTGATTATTTTTTGTGTGTTGATGTAGTCTTTTGTATGTTAAATTAAAAACTAGTAAGTATGCATTTACGATTCCTAACCTGACTTTTAAGTCATTCCTTAAACAGATGTTTTCCATAGCTGTGATTTTTGTAAAGAATGTCATTAAAAAAAGAAACATGAGGCAAAAAATTTCAAAGGGCAAAGCTTTCAGAACTCTTAGTGCTGCATTTTGTCATGGCACGTGCCACGGTTTGGTTTGCTTTGCGTATGCTATGTAGCGGATACACTGCTTTTATTGAGCCTCAATACCATGACAGCCATGAATGGTATTAGTTTATGTGGGCACTACAATACAGTTCAGGGAACCCTTTTGTTTTTGTTTTCTATTCAAATATAACAAGGTTGTGATGGGTTGTAATGGTTGCATACTGCAGCATCAAGGATCCGAGGTCCTTACTAGTTTGCTACATGAAATAATGAAATCCAATGATATTGTGGTGCACTTAACTTTTTTTTATACTAAACCTTAAGTATAAAACAAAATTTAGAATAAAGCTATTTTGAATTTTGACAATCTGTGCTCCAATTTGTTATTCAATGAACGTGTTTCATGTTTCTTTCACTATGACAGTTTTTTAATAGTTGCAAAAATCAAATCAGATATTGTTTCAGTCTAAAGCATTCGAGTTCAACCTGATGTATTTTGAGATTTTGATTAGCTTCACTTTGACAAAATTATATTTGTACATTTGTAACGTACACGTTTATGTAGACAAAAAAAATTAAACATTTGCCAATAAAGCTGTAGATCAGACTCATTAAAAAGTAGTTAAGTAATTTAAAACTTGGAATCAGACATAAACTGCATTAATTTTATGGTAAATATACACTGAAAAAAAAATGATTAATTCAATTCACTCGAATTTTTTAAGGTAAGTGGTTGCAATCAACTTATTTAAGCTACATTTAAAGGTGCAGTGTGTAATTTTTAGAAGGATCTCTTGACAAAAATGCAAAATAATATACGTAACTATATTATCAGATAAATTTGTATTTTATAATGAACCGTTATGTTTTATTACCTTAGAATGTGACGTTTTTATCTACATACATCGAGGGTCCCCTTACGTCAGTGCTTCTCAATTATTTTCTGTCATGCCCCCCCTAGGAAGAAGTAAACATTTCCCGCCCCCCCAACTCTCCGCCGCGACTGTAAATAGTATAATTTATCTATAAAATGACACATCTGCAAAACATTGTATCCTTATTAACATTAAAGAAAAAAAAGAAATATTGATCAACTTACAGCAAAGAATAACTTTATTAACATTGTTTTTTAGTCTGTAACAGAAAAGACTTAAAATGCATCAATTTGCCTGAAATAAATCAATCCTTATTTAAAGTGTAATATTTTTTGACCATTTGATACTGAAAAATTAAAATTAAATATATACAATAAATAATAATAAAAACTCAAGCGGCTTATCAGCGTGATTGGGGTGTAATGTCTTTAAGTGACAGTGCAAAAAAAAATTCTTCCTGAAAAAGTATTTTTCCCCAGGGTCTCGCGAGCCCCCTCTGGGGGTCCCGCCCCACTATTTGAGAAGCACTGCCTTACGTGGAAGTCGATATTTTGTGCCGCCATGTTTCTACAGAAGCCCTTAACGGACAAACTTTTTTAACTAAGTTGTCTCCGTCAATTACATGTTTTTCCAGTGGCGGGTACCATAGCTTCTCTATGCATTTCAAAATGAGGGGTGAGCAGTGGACTGAGCTGTTGGTTGCAATTCACAACCTCACCACTGGGTGCCGCTAAAATTTACACACTGCACCTTTAAACAGAAGTTTTTTGTTTTATTTGCAACTACTTAACCTTAAAAAAATTGAGTAAATTGAATGAATCTTTTTTATTTCAGTGTAATGCTAACTCAAATATCAATAAAGAGCTCGGATGCAAAACCCTCTAAGTGTGTCTGACTTGTTTTCAAACGCTTAATGGATTCTGCCAACAAACTGTTTGATTTCTGAATGACCCAAGGCTGTGATTAACTGGATTTTAAGCGAAAGTATTTGGTAAACGCATAATACGTGCTTCCGGTTAATATCATTATCTTGCATTTAGAGGCTTTTGCGTTCAAGCTCCTTAAATCTAGTATCATTAACAATAATCAGCAGATGTCTTTCAGAGGTACTGTTTATATTTGGCACCGTTACAGCATGATCTTGTAACAAAAACGAGCATTAATCTTCAAAAATGACATTTAAATATTTTGCAAGACACTGTAACAGTGAATTCTCCAAAAATGTACTAAAATCTTAATTTAAACTTTTTAAAAAAAAGTAAAAATATAAAGACAGGCAGATAACACTTAATAGCATAGTGTCATTCATCTTAAAAGAAACCAAATCTATACAATGCCTCTAATGTTCGGCTTTGATTTACATGCAGTGCCACCTCACAGCTAAACTTATGCAAGACAATAATAAATAATTGAATGATACTCATATAAATGATATGCAGTATAGATAAACATGCTTCAATATAGATCAGACTTTCTTCACATTCTGCTGAAACAGTGAGTATAAAAATTATATTTAGGCATAAAAATATCACGCAGCACAAAATAAATGATTGTTGTCGCAAAACTTTGTGACTTTACCAAACAAAAATCAAAGAGGAACCTCAGCTTATTGATGTCACAAATATTTCTTGCTTCTGGTAATCCTTCCAATAATACACAGCACCATGCAACTCAAACTTTATCCCTTTAACTAAGCGTTTCTTCCACAGAGCACAGACTAGAGGTTGCGCTCATGCACTGTTTTGTGTCTGGCACACACACACAAGACTTTATTTAGAGGTCTGCATAGTCCATCCCTATCAAGGCTGATCTTTGATTGAATTCCTCCAAGCAGGTCAGATGAAGTACTCCTTTTTGTTTGAAGTAACTGTATCATTGTAGACCTGATCTGGGTCGATTCCTGGAGCGGGCTCACCTGCAGTTCTGTAAACACCCTTGTTGTGGCACAGATATCGGTACAGCAGAAATCCAAAGATGGCAATGGTTACCAGGACAAGCACGACTACCACTGGAAAAGAAAAAAATATTCAAGGTTAAACAGCAACCAATGAGTTGAAATTTTAAAGATTTTAATTTGAGAAAGAGCAAGGTGAACAGATAAGCTTTCCGTAATCATTTCAAAACATCGTGTCCAGTTTACCCCTGCACATAATGAAAGTCAGATTTATAAAAATTTGTGAAAACTCAGCTGAAGTCATATTTTGTGATTCACTGTGTTTAGGGATGCATAACGATTAATTGCGATAAATAGCAGAATAAAAGTTTTTGTTTACATCATATATGTGTATAATAATTATGTATATATAAATATGCACATGCATGTATAATTTTAAGAAAAATATTTATTAAGTATTTATTTATACATAAATATACAAATGTATATACACATAAACATTTCTTAAATATATACATGCATAATACAAAGTATTATACACCATTTACACACATATGTGATGTAAACAAAAACATTTATTCTGCTATAGATTAACCGCGATTAATCGTTATGCATCCCTAGTTTTTATATAAAATCATCCTATATAATGTAAAGAACATATAATCTTGATATATTTAATACTGACTGGTTAAGGTCATGTCAAAAATTGAAATGAATGTGAAATCAATCTCAAAATTAGATTATGAGACTTTAGCCTGGTTTTCAGAGGTAAGGTGACATATAAGAATATTTATATAAATATATTAAATCTTGTATCAAAATAGATACATTACAGCTCAATATACATTTTTAAAGAATAACATAAATTCTGATGTGACCCTGGACCACAAAACCAGTCAAAAGTAGCATGTCATTAATGACTCATGTCATTCCAAACTCGTAAGACCTCCGTTCATCTTTGAAACACAGTTTAAGATGTTTTATATTAAGTCCGAGAGCTTGTTGACCCTTCACTGAAAATCTACGTATGGTATACTGTCCATGTCCAGAAAGGTAATAAAAACATCATCAAAAATGGCCCCAAAAAATTGTTTAAAAAAATCACGTGACTGCTCTGACGTGTTACCCTCGGACATGATTGCAATTTTTTTTTTCAAATTTACAGCGTGCGTCTCCCTCAGACTGTAAATGAAGCTCGGGCGCACAAAAAAAACAGCTGGGGCGCACAAAAAAAAAACAGCTGGGGCGCACCACATAACACGTCAGCCGCGTCGTATGTCAGTCGAGTCACTGCAGTCACGTGACTTTAGTCTTGTGCACGCGATTCACAACAGAACCGGAAGAAGACAATGCTGAATAAAGTCTGATTTTTTTTTATTTTTAGACCAAAATGTATTTTTGATACTTCAACACATTCTAACTGACCCACTGATGTCACATGGACTACTTTGATGATGTTTATATTACCTTTCTGGACATAGACAGTATACCGTACGTAGATTTTCAATGAGGGGTCAGCGGGCTCTCGGACTAAATACAAAACATCCCAAACTGTGTTACGTAAAATGAACGGAGGTCTTACGAGTTTGGAACGCCATGAGGGTGAGTTATTAATGACATTATTATCATTTTTGGGTGAACTATCCCTTTAAAACAATATTTTGATTTTTTGCACCCTCAAATTCTAGCTTTTCAAATAGTTGTCCATACATGAATGGATAGCTTATTCATCATTCAGATGATGCATAAATCTCAATTATTATTTTTTAAACCCTTATGACTAGTTTTGTGTCTAGGCCTACATATAAGAAATCCTCCAAAATCTGACAGTTCTCATTTCAGTAAGCCTGTAAAATATATTATTATGACACCTTCTGGCAACATCTTCTATGTCCAAAGCAAATGCTGTACATAAACTGAATAATGTGTAGATGTATTTAATACATAACCACTGCTTCAGTGAATATCAATTACCTCCTATGACAGCAGAGTCTGTTTGTTGTGGAGCGGCAGGTGTTGGTGTAACATCTGTTGCTCCAGAGAAAAGATAACACAGACACATGACACATATAACCTGCATGTCAACATTGCATGCACAACGACAGACATATGGAATTACAACAATTTAAATGATGAGAAAACTTTGTAGCATTGTTGCAATTAAAAGAAATGCAACATGGCACATTGCTAGACATTATTGCAAATTAAGTGCATTGATTTTAGTGCATAAATGTACAGGAAGTATATGAAATATAAATAGCATTGGAGCCAAGACTTGGATTGTATTACACTAGCTTATTATAATGTTCGGATCTATTGTTAAATATGGGTGTCACACCCAAGTCTGTATGGGGAACTTAGATAAGGTATCTTCTTACTTAAACAAGAAATACACTACTTACCACCAGGTGCAAAACTAGTCACATTGACAGTCATAGTGGCCTGTATGGAAAATTTAACAATTGATTAATCTGATGCACACTTTACACTCCAAAAGCAAATAATAAAAATATATCTGCAATCAAAATAAACTCTATTTAATACTTTATTTCACCATGATGTATAAATACTGTATATCTGAAATATAAATAGGCTGTGTTTTTCCATTACAGAAATGAAGAGACTTTTCATTGTCATGAAAAAAATGCCACAGTGACAAATCTGTCATCATTGATTCACTCTTATGTCTGTTCATTGCATTTCATATGAATTTCTTTCATCGAACACAACAAAAGGCATTTTTATAATTCTGACACTATTTTTAAATTTGCAATGCAATGAGTGAATGATGATGATGACTCAGTCAACAACTTCTGCTTTTGTGCTCAATGGAAGTCAGTCATGAGAGTTTAAAACAACATTAGGCTGAGTAAATGACAACATTTTGGGGTAAAGTTCTATTTAAGCAGTATTTTCATTTCCTTTTTTGACTTTGGAAAGTTTCTGCAACTTATGACTCAAGCATTTTTCATGTGCTTCACCGCAATACTTATTTAACAATAAAGTGTGTATTTAAAGAATAGCTGATTCCAGAAAATGAAAATCTACTTATAAGTTAGTCCTATAATCTTCAAGGATGTATGTGCTTTTCTGAGCTTCAAAACATTGACCATAAGGGCTGTGCGATATTGAGTATGGCATTTCTTTAACTTCAGATTGTATAATTTTTTATTATATGGCCAACATACACTCACCTAAAGGATTATTAGGAACACCATACTAATACTGTGTTTGATCCCCTTTCGCCTTCAGAACTGCCTTAATTCTACGTGGCATTGATTCAACAAGGTGCTGAAAGCATTCTTTAGAAATGTTGGCCCATATTGATAGGATAGCATCTTGCAGTTGATGGAGATTTGTGGGATGCACATCCAGGGCACGAAGCTCCCGTTCCACCACATACCAAAGATGCTCTATTGGGTTGAGATCTGGTGACTGTGGGGGCCATTTTAGTACAGTGAACTCATTGTCATGTTCAAGAAATCAATTTGAAATGATTCGAGCTTTGTGACATGGTGCATTATCCTGCTGCAAGTAGCCATCAGAGGATGGGTATGGTGGTCATTAAGGGATGGACATGGTCAGAAACAATGCTCAGGTAGGCCGTGGCTTTTAAACTGGCACTAAGGGGCCTAAAGTGTGCCAAGAAAACAATCCCCACACCATGCACAGTGGTAACAAGGCATGATGGATCCATGTACTCATTCTGTTTACGCCAAATTCTGACTCTACCATCTGAATGTCTCAACAGAAATCAAGACTCATCAGACCAGGCAACATTTTTCTAGTCTTCAACCGTCCAATTTTGGTGTGCTTGTGCAAATTGTAGCCTCTTTTTCCTATTTGTAGTGGAGATGAGTGGTACCTGGTGGGGTCTTCTGCTGTTGTAGCCCATCCCCCTCAAGGTTGTGCGTGTTGTGGCTTCACAAATGCTTTGCTGCATACCTCGGTTGTAACGAGTGGTTATTTCAGTCAAAGTTGCTCTTCTATCAGCTTGAATCAGTCGACCCATTCTCCTCTGACCTCTAGCATCAACAAGGCACTTTTTGCCCACAGGACTGCCGCATACTGGATGTTTTTCCCTTTTCACACCATTCTTTGTAAACCCTAGAAATGGTTGTGCATGAAAATCCCAGTAACTGAGCAGATTGTGAAATACTCAGACCATTTGGCACCAACAACCATGCCACGCTCAAAATTGCTTAAATCACCTTTCTTTTCCATTCTGACATTCAGTTTGGAGTTCAGGAGATTGTCTTGACCAGGACCACACCCCTAAATACATTGAAGCAACTGTCATGTGATTGGTTGATTAGATACTTGCATTAATGAGAAATTGAACAGGTGTTCCCAATAATCCTTTAGGTGAGTGTATGTTTCATATATTAGGGAATAAAAGCATCACAACAACTTCAACAAAGTCAACAGCCATGTTTTACTATTGCATAAAACAAATTAGACATTTTTAACAATGTAAACAAACAAACTACAATAAATGTCACCACTATCATGCGCCGTTGCACACGCATGCATCCAACTAACATCCGCAGGCCAGATACTGTATTATCAGCATCAACTTAAAACTTTGACCATACGTTATTTTTTCCAAGTATTAAAATGCAGTCTTATTCTTTACTGCAAACCATTGCGATATGCACATTTTTATTTTTCACTACTGCAACAATTTCAATATATTGCTCTGTGCTATTGACTACCATTCAATGCCAAAAAAGGCAGAATATGATTTAAAATACCTTCAAACTGTGTTCAGCTAAAAAAAGGAAGTCATACACAACTATGATGTCATGGGGTGAGTAAATTATGGGACAAATTTTCCAATAATCTAGTAAACTATTGTCTTAACTTTAAGTTTTTAAATAAACCCATGTGTGTGTGTTAAACAGGCAACATTGGCTTAAAACCAAATAAGTTGTTTATTGTGTACACCTGTGTTTACTTGTGTTTAAGAATTAACTATTACAAGTGGACCAATATCAGGTTGTGATATGTGTGCTGTCCCACGTGGAAAACTTGCACTTAAACACACTTTATTGAAGTACACTTACAGTAGTAAACATAATATTCTCATTCTTGCACTAATTTTGTACTTATTATACAAAAAGCTCGTCTTCAGTAACTTTACATTTAAGTTAAGTTTTCTGAACCGTGCAATTTTGATACACTATTTATTTCAGTACACTAAAAATCTATTTAACTATGACTGGTATTTAGTATAGTATACTTATTTCACGTGCACTGAATCACTACTGAAGTAGAACTATACTTTTAATTAGTATATTTGTAGTGTATAACTTTTGACTTTTATTTAGCACAAAAATAACAATGTACTATAAAGGTACTTGCTTATTTTTTACTACATTCAAGTAACTCATACTCTGTTTTTACCTGGGGATGTTACACGTGACCTTTGTTGGGAGGTAAATGAGGATTAACTTTATGAATGGTGTGGTTAGAAAAAAATATGCAAATCTCAAACTACAGATTTAGTAAGGAAACACAAAGGAGGACATGTCTATATGTGTCTTAATGTATTAATCTATTTTATACTTTTAATATTATTGCTTTACTACGATGTATTACTGTATAAGTCACAGAATGAATGTAACTTATTGTTAATGAAGAAACGTAAGTCTTATTTTCTATTTACAAGCCACTCTCATAGTTAAACATCTCTTAAAACGCAAACAAAATCCACATTTGAAACTGCTTTTTGTTTTTACTGTATGAAGTGTTGTTGTGTAGCCAAATAATACAAGAAACACCGGTATTTGTTTGTGGACGCAACCCTTAAAAGTTACTGCGATTCGTCACTCGATTTCATTAACTTACCTGTTGTCGACAGCAGTCAATGTAATAATCCGTTTTACTGTATCACTTTCAAGACATTAAAGAGATCGTAACTTGACCAGCTGTGTAGCCTACAGCTATTTGAAACCGACCTATGTACCTTAACAAAAACAAAAACACAAACTTACCTCAAGTATTGAAGTTGGGTGTAAACGAAGTTAAAATGGCGATTGATTCGTCTCCTTTGCGAATAAACTCGAGCCGAGAAATCATAAAATGTCGAAAGTGGTCGCGTTGCAATTGAATCGAGACAGCGTGAAGCAAGCGCACGCTGAATGTGTGCGCGTTCCCGAGCGTTTCCTCCTGCTCCTGCGCGCTCACGTGGAATCAAACAATGGTCGCATTCCACGAAGTGAGTAATATTAACCAACACCACCCAGAAAACAATAATGCGTGACCGGGTTACTTTTTAAAAGTTATTTATTGACTTGTGGTTGTCAAGTACATTACAAATGTACCGATTAAATCATTTTAATATAGCCTACTTTGGATGTCACGTTAAAAATAATAAAAATGTATTTAAAAATGTCCACATCCTGACAAGAAGTGAGGAGTAAAAATAATCAAGTAAAGTTAAAACAATCATGATTTTTCTTTTACTTGGTTCATTTTATATAGCTTTAATTGAACAATAATCCATTTCTTTACAAACTCATATCATTGGTGATGGCAAAAAAGATTTATGACATTTAATTAAAATTAAAAATACTCTCTTCTGTTGCATATTTCCTGGCACTGGCAGGTTTCCGAGTACTAAACCCAGCATATTTTCCTGTAAACACATTTGAAAGTAAAAGACAGATTGAGGCATCTGCTAACAGTGGATTAAATAATAACATGATGCGTATATGAGCTTTGAATGCTATTAAAGTATGCTGACCTTTGTCTTTTATTTAGGGTTTGGCCTCTGCTTTCAGTTCTTCCTTCCCTTTTCCTGATGGATGATCACCCTTGAAATAAAAACAACAGTTGGCATTGCTTAATGAGTTACATTTTTATGTTTTAAGGGAGTTAAAATAATCACTATGGCCAAATGGAGTATAGCTTACTGCTTGGTAAATCTTTCACAGTATATACTTTAAAAATAGTAAGTGAAAGTGTTGACATTATGCAACGATGAACGTTTCAGATGTCATGCTATGTTGTCATATGACCTATATTGGATGTGAGTGTTATGATCTGAACAAAAAATAGGTTTATTTTTCAGTTTTAAGTTGAAAACATCTCTTAAAGAAATAGAAATTAACACATGTTTAATGTTTTACTCACCCTCAAGCTTTCTTCTTTCGTTCGAACAAAGTCGGTGTTATTGTAGCCTATATTATATCCTGGCTTTCTTTGGATAGTGCCCATTTTAAAAGTTCAAAATTCGTTTTTATAGGTTTCTGTAAGGACACATTTATATTTCAAACTTTATAAAGTATTTATGGCCATACACGCTTCATCACAGGCGCCTGACCTCTTACCAAGGTTACAAAAAAAACATTGCTTTACTTTCGAAAGGCATTTAGTAACTGTATGGATATGTTCTTGATGTGCTTTTCTGAGATTTAAAAATGGGGCACTATCCAATCCCATTCTAAAGCCGAAACAGCCAGGATATTATTTCATATAACTTTGACTGAAGAAAAAGAAGTCATATACGCCTAGAATGGCTTGAGGAAGTAAAATATGGGCTGACTTTATTTTAGGGGGTGAACTATACCTTTAACCTTTGTCAGTCTAAACATATAGGGGTGGTTTCCCAGACAGGGGTTATCTTAAACTAGGACTAGGCCTTAGTTTAATAAGAAAATATAACTAGTTTTAACAAACCTGCCTTACTAAAAACATAACTTAGGGCACTGATGTATTTTAAGATATGTCAGTGCAAGTTGTTTTCAGTTTGGACAGCTCCTACATTTTTTTTAGTCTAGGACTAATCCCTGTCCGGGAAACCTCCCTATAATGAGTTAAATGCGGCGTGCACGATTTCTGAAAAACGCTTTGGAAAAGGGAGTCGGGCCGACAACCAAAACACACAGTAATTGGCGTGTCTACTAAACTACATCATTGCCTGGGTTGCGTATGTGTGGGGCGGGTCTATCAAAAAAAGGTCCAGATTTGGTAGGGGCGTGTTTGTTTAGATGATTTCAAATGTCAACATTGGCCTTCAGAGATCATGGACCCTGTCCTAAAAAAAGATACTTTTGGTTTGTCAGACTAAAAATGGAAGATAAAGACATAGCATTGTGGGATACTGTATGCACATTATGCTTTGTATATGTATATATGTATGTTAGCAAATGTATTAAGGCATCTCCATTTTATATGAAGAGTAATACATACTACATTATAAATAGTAAAGATAATATATATTAGGAACTCATTACAAACATAGTCAGTTATGAAATAACTATAATAACATATGCGATAAAGGTTTCTATTTCTATAAAGGCTTGTGGTGTGTTTTATGCTATGTTTTTCCCATTCCCATTATTTTACCTCCACAGAACTCACTTTTTCTGAAGCCTCGGTTTGTTCCCCATCTGACTGACTGCCACGACCTACACCATTCTCCACACCAGAGGGCCTGAGGTCCTCCACCTTCTCCGGTTCCTGAGAGTCATTCGAGGCCGTGTTGGTTTTGACTTTGTTACATTCTGTAGGATTTGAGTTTGCTTGAATTTCACTCTCGTTCTCAGAGGATAAGTCATCTTTTGACACATGGCTGTCTTCTTGTTCATCCTGGTTTGTGGCTGTTGAAGACTCGTTCGCTTTCTTCTCATCCTCCACTGGTTTATCTTCAGTGGTGCTGGTGTTGTCCACATGTGGCTCATCTTCCTCTTTAGGATAGTCTATTGAACTAGCATCTGTATCTCTGACAGGAGGAACGTTCTCATAATGCGGTTGGGGGCTGGTGGGAGTGGTCTTTTTAGGGCTGTATGGTTCATATTTTGGTTTATCAGACTTAAAACTCGATGAGTTATCTCTCCTGTATACATGGAGGGGGAAAATTGCATATAGCATTAAACAAATATATAATTGTTCAGATATAACTGAATAGTGAACCATGATTACACTTTCATAAGTTCACCAGCAGATGGTGCGAGTGTCTAACTTTTACCTTTGCACAAACAAATGAAGATCAAAGAAGTTGAAGATGACTTTACCTGAGAGAGCCTCTGGGGCTGTGACTCACGTGGAAATCATAAAAGGTTTTAAGTGATTTGGGAGACAAAGTATCTCTAAATGACCTTCTTTTCAAGGAACCTGAGCTTAAAAGGAAAAAGAAAAGTACTGTCTGTCACAGTGTTCTCTAAAAGTCTGTTATACTATTCAAATTTAATGTAAAAATATATAAAATATATGTTATACTATAAGTAATATACCGGTTGAAGTTCTTCACCAAGAAGGTCTTATCTGGATGCTGGTCTTTCAGCTCTTTCATTACAGTTTGTAGATCTTGATTGTTCTTGAAAAGGAAGAACATCATTTTTTTCAGAGGTTTTCAGAGTAGCAGATTGGTTCAGCTGTATTTTCAATGCTTTGTTCTTGGTCATTTCCTTGTAGAAGATTTCTCTTAGGCTGGTAATGGCTTGGAAGACCGTCACATAACATCCAATGCGACTTCAGAATGTGAGAGAATATGAACAGCTTTATATTTGTAATCTTTTTTGCCATTCAAATAGAAACATCACAAATTATTGTTAATGTTTTTACAGTTTTTCATAATTAAGGTAGGATCAATCTCACAATTTAAAAATTAACATAATTCCACCTGCATAGCAATTTATAGCTAATTTATCAAAAGATGCATGACAAGTATTGGATAATGTTTTCAATTTAAAGGATACATTTCACAAGATTTTTTTAAGATGTAAAATAACTATATTTGGTATTCACAGAGTACGTATGTGAAGTTTAAGCTCAAAATACCGAATAGATAATTTATTATAGTATGTTAAAATTGCCACTTTGTAGGTTGTGAGCAAAAATGTGCCGGTTTTGGGTGCATCCCTTTAAATGCAAACGAGCTGATCTCTGAACTAAATGGCAGTGTCGTGGTTGGATAGTGCAGATTTAGGGGCGGTATTATCCCCTTCTGACATCACAAGGGGAGCCACATTTCAATGAGGTATTTTTCACATGCTTGCAGAGAATGGTTTACCAAAACTAAGTTACTGGGTTGATCTTTATCTCATTTTCTAGATTGATAGAAGCACTGGGGACCCAATTATGTCAGATTTTCATGATATGGCCCTTTAAAGTATATAGCTTGTTTGTTAAGTTGTAAACAAGAACATAAAATGTTAATTTCAAAGTTTAATTTGTTATCTTGCAATCTAATACTAATAAACTAAAAGAAACTGATATGTGCACAATGTCAATTAATTTTCTCTGAGTACAATAGTCAATGTGTTGTTAAGTTAATTGCTGTCAAGAATAGGAAATCATAAATAGAAACAAAAACAAAACTATAAAAAGGCTCTAAAACTGTCATTAGGTTTTAAAGAATCCTTGCAAACAGTAAAATTACTCACCTGTCAAATAGATTAGGCAGCTCATCTTTCAGTTCTCTGTTTATATCCTCAAAAATCACCTTGGCTGCATTCATCTCATCCTCTGCCTAAAATGACAAAAAAACCTAAAGTTTTTATTTCGTTTCAAGAAATAATTATGTAATCCTGCCTTTTAAATGAAAATAAAAAATATATATTTTCTTCATTAATATAATAATGGTGTGATAATAATAATGTCATTTCTTTAATGGATTTATAATGGAGCATTTAACATGCAAGTTATCTCATGTTTGATACTTGAAGAGAACAAAACATTGCAAAAATAAGGTTTAAAGTAAATTTATTGAGTATAAATGTATTTCAAGACATATAGTTGTATTTAAAACAGGTCATATAATGCTACCTTTCCAATTTTGACATCATCCTTCTTTTTTGCGTTCTTCAGCCCTGTCACGCTGTGCCGAGCGGAGTCATAGTCTACAAGCTTCCTGCCTCTCTTGGCCACTCGTTCCTGCAGCATGGAAATGAAATTTTTACAGTATTATAATTTTTTAATATTGAAAATGTTTGTGATTTGTGTATATGTGTGTAAAGTAGTCAGCCATTACCCTGACATCTGGGAACTGGCTCATGTAGGAATCCATGGTGAGCAACGCCTGATCTCGCAGCTTATCCTCATAGTCATTCCATAGAAGATCTTCACCCTTTGAAACGTGAAGACCCATGTTAGTATTAAGAGATGAGAAACTAGCTAAAGATGCAAAGATATAGAAAGTGTCCCTAAAATATTAGAATTCTTAAAAAGGTGCATTACATAAGAAATATCAAACTCACGTGTGTTTTAAAGAAATATAATAAAAAGTGGACCACGTGTGTGCACATATAATGATAATACATGGTAGAACAAAGGTCTAGCATTAATTGTTTGCAAATGACCCCCTTGATATTTTGTATCTGATGTGATGACATACATTTTTAATGTGTCAAAATACTCTCTACGACCACACATATTATTTTAAAATGGCCCAGTCTCTAAGACTCACCCTCCACAACTACCCCAAGATCCTCTGCACCATCCCACTCAGGGTCATACGCATCAAACAGCGACTGAAACAGTCGACTTGAAGCATCCCTCATTACTGTCACACATAACATTTTTTAGTTTGTTACAAGCTTCTATGTCCTTTTTTAGAGCGCGCACACACCTAGCATGCACGCACACATTATTTTTTAAATAAGTATGAATAAATCATTTTAAATGTGTGAACCTTTCTTATGTATGATCATGACTGTGAATGATCTCACCTCTGACAGCGTTCAGGTACGCTTTAAGATCTTTGTAAATTCTGTATGCATCATTCTGTAAAAAAATCATGGATCGTCATGGGAACACATCAATAGCCAATCCCTTTTAATCATTTGCATATTTAAAGCTGCCACTTTACCATAGTAAATGTACTTTACCTGCTGGTCTTGTAGGTTTATCACACACTGCTCAAAGTGCTCATCTTTGGTCTCATCAGATTTACCAAGTCTCTGCAACACCTGCAAGGACAAATATAACAGTATATGCATCCACACACCTGTCAACCATGGCAAACTTTTTGCACTCACAATAAGTTAATACAAGGTTGATGCATTTATGTATTGGACATCACATTGACATTTTAGGCGTTTGTGTTTAATGGTTCCTTATACGCACCTTTTCCTGCGCCCTGCTGAATTTTTTCTGTACCCGTTTAGCAAGCACATTGGCACCTCCTTTTGAGTTGATGCTGGTTTTGCTTTCTGCCATCTTCACTACAGTTCCTTGAGCAAGTTCTTAAAAGACCTTCAATTATTTGGTCAACACTGAAGAACAGAAAAATATAATTCTTAGGGCAACTGGTGGTTTAGGCCTACTATATTTGAGATTATATCCTGTTGTAGACACACCTTTTCTCAGCTTTCTCTGCAGTCATGAACCATAAATTTCTTATCTTTTCAGGTCATGGCTGAGCATTGCAGCCCCTGAGTCATATTTCAATGTGAACGGTTATCTACTGTATAACCTCTACTTATAAGAGTTCACTTGTCAAAGCATAAATGAAGCAAATAATTGAAATTCTTTTGAAAAGAATCCATCTCATAGGTCCTATATAGGATGTTATGTGGGCTATTGGTTCCCATCCTGCAGCAAAAACATCCCACCAATAGAACCAGTAATCTATCATCAGATTTAATAAAATAAAATGTCATAACAATCTCAAACACGACGCTGCGAATACTTATCTGCATATGACATTGACGTACCGCGAGAACGATTCGAAAGCACAGCTTTGGAATCGCTCTCGCGGTACTTTGATGTCGGTCTGCGCTTGCGCGGCGTCGAACACGCCTTACGTTATGAAACTTTGCACTGCTGTTTTACTGTGAGGTCGTATGATTGAAATTTGAAGTTTGTATAACATCGATGCTTTAGGAAGGAGATGCTAGGCATGATCATGGGAAGCGTGTTGGCCAAGTGTGCTGCAACCGACCTCGGCATTCAATGGGTCGGATGGGCGCTAGCGTCTGCATTCAAAACGGAAAAGTTTTACGACTTGGCAGGTAACTTAATTAATGATTTATCGGAAGGCGTACTTTATACTGTAGTAATTCACAACTTTATCAGTAGCCTGTTGTCTTGCGTCGTCTGTATATATTTATTTGTAAGCAACCTTATAGTGAAAGCGAAAAGCGTTTTCGTTTAATTGTAAGCAGATTATATATAATATTAAACTGTTTATAATGTTATGAAACCATGAGATAGTAGTTATCTAAGCTCTTTTGAATGTGTTGTGAAACACCATAAATACGACCCCGCCCACACAACACAACGAAAAGCTTCATCCTCCGGAGGTCGCGTATGCAGGCTGCATACGTCATCAAGGCTGTTTAATTTTCAGGTAACTGAGCATTACATTCGCAGGTCATAAACTAAATGTATGATTAATTAAGTATAAATGTAAACGCGAAAATTATTAATATTGTTAAATAAGACGTATGCATCCTACAAATGCGACCTCCGAAGGTTGCAGCCTTCCGTTTGAGAAACAGTTTCGACAAGCCCCGCCCTTTTGACCGGCAAATCAACGTTAGCGCTCGTTTGATTGGTCTAAAGTACGGACGCGTTACTGTCAATCATGCCACAGGAGGCGGGTCTTTTCAAAATAGAGGTGGAAAATGAACGACTGTAAAAGATTTTTACTACTACTTATGCAAAAAATAATTTTATCGCCTAAAACCACTTACTGCGTAAATAAAACCATTTAAATAGACCTAGTAAATCAATAACACTTGTGCATTAACTTTCTTTTTAAATTTCAATAATATTTTTAAGGTTCATAAAATATAATGACTGTAATACTCTGTAAATTAGTAGTTTTAACATTTATATGTCATTTTACACACAACTAAAATTGAAAGTGATCATAACCCTATTTTACCAATCCGAGGTTATTATTTTTTTTAATCTGTGCAATGCAGATCTTTATTGTTGATAAAGACAGAAGTAAAGATTGTACTCACCTGTCAACATTCAATTTGCATTTCTCTTCAATGGAGTACAAATATTATCCAATCTTTCAAACTTTCCCTGAGCTCTCTTCGAGAATTGTGCTCTTGAGGATCCTTGAACTTTGTTACCAATTGCCACCAAGTCCATGGGTAATATATTCAGTGAACACGCCTCACTTTAAAAATGGCCGGACACAGGTGAATAACGTCTCTGCCCATATCTTGCAGGATATCGGATAGCTTATCAGTTTAATTAAACATTAATTTCTCTGTTCGTAGGATCGGGTACCTTCGTATTGCTGGCCCATTTGAGTCGTCTGTGGGGTGGCCATGGGCACCTTAGGCAGAACATACAAACTGGATTTGTCACTGCCTGGGGACTCAGGTAAGCAAAATAAACAGATAGAGATAGACTGAGAGATAGATTTGTTGCCTAAGCAGAATTGTAGTCAACCTTGTTTTATGTTGTCATTAAGTTAATAAGGTTAGTCAATAAGTGACAAGTGAGACCTTGTCTTGCAGGCTCGGGACTTTTCTCTTTCTCAGAATCCTTAAAGAAGGACAAGACCGGCGGTTTAACAATGTCAGAGACAGCCCAGGGACATTCTTTGTGTATTGGACCATGCAAGGTATTTCAACACGGCTATTGATTATTTCCGTAGTTACTGTTTTGCTCACAATTGATGACTTTTGGGAGTTTCACAAGGTCATGTTTATTCTTTATACACATATAACATGTGTATGTATAAACTGTATGTAAACAACAAAACATATTTTTTTATCTTTCTAGCTTTGTGGGTATTTGTTACCCTCTTGCCCACGCTAATTTTAAACAACGAGAGAAGAGATGAACCCTTGGGCACTCGTGACTATATCGGGTGGGGAATATGGGGGCTTGGCTTTGCTACACAAGCCATTGCCGACCAGCAGAAGTGGAATTTTAAGAGTGATCCAGATAACGCTGTGAGTAATAAATTGATAACTATAAAGCTGATAGTATTAACGTTATTTTACCTTATTTTCAAACCAGCATTGTGTAAAAAAGGGACAAACCCAGCTTTGGGGTTCAATTAACACAGAATATGTTTATATTTCTCCCAACAATGGGTTAAAACAACCCTGCATATGTAAAATTACAACCCAGCATTTTTGTAGTTTTCTACACCAGTGGTTCTCAAACTGGGGGCCCTGAGATGGTGCAGGGGGGCCCCTAAATTAATGACATTTTATAAAATGCATTAATTTATCATAAATTATGTGTAATTAAACCTCATAAAAATAAGGCTTCTAATCAACAGCATTATATTGTCTTATTTAATATGTTTTGTTTTAAATGTAAATTTTTGGAATATTTTATGTCTCAAATTTTAACGCCGAAAAAGTTTGAGAACCACTGTTCTACACACTTGTAGTAAATCTACACACTGGGTTTCTTTAATTTTTTTGAAAATTCACTATATTTTGTAGAAGTGTTTCTAATGTAAACATGTTTGTTATAAGCCTGTAGATCAGTGGTATCCAACATGGTGCCCACGGGCACCAGGTTGCCCGCACAGAATCTGTGATTTGCCCGACAAAGCACATTTTATTAATAGCCTCAATTTTAATATTTATTTATTACATATTTTCTATATTGGCTTCTTTAGTGTGTGTGTTAGCACTGTAAACAATAATAAAACATACATAATTTCATTAACTATATACATGAGTGAATTTATATGGCAACTAATTTAGTTTTAAAGATTATCTTTACTCCCCATATACACAGGTACAATAAAATAAAGTAAAACAAAAAAGTTTGAGTAGACTATATTAAAAAAGTAGCCCTCCCGATTGTTTAATCTATTGTGGTAGCCAGTGTTACGCATTACAAGTAACGTGCATTACGTAATAATATTACTTTTCTGAAGTAACGAATAAAGTAATGCATAACTTTATAAATGTACACATTAAGTTAATTTTAAGTTTAATTAATTTGATTAAAAACATGTTTTACTAAATTAAACTGAACGTAGTCACGTAGAACTTCTCAGTCATAAAAAACACCTGGAAGGTCTGAAAGCGATCAAGCCTCAGCCAAGTAAGAAAAAGTAACGCAAAATATTACTTTCTATGAAAAGTAACTAAGTAATGCATTTAGTTACTTTATTGGGGAGTAACTTAATATTGTAATGCATTACTTTTAAAAGTAACTTCCCCCAACACTGGTGGTAGACCTTGCTCACAGACCCCCGCTGTAGATCCTAGATACTTGTTTAAAGTTAATATGAATTTCCAGATTTCACATTAAATGTATTATGTTCCAGATGGTGATGCTAAAAGTATAAAAATTGCAAGCTTTAATATCCAAACCCTAAAATTTTACTTCAAGCAATCCTTGCACGAGTGCTTGTTTATTTGCATTAGAATTTAATTAACCTTATAAAACCATTTATTCACAGGGAAAATTTATTCATCATGGATTATGGGCATACAGCAGACACCCAAACTATCTAGGGGAGATCCTGCAGTGGTCGGGATTATTCCTGTCAGCATCCTCAGTCATGCGTGGACCGCAGTACTTAAGTGCGATCTCACCCGTCTTTGTCTGGTTTCTACTGAGGCACGTTAGTGGCATCCCCATCTTAGAGAAACAAGCTATGAAGAAATGGGGATCAGATCGTGCTTTTCAAGATTACATCAAAACCACTCCACTCCTTTGGCCCTTTCCCAAGTTTAAAGGAGAGTGAAGCACTACACTTGTTTCAAGCACAGATACAAGCAGTCAAACAAAAACCTCAGGATCACAATATATTCAGGAGAAAATATTGTACCAATTTCCTTTTTTCAGTATGTTTGTATAATAAAGTGACTAAGCCATTATAATGCATGACTTTCTTTGTAGACACAAATAAACGACCTCATCTTCCATTCTGGCACACAAATCCAGTATTGAAAAAAAAATGCACTGACACAAAGTGCTTGCAATAAATGACTGTATTTTACAAAAAGCACAAGTCTTACAAAGTATCACACCACTCAGGTTGAAAAGCAATTGGAAGTGATAAATCAACCTCGCTCAATGTTCCACTTGGTTAAAAGTTGCCCTTTTGAATCAATAAAAGACGTGATAGATCTGGGCTGCATACACGTAGATCCTCCAGAAGCTCCCACTGTTCTCCTCTAGAGGTCTGACGCTGAAAAGTTATTTGACTTGAACATTGAAAGTCGTCCAATCAGTATAAATCTTTTATGAACAGGGCAAGATACATTAAATCCTTTGGATCAGTCACTTGTCCCACAAGGCATTTAAATAAGGTTTCTACAAAATTCAATAAACAGCATATAGACAAATCAACTAATGCCATGCCAGCCAGATAGGAAGAGTATTTGCTTAATTGGTTTCTAAGATCTATAAACATAAGTATCTGGTAAAACATGAACATTTATATTCAAAAACAATCATGAAACTGAAAGACGTGCCCAGTAACAATAATAGTGTTTGCATTCCTGCATGCATTAAGTAATGGTCTAATTTTTTATGTTACCATCCAGAATCGCTCAGATCTTGCCAAGATTAAAAACAAAATGTCTTCAAAGAGAGATTCGTCTTGGAGTTTCATGTAAACCATAAGAGAATATACAGTAATACACAATGTTACAGTTGCGGACTACACTATATACACAAAACCTTGTATACTAGTTGCAATCAGATTTGGGTTTCTTGATAAAGAACTCCCAAACTGACACAGACCACACACTGCTGTATTTTATAAAGATCGACGTGGATCTGTTCAATCCCTTTGGTTGCAAAGATGTTGTTAACAGTACATTTAAACACTTAAAATCGACTAAAAAAACAAGGTTGCTAGAAAATAGTTAACAGATAAAAGCAGTAGCGTTAAAACAATCAAAATCGATTATTAAAGAATAAATCAAATACAAAATATGCACGTTGGATAATGTTATATTGCAGCTTTTTCCCAATGAATAAAGTCAAAGCTATGGAGCGCCAATCGTGCTCCAGTGCTACTTCAGCAGGGGTGAGGCGAAGAAGTTCCCCTGACGAGAACTGCTGGCGGCAGCTCTGCTTCTGCTGCCAAATCTGAAAACAGGACGTATTCAGAAGTTATGTCTTGTCTAACATCACTATATCTATATATTATCACCATACATATGCAGATCTGTAGGTAGGTGTACATACTTTGGAGTGATTGCATTGAGAGTTGCGTTCTTCATGCGCTGGGAAAGCGAGCTGGTTGATGGGGTCTTGCTCATCTGCTGGTCGGGGGTTGTGATCGGCCCAAACATGGTCGCTACAGCACATAGAAAAAAACATGTGTGTTATAATTGTCCCACATTAATAAAGATCAAGTGATGACAAAGAGTTCATACTTTTCTGATCAGGTGTGGCATGGACGTTGGCGTTCTCAATGACCATGTGATCATTGTGGCCGTGCTCGTTCTCGCTGATCATGAACTGACTCCAGTACTCCACTGGCAGACCCATTAGACGCTCAACCACCTGAACAAAAAAGAAAAAACAACAACATTATGACAGTTTAATTGCATTTAACCATGTTAAAAAAAATCTAAATCTGAATTGTTTACAGTAGCTGCGTTTCTATTACCCTTTAATTTGCGCACATTGCGAATTGAAACACGTAAATTTAAAGATTCCAATAGAAATATTTCTTAGAAATGCATGTTACATTGAGATCATGCACAATAAGATGAGAGTTATTGAAGCTAATAGGGTCCATTTAAAATCCATGTTAACCAGGGTTCCCACACCTTAGTTAACTTCAAATTCAAGGACCTTTCAAGGACTTTCCCAGTCTAATACCCTCAAATTCAAGGACTAAATGTGGGAACACATTTCAAGTGAGAGCAAGGTTACATTGTGTTACCATTTAAGATACATTGTTACAGTTCCCTTTCGAGGGAACTTGCACTGCGTCACTACGGTGACACTTTAGGGACGCCTCCAGCGGTAAGTGTGTCTGAATGTGTATATCAAATTTAACCAATGGTGAGGCTTAACAACAAAGACAGGGTGACGCGGAAGCCAGGAAGTATATCGCTATCTGAAATATTGCCAAAGACGGCGTTACAGGGACGCAGGAAGTATGGCAAGGGAGACGCAGCGTCTCATTCCCTTCTAAGGGAACGACAGTTACATACGTAACCCGAGACATTTTCATGTGTCAAACACAACTATGCAAAAAAGCATTTTGGTATGAATCAACAGTCGCATACAGAAGATAAAAGCAGCATTTAAAGCGAACAGTTTAGCACGTGTGTTTAAAAAGTCTAGGAAGTTTTATGATATTATCCTACACTACACAGGGAATAATATGGATTTTTTTCAGAAAACTTCTTGCATAAAATAGATTCAAGCACTTTCAATGACCTGTATCTATATTATCAAAAACTTCCCAGGGCCTTGAATTTTCTCCCCAGATTCACAAACTTTCAAGAATTTCAAGGACCTGTGAGAACCCTGGTTAACTCTTGTTGGCATCAAGTTTAAGGTTTAAAATGTGTTTATGTTGAGCTAAATATTTTAATATCTACATTAATGACTGGCCCAAAGGAAAAGTACACTTGAAAAAGCATGTGAAATTACTTTTGGCTGGCGTCTCGTGTCCTGCAGGATGGTCATTGGCTCTGGGTCTGGCACAGCATGACCCACAATTGTGGGCCCAAACACACGAGCCAAATTGTGGGTGTCCATCTTTGTGTCAGTACTCTGGGCCACTCTGAAAGTAACAGTAGTCGGTAAACCAAAATAACATTAAAAATGTATAAGTATATAGTATAGTATATAGTAATGTATTGTAATATTTTCCCCATAATCTTAAAGTTTGTATTTCCCCACTTCAATTAAAGATTTGTATAAAGAATTTTGCTTACGAAAGATTAAATACAATTTAACAGCATTCTTATACACAATCTTTCATCTTATGTCATAATTATTTAAACCCAGTAACTTCTGCATAATATTAATTCAAGGATACTAGGAACATATCCGTCAGCAATAAGTTTTGTGGTAAATTAAAGGGACAGTTCACTAAAAAAAATGTAATTCTGTCATCACTTACGCTCAAGATGTTTCAAACCTATATGAGTTACTTTGTTCTGCTGAACACAAAGAAAGAATATTTATAATTTATTTATATTGACTTCCATAGTAGGAAAAGAATAATACTATGGCAGTGAATGGTGCCCCTGATCTGTTTGGTTACAAACATTTCTTTCCAAGTAATTTATTCATGTTTGGAACAACTTGGGGGCGAGTGAATGACATTGTTCATTTTTAGGTGAACAATAAAATTAACCTTGCATTAACCATTTGAATAAATGTCCCAAAATCCAGATCCAGTTTCCTAATAAGCACAGCCAGACATACCAGAGTTATTTGTGGTGCCGTTTACCTTTGCAGATGAATGATGAGGAAAGCCAGAGTGTCTCGGTTTGGCTGTGGCAGATCACTGATGTTCTGATACATCAATGCTATGCTGTTGCCATCATCGGGCACCTCTACAAAAAAAACACATTCACAGCAATTAGTTAGTTAACTCTCTACTTCAAAACCAGATCTACCCATCATAGGCCAGCACTAACCAGCAGCGTCCATGAAGACACGGTTGAGGCGAAAGGTCAGCAGGGGCTCCTTGAGGTTCCTCAAGAAGTCCTTTAGAAGCCCTGTGATGGCATGTATGTCTTCCACCTTGCTGAGCAGAGGAACGTTCTTCCCGCGCAAGAACTTCTCTTTTAACTCCTTAACCACTCGATCAGAACCAGACACTCGGTACAGACCGGTCTGTGGGAAGGAAATGCAGGCGTTCAGCTTCAAGGTTTTAATGTCCAGCAATTTAAACGCATAGCGTATGTAGCCGCTCACCTCGCGCATGCCTCTCTGCTCGATCTCATTTACACAGCGTACCACTAGTGAAGGAATCATGGGAGATGTTGTAGACACATAGCTTGCTAGGGTGCCCTGTCAACATAGGAACCAGGAAGTAAAAGTGTATTAATCATCGATTGCACACTTTATTCGCACTTGCAGTTTAATGTTTGGTGAAAGTCTGTCACCTCTTCACTTTTGACCGGAGTACCAGCCGTATTAGGAATGCAGGGCAAGGGGCAGCGTTCACGACACTCAGGGTGAGCCACCACACGACAGTCCCTGCATTTCAACGAGATCTTCCCGAATTTGATCCTCTTACCGCATGGCACACAAGACTCTGGCTTGATCACCTGAGAGAGAGAGAGACGCATTGATTGTGAGATCTGATGATTTAGCAATTTGTCATGCATAACGCATTGTGCAAATAATTGAACAGCTTGCTCTTTAGGAAACTTGATGATCAAATAAAACCTGCATGAAATGTATATCTAGCAAAACACTTGCATTATTATCGCCCTACTTGGCATCTTTCTTGCTTACTATATGGGTCATACTGTCATAGTGGAGATTATTAAAGGAAAACACCACAGTTTTTCAATATTTTACTATGTTCTTACCTCAACTTAGACGAAATACATAACTATCTTTTTTCAATGCATGCACTTAATCTTTGTACAGCGTGTCGTGAATGTGTTTAGCATTTAGCCTAGCCCCATTCATTCCTTAGGATCCAAACAGGGATGAATTTAGAAGCCACCAAACACTTCCATGTTTTCCCTATTTAAAGACTGTTACACGAGTAGTTACACAAGTACGTACGGTGGCACAAAATAAAACGTCATTTTTTTAAACGGATAAAAATGAGAACTTTATTGTATGGTGGAAGAGTTCTTATTTTGCAGTAGTTCGACCTCGGTGCAGTAACATCTTCACTCCTGACTACGGCCCCTCTTGTTCAAACGTCCGTCAATATTACGGCGCCCGAGGTCAAAGTGAAGCAAAATAAGTGCTCTTCCACCATACAATGAATATAGTTCTCATTTTTTATCCGCTTAAAAATTGCCACATTTTATTTTTATCCACCATACTTACTCGTGTAACTACTCATGTAACAATCTTTAAATAGGGAAAACATGGAAGTGTTTGGTGGCTTTTAAATTCATCCCCGTTTGGATCCTAAGGAATGAATGGGGCTAGGCTAAATGCTAACACATTCATAAGGAACTGTACAAAGATTAAGTGCACGCATTGAAAAAAGATAGGTATATATTAATATTTCTAAGTTGAGGTAAGAACATAGTAAAATATTGAAAAACAGTGGTGTTTTCCTTTAACGTAAGCAGTATGAAATACCAAAGAAATAAATAAAGTGGAGAAGGCGGTTCTTTTCTAATATTCGAGAAAATCCTCCGTTACACCTTCAAGTCAAAGATCAAATTCCCTGACTAAAAAGCTACTTTTCCATGACCTATGTTTGGGATGGCGTGAGCCTGGATAATGTAGTGTACACTGCAAGTTTATCAAAAATTTAGCTTAATGCGTGAAATGAATAAACAGTGCCAATAAACGGCTGTTCAAATTGTAGTCAGCGGAGGCTTGGACCTGGTATTCCTTGCGTCTCAAGTTAACAAACGGATTACATTTTGATAAATGGAAAATTAAATTTAAAGCAACAAAAAAAAAAAATCTCTGATATTCCCAGACTTTCAATATCTGGAAAAGACCTTTCAAAATTCCATTGATATTCCAGAAATTCCACGACCCATAGGAAACCTGCATACCGTTTTGGAGACAAACTCATGCAAACGGACGCCTCCGGTGCCCTGGGGAGTGCTTGGTTCGGCTTTGTTCAGTCCACTGGGCTGACTGGGGTGCTTGAACACATCCATAGACTGGACAGAATCTGTATCAGCAGTGTCCCACTCCATAGCAGCTAAAGACCAAGAGAAAAGAAAGAAATATTAAAAATGCGGCGGCCAACACTATTACAGATTACTTGCAAAAGATAATTAGAAATGCAAAGGCTTGGGGTGTTTAAACGAAATAACTATAAAACAGTCCAGCCAAAACACAAATCAGCCTTTTAAAAGAAACATTTAATCTCAGTTTTATCTGTTTGGCAACGGAATCAATTTAAAACACCCCAAACCCCAGCAAGCTATCTTTTCCATCGGTTAAGATGAATATTAGACCATGTCTGATGAAACAAAGCAGTTTTTATTATTGTATTATATTGCAATCTCAGACTGTGGCTTACGGCGTTGCATATTTAATCACAAAAGTTTATGCATGGGCATCAAATCTGCACTAAATGGCGGTCGACCAATATGTGCGTTTTTTTTTTTTTGGGCAGATGCAGAATAATACAGATTAAGTAGACCGATAATTTGAACCGTTAAAATCTGTAATTCTAAAATCTGTTATAATAGCAAAAATATTAATAATACAGTGCCAGACTTGTGACTCCCAACAAATCAGATGGGCGGTGAGCAGACACTGCTTGAGTCTAGGCCACAGAGACAGTTTCGTGGCTGCATCAAAGCAAAATTATTTCAAAATTGAATTATTTTATCGGCAAATAATACAAAAAAGATAGATAACCACGATACGGTGTTGTATAATCAGTTGAACCCCTAATACTAAAGTGACAATAAATGGAACCTCACCGGTTTTCCGTCTGCTCCTGGTCCAGTAGGGAACAGCTTCCACTGTGGTGACCGCCTCAATGGGTCCTCCGTCTGATGGCACGGTCACAGTGGTTTTGGCCACCAGAGACTCATTACCCTGATAAAATGTGACGTGAATTATTTAATTGCAATAGTTACATTTCTAACTTGCAAATAGGATATCAACCACATGAGTTGTATTTCGTGTCTAGAGAAGATAAAATATTTAAAGGTAATATTTATATTTGCACTGGCTGTAGAGCACCATAGAATACTGAGGGGGAAAAAAAATCACTTCCCACTGAAAAGTTTTACTTTTTTAACAACTGCCGCAAAAAGCCCCACAAAGAACTTTGAAAAAGAGACTCTAGTTTGGGACATATTAAGCAGTCATTTATCCTTTATACAAGTGGCTCTTACTTTCTCAGAAGTCCGACCGGTGGATCGGGACCTCTTGGCAGCGGCAGGAGGGCCATCTGTGTGATTCCGGGAGGAACGCTGCATTGAGACAGATTCAATTAATCAGATATTGATTAAAATTCTGAATTAATTTGCTTAAGTGCGCCGTCACTTGTAAACTTACTCTCTTTTGTCGCTTCTTAAGACGAACGGTTCTGATCGCAGACGAGTCCCAGTCCTTAATTTAGGAAAAAATTGTCACATTTATTTTAGGTTCCACCTTCTCCACTCCCTTGAAGTTTTAGAAAGGAATATCCATACGACTCTCATTTTTTTTATTAAAGAGGACAGAACATACCAAAGAATCATCGGTTTTATCATAACTGATGTCAGACAGAATAGAGGCAGATTCATCGATGGTCGTCAGTCTAAAAGAGATGATGGGGAACAGCTATTAAGACAGCTTGCAATAAGAAACACATTGCTCACACAAACCAATTCTTTAGGTCTAATGAAACCCACTACATGGATTTATCAGTATGTCATTCAAAAAACTTTGCAATCCATCATCATGTTGGATATTGAAGGACCTTACGTTTCCTAAAAACACACAGTATGTGTGTGTATGTGTTATCTGAGAGATGACTGAAATTTTGACTTCAAAGTACAAACATTTGTGTGATAAGATCTAACATTTTTGGTAGTTATCGACTTGCAAAAACGAATACATTATATATTATATGCGAGTCTAACATTAACCTGGATATGATGTGAAGTATCAAACAAGTATGGAGGTCTTCTCTTACCGTCTGCTAGTGTTGAGGTTTGGGGGATTTTGGGAACGGGCATTTAGAAATGCCAGAGCCGAGCGCTGCTCCTCATTTAACTGGATGCTGTTACCTGAACCTTCTGACACCAACAACTCCCGAATGAGCTGGATCTGACGATCCTGCAGAACAAGAAAACAGGAATGTTTTGTTTAATCTACTCAAAGCATTGTGAGAACATCATGTCTAAGGTTTCCCAGTGTTCATAAACATGCCAAGAGTCTTACGAACCAGTTTGGCACAGTCGGCCTCAGCTTTCTGTCTCCGTCTGATCTCCACGTCCACTTGGTTACGAGCGTGTTTGAGTTTGACCTCCAGCGCTCCTCTCTCGGTCTCAGCTTTGGTAAGCACCTCCTTACACATGTTCAGCTCCTGCTCCAGTCTCAGCCATTTTCTACGGCTGTCTTCAAAGTTCAGGGCCATCTGAATGAACTCTGACAAAAATAAACAACAAATACATGGCAGTGAATATTCAGTGAATTTTCTATTGTGCATATTAATAAAGACAGCAAGTACTTACGGGGCTCAATGCTTTCATTGAGCACATCAACTTGCGCCCGGAGATGTTCAAAAACGCTGTGAAGATTTATCACAGCAGTCTCCATGTTCTGCATTGCAAAGAAAAGTTATTATACCAAACGACTAGTTAAATAGGCTTAGTAGATTTACATCCATATATAGATAAATATGCAAATCTAATGTTAATCAGTGCATGTGTGCAGGGGTAAAATTTTTTCAAAATAAATAAGTTTTCAATTGATGTATGGTTTGTAGGATAGGGCAATATTTGGCCGAGAAATAACTTTATTATCATTCAATTTTAAAGTTGACCAAATTAAGTCCTTAGTAACACATATTTCTATATGTAATGTATTTACAGCAGGAAATTTACAAAATATCTTCATGGAACATAATCTTTAATTAAAAAAAAACATAAATATTGACACAAAATGTAATGTCGGCTATTGCTACAAATACACATTTATATGGTTATATGGTCACATGATCACATAACATCTGAGGCTTTACTGTCATACAAAATCTCGGGGGTGTGGCCTAAAAACGACATTAAAATAATACGCTCTTGAACGTAAAAATATTTTATTATTATTATTATAATAAAGAGTATTACAGGAATTAAATATTAATAAAATAACGAATTTAAAACAACTAACTTTATTTCTTGCGTATCAAACACTACTAAGTTAAGTGAAAACAAAGTAAAAATATTAAAATGTTTGTACTCAGCCTAAGCAAAACACCACTGCAGATTTAAAGTGCCTAAATTTATCAAAATATTCTCACCGATTAACTCAACGACAAAACAAACCAACCATTAAGATCTTCAACTTAGATTGGTTCCATGGTGTTTATTCCGCATGGCAACCAGCAAAACAACTCGCCGTTCAAAAACCCAAAACTCGCGTATTTTTAAAGCATATCGTCATAAAATATAACTTACAGATTTGTATAGATGTCCAGCCTCGTGTGGAACGGCGTGATAACAGCTCGATTAAAGTTTTTTACTGGAAACAACAGCACTGCATCGGTTTTTCCAACTAGGTTTACCCGGATGTGCAGCTTACGTTAGCATCTGAAAGAGTTGAGTTTCAAATTTACCCGCCAGCCAATCAGCAACACCCAGACGTGATGACGTATAGTCGTCGACACGGAATGTAAAGGCGGAGCTTATGCTCTACTGTAGTACTGAGGGGAAAAAATGTGAGTACTACATTTTCAAACATCCATAAATCAGCCACATCTTGCCTTATTTTTTAAATGTAACAATATTAACAGGTTTCCCATCAGTTTGAGACTGAGACTCATTTCTTTCTAGACTGGTTAATCTACATCATGCATTTTTAGTTATTTTTAGCATAATAGTTTTTTGATATATTTGGCAATGATTTATTTCGCATGGTGTGTTGCAGCTGTCACACACTGTAAGAAATCTAGGCATTTTCACGTCTCATACTGTGTTCAGCATCCAAACCTTGTATTTTGTTTGATGCTGTTGCGTTTTGTCTTTTGTTGTATGTTATTTGCTTTCTAAAAAATGTGTCCAGTTGGGAACTTAACAATGCAGGGCTTTACATTTTCTGAACATTTCATTTGGATATGGGTCAAAACACAATTCCGGTCCTAAATTACATGCTTGCCTTTCAGTTGAAATATTTAAATTAAATGCAAAATTAAATCTGGGCCTTATTACATTAGGGGAGGCACGTGTGAAGGCGATATTAAAACCCATTTATGATGGCAATTGCACCACCACTGTGAAAACAACATAAGGCAATTTGGATTAATACACCAAATTTGGGTTTCATTTGTCCTAACACACCAAAAACACTTGTTTATTCTTTTCTCATCTGACAATGATGTTAAAAAGTTTTTACTCTAATATATAATTAATATTAACGTTAAACTTACAGGTACAGTAGTACTGGTGTTCTGTATGTTACATTGATTAATTGTCCATATTACCAACAAGCTCAGGGCTTTAGTACTGAGGGGAAGTATTATGTTTTTACCAATCTATATTTTATAAGTTCATGCACCCCAAGGGAACTGAACCCATGGCCTTGGTGTTGCTGGCACCAGTTAAGCTACTAGACCACAGCAGTGCTTTTCAAGCTATCCGTCCTGGATTTGTAATCACATCTCTCCAAATCACCCAGCATGCACTGGTGCTTGGTACCACTGGCTGCCAGTTGCTGGCTGCATCAGATTCAAGGCACTGTGTACAGAACAGTCACCGGATCTGCACCCCACCTACCTCCGCTCACTTCTGCAAACCTACATTCCCAGAAGAAATCTGCTTTTAGTGAGTAAGCGAGCTTGGTACCAACACAAAAAGCATAAAATCACTCTCCTGAACCTTTTGGAAATACAGTATCTTCCCACTCCATTGACTCACAACTGCTGATGCTTTAACTTAAAAATTCAATTTCTGTTTTCTGTGCAAAACTTCACAAACTATTTTTTAGTTCTCATTTACATTCTTATTTAGCTTTTATCCAAAGCAATTCAAAATAGGCTAGTACCGCATTGCATTAACACAGCAATGTTTTTGATTACCAGAAAATAGACAGCTTAAATGGGCTGTAAGGCGCTTTGGATAAAAGTTTCTGCCAAATGCATGGATGTAAATATACAAATGAAGGAAAATGTAACATTTTGCCTTCAGTTTTTTCTAATTTGTTTGTCACTTTGTATGAAGCTATCTACTAAATGATTTATTGCAATGCAAATGAATGTTTTTAGTGTGCCATTAAAGAAACTTAAATCACGTGGATGCTTTTTACACCAATAATTTAACTAGGCAAGACATATATAAATATAAAAGATAAACAAATAAATTATTATTTGCTTTTAGTAGAGCATAAATAAATAACTATTTATGCATTTCTGTTTATCTGCCTGTCAGCCCATTCAATCAAACCAATAGTTTTTTTATGACTGACCCCAGTATCTGACATTTGGATTAGAAATGGTGTTCAAGTCAGAATCGGTATCGTGTTGTCTTGATTAATTTTCCACTTGGTCAATAAGCATCACCTTGCAACTGTGGGAGATAAATAGAGAGAGAGAGGGAGGGCTGGCCAACTTCACAGCATCCTATTAAAGCGATCTGCCAGTGGGGTGTGTAGAGCAACTTGCAGCACCATTTAAATCAACGCTTTCAAGTGCTACAGGAGCAGTAAACAGCATTGGGAGGCATTCGTGCCGAATTTGGGACGTAATTTCGGGACTGTCGCAAACATGATTGCCACCACACAACAGAACATGACAACGGAGCTGGTAAATAAAATCAAACATTACGTTTTCTCTTTTCGTTTTACATATGACTAAATTCTGACTGGCGATGAAACGAGAATCATGCTAAGCTTTTTACACATCTGTGTGAACTAGAGCCGCAGCCAAGAGCGCGTGCACGCGACCACTAATCTCTTTCTTTTCATGTTTTTTACTATATATAATCGCGTTTCCACTCATTTAACGTAAAAGTGGTTTAAAACGCGCACTTGTTTAGCACAGTCGTTCTTCACTTTGATTCTGAACGGTTTTCATTCATACTTTATGAAGAGCTCGGTTCATCCTCGTTCAGCACCAGTTACTCTGTATGTAGCCTACTGCAGTGCTTTCCAGTGGTGACTTACAGAAGAAAGGGTTTTCTTACTGAGATTAATACCAGACTGGTCGTACTAACTTATTTGTATCGATTAATAAAGATAGAAATGCGTCTCACTTTGCGTCCGGTATCGCAATTGAATCTGAGCGCTGCTTTAAACTGACGTAATTTCGCCGCGAGGATGCAAGAACCGGTGGGGCTTATTTCCTACGTTTAGTCTAACCTATCGGAGACCTTTTATGCACCCTTACAAAAACCTGCCCTGTTCGCTCACAAGTTCAATGCTGATTCTTTAAAAAGCTCAAAAATATTTTTTATAACATTTTCACCAAAAACTTGCAGGCAAGAAACATTTTTATTATGAAAATTAACCGTGGGTTTATTATAGTGAAAGCCATGTTTTTGGTAGATCAATTAGGCAACCATGTACCTGTAAGTTATTACCTTAGTTTACTTCAGATGACACATTTGTGATACCAATAGCTGTGGTAAAACCATGGTTCATTTTGGGGTGACATCTCCTTTTGTGCCATTTATTTTACACTATATTATATTACCGCATGCATTGACAAATGTGATCAACTCTTTTCTCAATGGTTATTCAGTGCCTATTTTTAAAATGGTAGGCGTTATAATAAACGTAATTAATAACGTAATTAACAATAAAGAAGTGCAAGGGTGCATGGTGTGAAAATAATCTTCTCCAGAGATAATTCATATTTGGTGCATATTAAGACGAAACATAGCACCGCTAGTTTCGTAGTCGTTGCCTGATTTGCATATGTCGTGCCTCGTGCCACGATTGTAAAGACAGCGAACGATCACAACCGATGCCAATGAACGACGCTGTCAGTGCGAGAACTGCTGACGGCTTGAAACTGTCACATGCACTTAATGTTATTGTTGTTTATGCATTTGTATATTAAGAATGCACGAGAGTTAAGTTCAGGTGCACGGATGCACGGTTGTGTAGGGAACATCATGGTTGTCAATCTCGAAGATGAAACAACTAAAATGATTTTCAATCAGTGTCTTTATTATAGCACTGTATGTTACAGGCTATATGGAGTGGATGGACCAACAGCTCTGTTTCAGGCAGAAATACCCAGAGTAATTAGTTTCTTTTGTATTACATTCCCCTCTCGTGCCTCAGAAAAGTAATATTCTGCGCTTTCCCTGTAATTTGTTTCTTGAATGACTTCTTCGTAGATGCAATTCACTGTGTGCACTCGGAGCGGATATCACTGAACTCTAAAACACTGGCTGACAGGATTTTTTAAGCAATTCTGACAGGGATTTTATTTATTTAAAGCCTTTTTGGCGTTCAGAATTTTTATGTTCTTTTTTGCTTTGGTGTTTTCCCCCCAAAAAATCTGAAAAGGTGGATAATAGGAAGGGATGAGGGTGGAGTGTGTTCACAGGGGTATTATAGCCTATCGACTGGCGGGCAGGTGTGAATCAAATCTCTTATGTCAGATCACATACACTTGCTAACAACAACAGAAGTGTACAAGGCAGTCATGTCCAGTGTATTGAATTAAGCATTCTGGATAAACTGGAAGTCAGGAAGATTTTGAATTAGGGAAACAGTTATTGCCCAACATATTGATTAAAGCCACAGCCAATACTGCATGCAATCAGTACATGTGTATGTTAAGCTAGGTACACACCAAGCCGACAAGGCCGTCAATCAGGTTTTGAGAGTCGCCCTTTTAGTATTTTTGGTGTTCCACACTGTTGCCTTTTCTTGGCTGATTCAGCATGCCGAGTCGTTCATCTGGGAGTCAGATCATTCTGATTGGCTCAATGGAAAATTATACAGCAAAGCAAAAATCGAAACCAAGAGGGAAAACCCGATATGCTTATCTCATTTTTTCTATCTTTCATTCAATACGTAAAAATGTTGTCTCATAAGACATTAAGAATATATCACAAATCTGTCTGCTTTGATTATGTTTGTATACTAGCAGTTACTAGGGCTGCATCCGAAATCGCATACTGTGACAGTAGGTATTAGATGAAGTACCTACTCATCAACCGTAAAAAAGTGGGTACTATATAGTATGATAATGGATAGTATGAATGAATTCTGGCGTACTACATCCGCCATGTTGATACATTACATGACAACAAGTTAGTCATGAACTGGAAAGACTTTAAACAAGGGCAATTTAAACACAAGCACAGCTATTTCGAATCAGCATTTTAATAAAGCAGCGTTTGGGCATAATTTAAATAAAACAACGCCCCTCAGTCTCTTTCTTCGTGTCTAGTTATTTTCATGGGGGATCACGGGATAGCAAATTGTCCATCTAATTATCACTTTGTGATCTTGACCGAAGTACAGTAGTAGGTCATCCAAGTACTTTTCCCCTTATTTTTTGAATGCTATGAATTCAAACATAGGCCCTGTCCCAAATGGCACACTCCGGAATTGTGGTCCTCCTCATAGAGTCCATACTTTGATGACATCATGTAGTGCAGACTTTAGGGACCCTTGATGCGAGTCCACATGGGTGCACCAGGGTCGTATTTTGGGACAGACTCGAGCGTCAAGCCGGAAATAGGAAATGATTGCTCTTTCGCAAGGACTTCTGGGTTGATAAAGTCCACAACAAGGGGGCGCTGATGAGCACACTTCGAAGCGTAAAAATGACAGATGGGACACCCTACGGACTCATAGACTAAGCGAGCTTGCGCAATTTAAGGCCACGAGACTGAAAGTCCACATGAAGTGCGCCATTTGGGACAGGGCCTATATAGTAGGCAAAAGCAGTACGCAAGGTGAGTAGTAAGGCGCAATTCATGTGGACTTTCAGTCTCGTGGCCTTAAATTGCGCAAGCTCGCTTAGTCTACGAGTCCGTAGGGTGTCCCATCTGTCATTTTTACACTTTGAAGTCTGCTCATCAGCGCCCCCTTGATGCGGTCTTTGATGAAGCCCGAACTGCAGCAGGCTTCGTGCACTTTACCAACGTAGAAGTCCTTGCGAAAGAGCAATCAGACCAATCGGACAAGGAAGGGAGGAGTTCAGACTGACGGGCAACTCCTCCTCTCAGACTCGGCGTGACGCTTGATCAAGTCTGTCCCAAAATACGACTCCGGTGCACCCACGTGGACTCGTATCAAGGGTCCCTAAAGTCTGCACTCAAAGTGTGGACTCTGAGGAGGATCACAAGTCCGGAGTGTGCCATTTGGGACATGGCCATAGTATGGAGGTAGGCGGTTTCAGACGCAGCCCATCCCTTCCGGTTTCCTGTTTTGAGTAATCAATAGCAACTTCTGCCACCTGCAGATATGGAAAGTTATTTAATCTCCACAAGCGCAAAATGAACGTGCTACTTGGCCCGCATCAGTTTGGTGTGTCAGGACGACCCAAACGTAGCCAGCAAGCTGGCAATGTGAGCCGACCTCACAGTCTGCGCTACTTTAGTGGCATCGTTTTTTATGTGTGCCCCTACAGCATGCACATGCAGATTCATAAACAAGACAAAATTAATGTTAACAAGTTCAGATTTGTCTAGAGCCATTTGGAAAGTGTTCCCATACAGCCCTTTAGATCTAAACAGGAGAAATTGATAATTTGAAGCCTAGCTTTTGGCTTGTTATTGATTATTGACAGGTGGAAGTTCCCTAGGAAAAAACGATCACTTTGTCACCTAACAGAAATGCTAACAAGATTGAGCGTCTGTAGGAAGCTCATTAATTATGTAACGCTCCTCTGTGTCTTCGACTAGACCTGCACAACAACCTTTACAATTTTTCTTTGCTTTTGCTGGGTAGCTTTGTCACATAACGCCTTCGTTGTTTCCCTATTCAGGAGGTTTTATGCTGGCTTGAGCTTTTTTGTTTGTTAATGCGGTTCCTTGTTTACAGTTACAAATGCATCTTTGCTTCATTTTTGGCTAAGGGCCTTTATTCTGAACAGCCAGGTCATAACCTTATCTAGGAGGAACATTTGTCGAAAATTGTGCGTGATCTATGAAGGGTTGTGAACGCATTTTCAGTTAAATGTTATTCATTTGAAATGCAGATTCACTTTGTGATGGTAATGTTTTAATAGCCCAAGACTCAGTGAAAAGTAATGCATCTCATTACTGTCACAGGAATGCCATATTTTAAGCTGACTTTGTGCTATACGCTTTAGGGCGATACACTAAGCACAGTCTGACAATTACCCCCCGATCCGATCATGATTGAGTGGGCTTTCCGTTCGCCTGAATGATTCTTAATAAAGCATGCTATGTCTAATATCTTGTGAGTATTCTTGCGAATTCCAAAAGCTTAGTGTTTTTTCATTGTCATAAATCTAACCGAATGCCAACTGAATGTAAGTCATATTTCTTACAAAGTCTTGGCTGACGGCTGGAAATGATTCATACTCAAACCTTGTATGTTAAGCTGATGGATGCACTTTGTATTCATCACAGTTTTTACTTCTTGTGCGATGTACTGTACACAGGAACTACCTGCAGCCTTTCAAGATCCTACAGGTGAGAATGGCAAATCTGTTGATTATGAACATGAATCCTGAATTGTACCTTTTTTATAAGCGATGTTTACTAATGCAAGCATCACCTTTACTATTGCTTACAGTTAGGTATTTGAACAAATCCTAAAGGTGCTTTCACACCGTCAGCAACTAACAACGGCAGAGCAACATGATCTCATTTATTTTAATAAAAGCTTGTCGACTTACATCAACATGACCATTGGCGACAAGAAGTGGACGTGTCCAGCTATGCAACAAAGTTAAAAAAAGTTCACATTTCGGGAGCGACTACCAATGACAGTGAAGCATTGGGGTTCACATCGTCTGTTTTTTGTCAGTAACTGAGAGGACAGTTGTGTACACACCAGAAGTGAATTTAACTATTTGCGTAAGTAGATTACATACCAAGTCAATGCAAAGACGCAAATAGACGAGAATTCGTGCAATGACAATACGAATGATGCAATTTTGGTTGGGTAATTGCCACACGGTATTCCCCTTAAATGGGTTTTCCGTGCTAATTGTAAATATTAAATTTAAGCATAAAATGTGCGTGACATAGCTAATGCTGTGTTCACACCTGCCGCGGTAGAGGTGTCAAGCGCGACGAGTGATTTTAATGTAAAATCTATGTGAAGACGCGTTGACTCACGTGTGGAGGTCTTGCGGCGTGAATGAGGCGTTTAGCACGGTGCGGTAGACGCGATTCCACCTCAATCGCACGTGTAGTTCACACGAATGGCGCAAATTGAGCATTGCCGCAGCAAACGCGTGAGTTGAAAAATTTGAACTTCGGCGGAAAAACACACTGCGTTAACCAATCAGGAGCTTGCTCTAGTAGTTACGTGATTAGAGGAAGTGAGCAGAGGCGCAGAAGCCCCTCCCATGACGCGAATGTCCGCGTAAATGTCTCGATGACTAGAATTTCATGCGCAGCTTTCACGCACGAATGAAGCAAGTAAACTCAAACTGTTCAAGCGGCAAACTAGGCACGGTAGACGAAATTTTGACGCCTCAAACGCGACTGGTGTGAACCCACTGTAAGGGTGTCAAATTAAGTCACAACCTCAAACTTCGAATATAAAAATGGAATCGTCGATACTGCCACGCCCCCCAACAACTTATTTTAGTTGCTTAAGAGTTATGAAAACAGCATTTAAACATGACTTATTGGGGTATAGTCTCGCAATCTTGTATAACGGTAATAAAAACTCGTTTTTAAGGTGCAAAGTACTGACAGGAATGTTCATCTGACAGGAAGTTTAGTTTTATCAGGTATGTGCGTGTACCATATTTTTAAAGGAACACGCCCACATTTTGGGAATTTAGCTTATTCACCGTATCCCCCAGAGTTAGATAAGTCCATACATACCTCTCTCATCTCCGTGCGTGCTGTAACTCTGTCTGACGCAGCCCCCGCTAGCTTAGCTTAGCACAAAGACTGGAAATGCATGGCTCCAGCTAGTATACTGCTCCCAATAAGCGACAAAATAACGCGATCATTTTCCCACCCATGTGTTGTGATTTGTATAGTCAAACCGTGCACAAACAACAAGGCGATATGAGACACAGCGATCCCCCAACAGTACACATACTGAGAACTACACTCTCCGAAGACGAAGCACCGCTAAAAGAGCGGAGTGATCCGCTCGCAGCACAGGAGAAGCCCCTGGTGAGGAGCAGAGAGTTCGGTCAGAGTTGTGCAAATCACTCCGCCCATGCGGCAGTGCTTCGTCTTCAGAGAATATAGTTCTCATATGTATACTGTTAAAAGATCGCTGTGTCTCATATCACCTTGTTATTTGTACACGGTTTGACTATACAAATCACAACACATAAATAGGAAAATGATCGCGTTATTTTGTCACTTATTGGGAGCAGTATACTAGCTGGAGCCATGCATTTCCAGTCTTTGTGCTAAGCTAAGCTAGCGGGGGCCGCGCCAGACAGAGCCACAGCACGCACGGAGACGAGAGAGGCATGCATGGACCCATCCAACTCTGGGGGACACGGTGAACAAGCCAAATTCCCAAAATGTGGGCGTGTTCCTTTAACATGGCAGGGCATCTCCGGTTTCAAGGTCAGATATTATTTTTCATAAAAGTCTAGTCTAAAATGTTTCACGTGTGCCTCTGACATGGGTCGGCTATAATATTAGCAGCTTGCCAAACCCGAGAAGACCTGAACTATCTCGCGTGTGTGCATCAGGTCCTTTTCGGGTCTACTTTTGTTGGTTTGCCTTGGGTTGGGTCTTTCCTTAAAAAAAATTATTTATGCATGTCCAGTTCGGGTAAAAAGTGATTTGGGTCATTTCGGGTTGGGTACATTTCTTTGGACAAGACCTCTAGTGTACACAGCATTACTCATTTGTTTATAGTTGTTATTTGGACAACTAGAATTAGGAACGCCTCCTAACGACCTTATTAAAAAAGAGATGGGTGACACACAGCGACAAAGTTGCAGACGGTGTGCATGCATCAGAAGTAAGCTGCAGCTTTGTAGATATGTTATTTTTCTGCCCGCACAAACTTATAATTTTCCTCTGGCGGATCATAAAATCGACAAACTTCATTTTCAGTTTTTTTTTTATATAGCCTTGTAAGATCCCACCTAGCAATTTATAAGAGCACACTAGCAACCACACAGTAATGCAATATACCCACTCCAGTACACCCACCCACACTCTTAGAAAAAAAGGTACAAAAGCTGTCACAGGGCGGTACCCTTTCAAAAAGAACAACTAAAGCGTGCATATTAGTACCTCGCAGGCACATATAGGTACCAAATGTACACATATCTGTACCTAAATGGTACATAAAATGACATCTTTAAAGGGTTGCATGTCAGTGGACAGCCTTTGTACCTTTTTTTGAGAGTGCACAATACCTTTGGATTTTTATTATCATTTCTCTCCCCGTGAGAAACATGGTGTCTCTGAAACAAACATGCATCATTCATCACCCTTCTCTTATTTTTTTGTGTACAGACACTAAATTGCTTTAAAGGCTAATCGGTGCTGCATCTTTAAGAGACCACATGTGCTTGTTTTAATGATATGACTAAATGAAGCATCGAAGCATCTGTTGTGCCCTAAGTGATCCTGAAAGAGCTCATAGAGAAGATAAGAGGGAGAGAGGGAATAATTGCCATGTTTGCAATCCTTTGTATACCTTTTCAGTCTTCAGTTCAACCCACAAATGTTTTTACCTCAGACTATATTAGAAAACATCTCAAGGCCATTAATATTTATATTTAGTGGTTCGTGCTTGAATTGCAGAGATTAGTGTGACAGCTTGTAAGTGGTGACATTTTTCTAAATGCATCATGGGAATTATCTTGCTCTTATTACCAAAAGGAAAGGAAATGTCACGTTGCAAAGAGCTCACTTGTAATTTGTGATGACTTCTCTAAATCGTTTAATTGCCTAATGAGAGTTCAGTCACATCACACGGGTTACATTACAGGGATAAAATTGCATTTCTTTACAAGGTGAATTGTGTGGTGTTCCAATGATAAAATACAGCCTAAAATGGCGAGACAACTACTGTAAATAAGCTTTTTGTACTGTAAGTGTTTTACTCTGAAGTACTGTAGTCTATCTAAACTGGCACAACCAATGCTATGATCTGTTTGACTAGCCATACTCAAATGACTAGTCTATCTAAACTGGCACAACCAATGCTATGATCTGTTTGACTAGCCAATGACGGAGTATTTGTTGATTTAAGTGGTACAAGAATTAATCCGCAACTTTGAGCATATGAGTATTTTTTTGGACGTTGCTGCGGCGAGTGGGCGGGGAGCAGCTCATCAATATGATCTTTAGTTTCGTCCATTTGTGCTTTTTAGTAGAGAGAAATGTTACGCAGTGACAAACCAGTTTTGTACTGGTCACAACGCTCCACGTGATACGAACTTACAGGTCAGAGTTTACCAGGCTTGAACTTTGCAACGCAGCGACCTGCGAAATATTGCTTGCATTTCCCGCTTGCGTATGAATGAAAGTCAATAGGACGAAAAGTCTAATGTGGCTTTAGGCCACCAAAGCGTTTAAACATGGCTGAAAACCAAGCACTTTAGTTGCTATAATACTTCTGTTTTGTTTATCAGTCATTGTACGATGCGCTGGTTGGTTGGTGTGATTTTTGCCCTGGCCCTCCTCCACTGTGATTGGACGACAAAGTGAAAAGTGACATTGATGAGCTCGGGGTTTTACTCAAACATTTTTTAAAGAGCAACTATGGTCCGATTCACGATTTTACATTTCCGTTGGTATTAGTAAATGTTGACGATATGCAAAAGGTACAAACCCCCAAAGTAAACGATGCACGAGTTATCGTCTTCAACGTAAATTTCTTTTCTTGGAGTACAACAAAACCCAGGGTTTGGGTCAGCTTTCTTTTGGGAGCTTTTCCATTGGGTGCAGTACGTAGTAGTAGTACCCGATACTTTTTTTAGTACCACCTTGGTTGGGGTTCCAAGCAACCCGAGCTGATACTAAACGTGACGCGAAAACACTGTAGATCACTGATTGGTCTGAGAGAATCGTCACTACCTGCGTCATCACTATAATGTAAAAGATTAGCTTTACCTTCATGCTAGCTTGTGCTGTATCATGTAAACCTGTTGTCATCTGTGCTTTGCTGTAAGTTCCCAAACTCCCTTTTAGCGATGAAAAACATCCACAGGATCAGCCCCGCCGCTCCCATAACGCGCATCACGCGCTGTGCGTAGGGCACCACGTGCTGAGGGGCACCAAAAATAATAGCCTAATGAAAAAAATGTTTAATGCTGAAATTATTTCATTAGCCTATAAAAATATTATTAGGCCCTTTTTATCCATGTATATGTTACAAAAAAAGGGGGAACGAGATAATTTAATGGCTCTAGTCTAGAAAGTATGCCCCCAGCCTTTGATTGTCCGTGCCGGTTGATCGCGCGGGCGCCTGACGAAGTTTGACAGAGGCCATTTTTCAATCCGAAGGCTGCAGCCTCCGGAGGTCGCATTTACAGGCTGCATACGTCATCAAAACTTTCTTATTTGGTAATATTAACAATTATAAAGTTAACTATTATTCTTAGTTAATCGTAAATTGTTGTAATATGGTTATGACTTGCTAATGTAATGTTCAGTTAACTGAAATAAAGCATGATGACGTATGCAGCCTGCATGCGACCTCGCGCAGGCTGCAGCTTTCGGATATAGAAACGGCCAGTCAGAAGGCAACTTTTGGAAATGTCCCCGAAAAGACAGCAGGAGTCAGGATCGGAAAAAAAAGAAACTGCGGGATGATGCCCGTGCATTACTTGCAGGTAAGTCCTACATGTTTAATCATTCGCTTCTAAATAAGGGAAATGCGCAAGGGCTGCAGCTGCAGTTGCTGCTAATCGTAATGCGCCGCCCTCGAACTTGCTGTGCTGATATTAATGTTTAGCAAACTATGTTGTTATAATTTATAACTTCAGTGCAAGCTAAATTGAGAAACATTACTGTAAAACATTACCTATGCATATGCATTTTACAAATAACTGGCGCAGCTTTTACTTTCGTCTTTAGATATTGAGCAGTAGTTTATTTTGTGGTTTATTTTGACGTGACGGTGGTTAATACTTTCTCAGTAAAAGTTAACGTTAGCAGTCAGTGCACATGTTACAATTCATCACTCTTAAATATATATAAATATAAAACGTCATGATATGAAGCAAACATTACTGTGACACTTAGTTCTCTGAATCTTTGTTTTATTTAAGAATGAGTATTCTTGTTTACTTATTGATGTTTATTTAATGTAATTTATTTAAAGTGACATTGTACTTGGGAAAAACATGTCTGGATTATTTTGATAATTTAAGTTTGGTAATTTTTCTGTTTTGCTATTCTATAAAAGTTTGCACTTTCAAATGTGTGTGTGTTGGCTAAAGTTGTGAAGATTTACTTTCTGCTATTAAGTTATATGTTTGGCAATAAAAAATTAAACTGGCAAAAACAAACGTTTTTTTTCTTAGGGTCGGGGTGGGGGCATTATAAAGGAATTATGCTTAGGGCACCAAAATGGCTAGCAGCGGCACTGCACAGGATTGTGAATCAGGAACACCATAACAGTTTTTTCCAGACTTGTAGTTTGTGGCAACGCGCACGTCTACATATATGCTTAAATCCAACTTAAATGAGGCTCCGCAGAGCGTGTCGACCGACGCCATGGGTGTTTGTACAGAAAGTCATGTGAGACAGAGGTAGTAATAAACGTGATGTGAAAACATGTATTCGTGGTGGTCAATTTTAATTCGTGGCGGACTGAAAAAATGTATGGGAATGTACAATGACGCTCTCACATGATGTCACAGCAGTAGGCAGCGCAAATATAACGACACGCCTATAATCCCTCCCACTCCGAAGTGATACTGAACTTGATGGAAAAGCTAACCAAAGTGAGGTGAGCTGACCAAACCAAACCATGGGGTACTATGCAATGGAAAAGCGCCAAAAGTTAACTCCTGTTAGCATTGCATTGTGAGCGAATCTTTCAAACATGGTAAGGAGTGTCACATTTCTGCCTGACGTCAGCGGTATTCAGGCCAATCACAACGTATAGATTAGCTGGCCAATCAGGGACACAGCGCTTTTCAGATCAATGAGCTTTGTACGTTTGAGGAAAGCAGTATATCTGGAGCTACAAAAAAGTACAGAAAGGGGAAAATAATGTGTTTTTAGAACCATAAACCATATAAACACAGTTTTATACCAAATACACAAAATAACCTTGTTTTTTAGCAATGAAATAGGTGCACTTAAAGGCGGAGTCCACGATGTTTGAAAAACGCATTGGAAAAGAAGACGGGCCGACTACCAAAACACACTTATAGCAAATCAAATCAAATGCCGGGTTGCGTATGTGTGGGGCGGGTCTATCAACAGAAGGTCCAGATTCTATTGGGGTAGGGGCGTGTTTGTTTAGGTGATTTCAAATATCAACATTTGCTTTCAAACATCATGGACTCCGCCTTTAACATTTGGCTTTCAGCACGGACAAAAAACGTCAGCTGCTGCCACAGGAAAGAAATGCTCCGGTGGACACAGGGCCTTACACACTTCATACTCTTATTATCAATTATTTTGTATTTAAAGGGATAGTTCACAAAAAATGAAAATTCGGTCATCATTTACTCACCCTCATGTTGTTTCAAACTGTATAAAATACTTTGTTCAGCTAAACACAAAGAAAGATATTTAAAGCAATGTTTATAACCAAACAGTTTTGGAGCACTATTGACTTCCATAGTATTTATTATTTCTACTATGAAAATCAGTGGTGCTTCTGCTTACTGCTTAATTACAAATATCTTCCTATATGTTCACATTTGTGTATAAATTCATTAATGTTGTTTATTCATATAGTGGGGTGGCATGGTGTACACAATATCTGAGCTGTTTCTTGTTTACGGCTAGAAAAAGAGAGACAGGTTGGCGAGGGCTGTCGTTTTCCATCCACAGGTCTTTGTGAAGCGCAGGACCTGTGGGCTGTATAAAAAGTGAAGGCGTTAAGATTTTCTGACAGAGGTGGCAGTGCCAGACCTGTCATGACTCCTGATCCAGAGCCGTGTTGTGGCTGTATAATGAAAGGTCTGCAGGTGCCTCCTCTTCACCCCGTCATCCTTTGTCATCTTTTCAATCCAGGCAGCTGTAGCCTCCGCAGGGATGATCTAACAGAGAGCAATATATCTCAACTCAATATCAACAGCATGGATGGATGAAAATCAGTTTTTAAGATAACATAATATGCAGAATAGATTGTGTAGCACTACATTTGCTGATGAAATTTCATTAGGTGGTTACGACGAGTATATCGCCGTCCTGGAGGAGTGCTTTGGGTTGAGATATTGGAGCATATGGAGTTCACCATATGTTTGGCACCAATGCGTTTAAATCAAGGGCGGCCAGGGCTCATGATGATTGCAGCAGGATGTTTTTCTCGTCAGTATACACAATTAGAGATGTAGAAAAAGGGATAGTTCACCCAAAAATAAGAACATTATCAGTATTTATTCACTTTCATGTAGTTTGTTCCCCAAATGTCTTTCTTTCTTTCTTTCTTTAGAACCCAAAACGCAGGATCGTTTTGGGTTTTTTGCTTACTATAGGAGTGGATGGTGACCTCCTCTTCAAGGTTTAAAATGGACCCAAAAGTGTTAAACAATAATGTTAAATAACTTCACTCGACTCGTGCTGTGTATTTTAAAGAGCACCTATTGTCCGATTCACGGTTTTACATTACCTTTGGTGTGTAAGTGTGTATTAGTACATGTTAACGATATGCAAAAAGTACAACCCCAAAGTTAATGATGATGCGAGTTATCGTCTCCAACGTAAATCTCTTTTTTTGGACTACAACAAACACGCAGATTGTAGGCAACAGTTTACTTTTTGGGATTGGTGATGTAGACAAGACCCACATTATCATAATTCCTCCCGCTTCGGACTCAGCCTGTAAGTTAGCAAACTAATCTTTCAAACATGTTAAGGAGCGTCACATTTCCGACTGACATCAGAGGTATTCAGGCGAATCACAACATACAGATTAGCTGGCCAATCAGGGACACAGAGCTTTTCAAATCCGTGAATTTCAGGAAGAGAGGGAAATCTGGAGCTACTAAACGTATGGTATGTGGAAAATAATGTGATTTTTAACCATAAACCACCCGAACATTGGAGACTATAACTTGCATCATCATTTACTTTGGGGTTTGTACCTTTTGCATATCATTAACATGTACTAATACACACTTACACACCAAAGGAAAGGCTAAATCGTGAATCAGATAATTGATGCTTCTTTAATAAGTCAGAGCTTTGTGATTGGCTGAAAGCTTTTTATGTTATGATAGGCTAAGATTTCTTACATCTCTACATCCAATACTTGTGTGAACAGAGCTCCATTTTTCGAAAATTGCAGGCATATAAACAATATTTCATTTAAAATTTTAGCATGTTAGATGATGTGCAAAACAACAAAAAGCAGTTATTTCCTCTCCGCAATTAGTGTGGTGCTTTATTTGATGAAATTGTTTCTGGCGTAATGTGGGTTGTTTGAAAGTCTCCTTCTAAAGAAGAATAAGAAATGCTGTCAGTAATGTGGATGGATGCGGTTTTTATCCTCTCCCCCTGGAGATGTTTTCTAATTGAAACAGACTGGTTGAGCCAAAACAAAGCATTAGCATTTAAACCTCAGTAACTTGTTGATGTCATTCACTACCACCATAAAACTGCTATAAAACAATTTAAAACGTAATGGTCCTCGTATATCAATAGCTTAAGGCTTATTGAAAAAATAACACATTTCGTTTGTAGACATATCAGCAATGACGTTATCTAGTTGGTCATATCATGGTGATGATAATCATTCATTCATTCATTGCTGATATTTACTGGATTGCAGGTTAAATCTGATGAATCGAACTCCATCAGGATTTCAAGAATTATGTAAAGCTCAGATAATTCTCATTAGCTCTGTGATTCGCTCAGCGATTCATTCTAGTTTTTCATCATCACCAAATGTTGTGATTTCCAGGAGCTCCCGTCAGGTTTATTCATCCTGTGAGATGCTCTAAGTAGCCCAAATCCCTAGAGAGCAAAGTGAAATTAATGTTTTCCAGTTGCCAATGGATTTAACTGGGCATCATCAGTAAAGAGATCCATGCATCTTGAAGTGGCATATGGTCTTCTCACGTTCCACTAGTAGTTGAATTAAGAGATCTTTACATTAAGTGTGAATGATGATGAGATGCTAGAGCGGCTGCTTATGGATGGCAAGGAGTTCCTTAAAGGGATAGTTCACCCAAAAATGAAAATAATGTCATTAATGACTCACCCTCATGTCGTTCCAAACCTGTATTGCAGGGTTCACACCAGACGCGGTAGAGGTGGCAAGCGCGGATGATTTACATGTTAAATCAATGCAAAGACGCGGTAGGCGCAGTAAACTCAAAATGTTCAAATGTCCAACTACGCACGATTAACACGTTTTTGCCGCCTCTACCGCGGCTGGTGTGAACGCACCATAAGACAGTTTAAGATATTTTATATTTAGTCCATGAGCTTGTTGACTCTTTATTGAAAATCTATGTACGGTATACTGACCATGTCCAGAAAGGTAATATAAACATCATCAAAGTAATCCATGTGACATCAGTGGGTCAGTTAGAATGCGTTGAAGCATCGAAAATACATTTTGAATAAAATTACGACTTTATTCAGCATTGTGTACTCTTCCCCGTCTGTTGTGAAGCACATGCGCGAGACCAAAGTCACGCGACTGCAGTGATGCGGATGACATACGACGTGGCTGATGTCCCAGCTGTTTTTTTGTGTGCCCAAGCTTCGTTTACAGTCTGAGGGAGATGCATGCTGAAATTTTGGAAAAAAACTTTACGAACATGTTTGAGGTAGAATGGGCTAAGCCCATTTGGGCCGGGCTCGGGCCGGTTTTTTTTACAGACCGGGCTCGGGTCGGGCTTGTTTTAGCGGCTCTCCTCATTGTGTGTGTGTGTTTGCATGTGTAGCAGAGACAGTGCGCATCTGAGAGCGCGCATCAGAGAGAGAGAGCATGCATCAAAGAGCGCATGCATCAGAGAGAGCTTAAAAGTGATTGTTATTGGTCTAGGGTCAGGTCGGGTTCGGGCTGGAAAAATTGCAGGCATTGTCGGGCTAGGGTCGGGTAGTGCTTAAACACTACGAGCCGGGTTAGGGCTGGAGTTTTTGGCCCGTGCAGGGCTCTAGTTTGAGGATAACACGTCATCCGTGTCACTGCAGTCACGTGACTTTAGTCTGGCACATGTGCTCCACAACAGAAGCGGAAGAGAAGACAATCCTGAATAAAGTCGTAATTTTTGTTATTTTTGGACCAAAATGTATTTTTGATGCTTCCACACATTCTAACTGACCCACTGATGTCACATGGACTACTTTGATGATGTTTTTATTACCTTTCTGAACATGGACAGTATACCGTACGTAGATTTTCAATGAAGGGTCAACAAGCTATCAGACTAAATAGAAAACATCATAAACTGTGTTCTGAGGATGAACGGAGGTCTTACGAGTTTGAAACGACATGAGGGTGAGTCATTAATGACATTATTTTCATTTTTGGGTAAACTATCTCTTTAAGTAGCCTGTTGCTAGGGCATTGCTTACTAGCCCAAGCCACATCGGTTTTGAGTTTAAGGTATTCCTTTAGCTCAACTTGTAGAGCATTGCATTAGCAGCGATAATGATAAAATATATAGCTTGCCTGAAATGCACTGTAAATTGCTTTGGATAAAAGCATCTGCTAAATGCATACATGTAAATGTAAAAAAATTATTTCATATTTAAGTCCATAGCTCGAATATGTTGCATCCCTACCCCTAAATATGAAACAAAGTAATACTGTTGTTTACCTTATCAACCACTAACTCACATCTTACTGTTCAACTCTGCAAGAAGATGTTGACGAGACACATCTCGGCAAGATCACATTACCTCCCCACTTCCCATATGAATTGTTTCCCATTGTAGTTACTCTCGCTTCCCTTGGTATTGATCTCTTCTGGTAGCTCTCTGCTTGGTTTGCTAAGATTTTCGTAATGTGATATACATTACCGACAGCTATACCTACAGAGATGTTTCTCTCCTTTCCATACATGGGAGCATCTTTGATGAGACTGTCGCCCACTCAAAGCACTGCGTTCTGCATTGCAGGAGAGGCGCAATGTGACTGACAGCTTTGTAGAAGAGTTGCTCTGTGAACGGAGCGCTTGAGCTGAATGCAATGAGAAATCTGTCTGCTTGAGATTCAGCTAGGCCAAAAATGTGTCACTTCAACACCTGTGTGCAGGTTTTGAAGGCCAGGCTCTGTCAGTTTTTCTTCATGGCTCTATTTGTCAACTCTCTTAGAGACGCTTAAAATTGTTAAATCTCCTGGTTTGGAGTGGTGGTTCCGCAAAATGGGTTTTTTAGTCATCGTGGAGTGCAATATTAGCAGTTGAATAATTGTGTTTTTGGTCTTTTTATAAAGGCATTGTGACTTTGTAGTAACTTTTTTAACTTCTAAATTAATAATAGTTTTATTATATTCAATAATCAATCATTTTTTTTATCATTCCAAGCATTCAATCAAGCATTCTAGGGCTCCAGACTAACTTTTGTCACTAGGAGCACAGTGGCCCCCAACTGAAAATTTTAGGGGCGCAACCAGAAAATTTAGGGGGACACACCAAAAATCAACATTATGTGACTTCTTTAATATTGAGGAAAACTATGTCAAATTTTAAAATCAATGTGAAATTAGATTGTGATAGTTTAACCTGGATTTAACAGACAGGGTCACATTTAAAGAGCACCTATTTAATAAAAAAACAATGTTATTTTGTTTATTTGGTATAATACAATTTGTTCGCGTGGTTTATGGTTAAAAAAACATGTTTTTTCCACATACTGTGCATTTTTGTAGCTCCAGATTTTTCTCTCTTCCTGAAACGCACGGATTTGAAAAGCGCTGATTGCCAGCTAATCTGTACGTTGTGATTGGCCTGAATACCTCTGATGTCAGCCAGAAATGTGACGCTCCTTACCATGTTTGAAAGATTCGCTCACAATGCAATGCTAACAGAAGTTAATTTACAGGCTGTGAGTCAAAGCGGGAGGAATTATGATAATTTTGGTCTTCTCTACATCACCAATCCCAGGAAGTAGACTGTTGCCTACAATCCGTGTGTTTGTTGTAGTCCAAGAAAAGAGATTTACGTTGGAAATGATAACTCGCGTCATCGTTTACTTTGGGGTTTGTACCTTTTGCATATCGTTAACATGTACTAATATACACTTACACACCAAAGGAAATGTAAAAACGTGAATCGGACAATAGGTGCCCTTTAAGATTAATTTCCAACCCTTTTATTCGTAATTCTGTTACCTATTCTGACATAGTCAATATACATAAGAGTATATTTTTTAAAGTTTATTTGAATAGATATTGCTAGAAAACACCACAACCACTTTATAAGGCTACAAAAACTGCAAATATTTTTTTTTCGCTCATGAAATATAAGCCAGTTGTCTGGAGATGAATCACCAGAAGTTGATATGCATTGATCCCTCACTGATCTGGAGGCTACAGGATCTCTCAGATGTGAATTTTTCCCATTCAGTATGTGTAAAACATATACGTTTTTAATATATCTTCATCCCTCATGCTGGGTACTAACCTATTTCCAAAAGCAGTCATCTTTACTGCGAGTGTTGTGTTATTTCAGAGCCTGTGGGACACATGGAAGCCGAGCTGATGAGCCTTGATCAGAGCGAGCGCTGTGTTTTTAGCTTATAATGAGAGCAGCGCCTTTGAAATCCAAACTGTGTCAGTTTTGTGCTCAACTGCATGAAAAAATTACAATAATATGAATGTTTTGTGTTCACTGGGTACTGGGAAATGAGATGATCACAAATATGTAGGAGCCAAATATGTTTTAAGCTGATCTGAAACAAGTGTGGTACTGTATGTCATTATGAGTAAGTTAAAGGAAGAGTATGTAAGAAATTTATATAAATTAATCACAAAATGGCCCTGATATGTCACTAGACATTAAGAAATCATTTTCATTTCAAATACTTATATCACTGACAACAGTGGTCCTGCCATGATACTGGCATTTAAAAAGTGGAGTTGCAGCCCTCAACTGATGTTTATGTTGTAATGTGGCGCCCGGTAAAGTCTCTTATATATCCGTCCAATCACGATGGAGAAAAGGTGGGACAAATACTACACCAGCCAATCGGAACATCCTGCCTTTACTTATAAACAACAACCTTAAAGTTAAAGAGCACCTATCTCATTGCTAAAAAACAATGTTATTTTGTGTAATTGAATTTGTGTAATTCAATGTGGTGGTTTATGGTTAAAAAACACATTATTTCCACATACCGTACATTTTTGTAGCTCCAGATTTCCTTCTCTTCCTAAAACGCATTGATTAAGTACAAAACTCATCGATTTGAAAAGCGCCTGAATACATGATTGGCCAGCGCCTGAATACATGATTGGCCAGCTAATCTGTACGTTGTGATTTGCCTGAATACCTCTGACGTTACCCGGAAATGTGATGCGCTTTACCATGTTTGTAAGATTCGCTCACAATGCAATGCTAACAGAAGTTAACTCACGAAGCGGGAGGAATTATGATAATGTCGGTCTTCTCTACGTCATCAATCCCAGGAAGTAAACTGTTGCCTACAGTCCGTGTGTTTGTTGTAGTCCAAGAAAAGAAATGTATTTTGGAAACGATAACTCACATCATCATATACCTTTGGGTATGTACCTTTTGCATATGGTTAACATTTACTAACACACACTTACACACCAAAGGAAATGTAAAATCGTGAATCGGATAATTGGTGCTCTTTAATATAGCTTGTCAATTACTATTTAACACCCCATGCTACCACAATTAATAAGCATTGACTAAACAAATTATCTTCCAAAACGCCCTCAAGTGCTTGTTTTACACCAGCCGCGTTGAGGCGTCAAATTCTCGTCTACCGCGTCTAGTTTGCCGCTTGAACATTTTGAGTTTACTCGCTTCATTTGTGTGTGAAATTCTGGTCATCGATACATTCACGCGTCATGGGAGGGGCTTCTGTGACTCCGCTTGCTTTCTGTAATCACGTCACTACTAGAGCAAGCTCCTGATTAGTTAACGCGGTGCGAACTAGATGCGCGAATCAGGCAGAATTACGTCTACTGCGCTAAATGCCTCATTCGCGTCGCGAGACCTCAAGACGTGCTTCAACGCATCTTGACATTGACTTAACATTGAAATCACTCGCCCTTGACGCCTCTACCGTCCGTGGTTGGTCTGAACGCAGCATTAGAAGGGGCTAATTTATATATTATAAATTTGTACGACCAAATTTGTACTTTTCTGTATGATTTGCTTTTGCCTTTGTGATGTTGGGTTTAGGGGCAGGGCTATGGGTGCAATATCATTATTGTTTTAGTTTTTTTCCAAGTAATTTAACATATTTGTACATTTTACTTTGTACAAATTGTTACGAATTAGCCACTTATTAAAATACGTACGAATTGAAGGTGAGATTGGGTTGGACGTGCTGACTCTGAAACAGCTGATAGCAGATCTGTGTTTGGAAAGCAACACAGTATCATGCCAATTTATTTGTACGACCAACTTAGTGCGTTTCTGTACGATTTGCTTTCTGTGGTGTTAAGTTTTATTGACAGGGTTACAGGGCACTGTATCATTATTGTTTTTTCTAATAATCATACGTGTTGTTTTATTCACTTTTTACAAATTTGTATGAATTAGCCAACCTGGTAAAAATCTTACGAATTCCTGTGATCCCTACTGAAAAATCCAGCTAAAACCAGCATAAGCTGGTAGCTGGTTTTAGCTGGTTTAAGGTGGTTTATGCTGGTCCTCCCAGCCTGACAAAGCTGGTCATGCTGGTCATGCTGGTGGGCCAGCTGGTATTCCAGCATGACCAGCTAAGTCCAGCTAGACCAGCTTAAAATGTGACCAAAACACAGCTAGACCAGCTTGCTACACCAGCAAAACCAGCTTTCTACACCAGCAAAACCAACTAAAACCAAGCTGGGGACCAGCTAAAACCAGCTCACCAGCTTATGCTGGTCTTAGCTGGATTTTTTAGTAGGGATATCAGTTGTTTTATGAGGGGGCTGATTCGTATGCAGTTATACAACCTCATTCTTACGTTTCAGTACAATCTTAAGTATATAATCTTCCTTTACAACCATGACATTTGGTTCAGGGATTGTTGATTCTGAAAAACCATGCTGTAATTTTCTCCTTTCTAGTGCATTAATGAAGGCAGATTAATTGGATACAATCGGCAGCTGTTTTAATTGCACGGAGCTATCTATTAATAATGAGCCTTTGGCAACAACGCGCTTTGGCAACCTCTGAAGCTTTTGAAGTTATCTTTTGTTTCCCAACAACATCGTACAGCATCCAAAGAGACTGTAATTAGAGCGCTGCAGTTTTGAATATAGGACACAGAACGGCTCATTTTCTTTTGTAATTGTGAAAATATTTACAGTACTTGCGATGTTAATGTAATGGATAAATAATGAGTTCATACCTTTATGAACACAGATCCCTTTCGCTGTGCAGTCTGTAGAGATTTAAAGCACAAACATATGACAAAACTCAAAGCTGTATTGAATGCTGATTTATAATGGACAGTAGATGAGTAAACACTTAGGAATTTCCACTATAGCCTTGGATTGGTAATGTACTTGAAGACTTATGGTCTTGTATCCGTCCCTACTTACCTTTCTGAGGCAGTTTTACTTTTTCCCTTATCCTAGTTGTCAAAGATGCATTCTGGGAGCTAAACGCCTTTAATATACCTGCTTGATAAATGTACTTATACATTTTTTTGCAGTGGTTTGTGCTTTGAAACAACACCACCTAAAACATTTATCTGCAAGCTTTCAAGCACGAACATCGCCCCCCAGTTTGTGAAAAATCACACCCCCATGCATACATTAACGTACCTGATCTCTGTTTAAAATTGTTACAGGTGAAATGCAGAATCATCTGGGGGAAATTACAAGCCATGCCAGCAATACAGGACGCAATTAGCTTCCCATTTTTCACTTGAAAGACTCAGTTTTCTGACAGATCGTTTTAAATTACATAGATTTGCGTCAATGTGAAGTTCTTTCATTCCCCCCAAGAGGATCCCTACGGCGATACAGACGCCTCACATGAAATCCCTGCACTGATGCAGTTTAAATGAGCCGGGACTAATACATTCACCCTCACCAGCGGGTAAACTACGCGTGTATGAAGGAAAAACGATCATGTATGCATTTATGTCGGTTACTTTTCTTGTATTTTGGAGCAGGATTTGGGCAGCACGGGAGGACCTCCCCGAAACTGGAAGGGAATCGGCATCGCCCTGGTGGTCATCCTGGGGGTGATGTCTTTGGTCACCCTTTCCATTTTTCTTCTGACCCCTGGTAAGCAAACCGAAAAGGCTGCAAGACGATAAATTAACTGGGATGGGTCATGAACCTGAACCAGGGATGAGGATAAAATGAGGGGTGAAAGAGAACAGAAAATAAATCAGCCGATAAGAAGCAAAGGATGATGGAAGGAAGAGAAGCAGAAGATTAGCGAGGGTTTATGTGAGAGCCCGGGAGCTTACATGTAAGGCATCCATTCACAAATACAAATGAGAGTAGACTACGAGAAATGAAATAACAAAGCGAGCCAGACAGCCTGCTATAGGTGTTGCATCAGTACAATTATCCCGTAAAAATTTTTACCCTGTCTGATCCATGAAATGGTACATTTTATTTAAACAAAAACAAAAAAACATTTCATCCTACATTCATTAGTTCTTTTTTTATGACCTCTCAAATATGGGTAGGTTTCTTGAAATACACTTCATTTTGAGCCAAAAGCTGAGATAATTGCATTTTTGTGAAGGACTTTTGATAGAGATCAGATTCGGAGTAATCCTCAAACATACACGGGCTGCGTCCGAAACCGCATACTGTATAGTAGGTACTGAATAAGATGAAGTACCTACTTACTTGCCGTTAAAACAGTAGGTACTGTATAGTATGAATCCTGGTAGTATGAATAAGATTCGGACGTACTACATCCGCCATGTTGCTACATCACGTGACATACGTTGTCATCACTTGATGTCGTTCCAGCACGAAAACAGTCGCATGCCTCTTCTTCTTCGTTGGATAACTCCTCTGCCAGGGCATCATGGGATAGTGAAGTGTCCATCGTATGCACACTGCAAAATCTAACCGGAAGTAGGAGGTCATCCGGGTACTTTTCGCATACTGTTTTTCGAATACTATGTAGTCGGACATACTACTCGCCTACTGCATTTCGCGTACTATATAGTATGAAGTAGGCGGTTTCGGATGCAGCAACGGAGTTCCTTGTTGATAATAGCGGTATTGCGGAATGCCGAAATTCTCGTCATTGGCAGGGAAGCGTTTTCTCTTAATTGATTAGTTATCGCGTCAATGGCGGGGAAAGAGTTAACATGGGGGTATATGGGAATTGACTCCCTTTTTTAGCCTGCCTCTAGCGGCCTGTCGATGAATTGCAGTTTAAGTCCCTTCCATATTGGCTTCATCTGAGAGATCGGAAGGTTGCCCCTTGGTCAAAACCATCCCAATAGACATTTAAAACTAGCCCAAAAGCATCCCAATGACTATTCACAGCCCAAATGCCAATAAGTAATCAACGAAATCCTTTAATCTTTCACCAGCAGGAAAAAAACAACTGGGGGAAACACTTTAAAGCTTAACTAAACCCCTGGTCAGAGCCTGACTCCACCCACTGTCAATATTTGAAAAATGCAAGAAAAGTGGGCAGATCCCACCGGAGATAGATGGGACTAACTAAGCTTGTACCAAGTGTGTGGTGAGATCGTAAGAAGGGCGTGGTGAGCTTGAACCTGCCTACGTCAAGAGTTATTTTTTGGACCCAACATCCAATAGGAAATTTCAACTGCAGTAGCCACCGTTCAACCTGAAGAGGGCAGCACTCAGACGTTTTTACACCATATATTGTAGTATTGAAACACTTTATATGTAAATGTCAGAAAACTTACTTAAATCAATGAACAGCACTTTTAAAGCCCCATTCTTACAGATCATTAACTAAAAAAAGTTGGTTTAGGGTTTGGTTACTCTTTAAACAGTAGCCCGAATCTGAACTGCGGACAGCATCTTTCGTCGAGTTCACGTGGATAAAAGTCAAAGCTGAGTTGTTCTTAATAAGTTTTCAGATATAGGTAATAAAAACACAATTTCGAAAGGCACAACCTTATTTTATTGCTTTATGTAGCCTATTGTTATAAAAGTACACGCTGCAGAATGCAGAATGCATAGCGCGTGAACCCATTACCTTTATAATGCGTATTGCCATCGCCTTGCTATTGCGTGTTTCTGTGATGAGAATTATGTGATATGTAAATAAGAGGTTAATATAAGATGTGAACTTGAGCACCATGTGCACAAGGTATTTTTGCATCCGATTGAGAAAATACTACGATTCCCACGTTGGAATGATCGGATGACATATCGGACTACACCACCCTTTTCAATACGACCGAAATTTGCATCCGATCGACATCATTCGCATTGATTAAGGTGTTTACATTAAGGCTTTTCAATACGATTGAGCCATAAAACTGATTACAAATGGATTTGGTTGCATGTAAACGCATGGGTCAAAACAAAAACAATTATGGGTTAATTTAGCCCAACGGTTGGGTTTTATCCCTTCTTGACCCAACGCTGGGTTGAGAATAACCCAGCATTTTTAGAGTGTAAAAAGAAACACAAAATTTGTTCTCATAGGATGAGTTTGTCTCCCTTACTGTTTGATTTTGTATTGCAGATGAATCTCATCTCCTGCGTTTCTCTCATCTAACCATGGAGAACCTAGAAAATGAAGATTTTCAAGTTTATGATCCCTGTGCGACGTGGCTAAACGGTAAAACATTTGCATATTGTTCAAAAAAGGGACGATGAAGTGTATTATTTTTGCACCGCTAGACGGTGGCGGCCGATGAATTCTTTTCCGAGGGGCGCAAATTCAAAATATGTGTTTGGAGTGTCATGTGTGTGGCTCATCATGCCAAAATATGTGTTCGGTGCATCGTGATAGTTAGCTGTATCGATAGTGTATCGATAGTGTATCGATATTTCGATCTCTACTATCGATATTTTGAAAAGAAGTTAGCAGGAGTGAGAAAATGGCAGAAAATTAAAAAGTTCAGCTCTATTTTTTACATTTTTGCTAAAAAAAAGAAAAAGTATTGCAATGTATTGCAACACGCAACGCATTTTATTGTATCGTGATACGTATCATATTATGACCCATGTATGGTGATACGTATAGTATCGGGAGACCCTTGCCAATACCCAGCCCTACTTAAGAAACGACCTAGCTAACTTGTTCCTCCTCACACAGAGGGTTCTGAAATTTTCTCACATAGAAGAAAAAAACTAAAAAAAACATTTAATTAGTTTAATTAGTTTTTCCAGCAATATGGACCCAACGCTGCATGGCTTAACCCATTAATGTACTGTTTTCATGTAATTTTAGGTGAATCGGTCTCAAAATGCAATAAAATATAATTTTATACATTTTAATTATTATTATATTGGATGATTGGTTTTATTTCTTAAACATCTGGAGGAAATTAAAAAGAAAACATTACTGAAGAATATTCATGAGGCTGTTCTAAAACTATTTGATAGAGTATTAACACTTAATGACATTTTAATGACAAATTATATTTGTACCACTGTAGTTGAGGTCAAGAAAAATATTCATGATGCTTTTCTAAAACTATTTGACAGAGTATTAACACTTGATGACATTTTAATGACAAATTCAATTTGTACCACTGTAATGTCAAGTTGTCATAACAAGTTATGATGTGCTGGTTTATGTCAAGTTGTCATAACAAAGATATCTCAAACAATGTCATCTTTGTGTCACAAGCCAAGGGCGGGCCGCTAATGTTTAAGCCACGCCCCTTCTAAGCTTCCACCTCGAGGAGGTCCCCAAAACCAACCCAATGACCAGACAACAACGAGGAACAGGTAAGTATAAAAATATTCTTTATTTATTTAAATATTTAAAAAGTACTGGGGATTGGGAAAAAGGGAAATTAAAACTAAAGTCCGGCTCTGCCTTCCAGGGGGGCCACGAGCAAGTGAGTGACAGGGGGGTGGGGGTTGCGTCGGGGAACGGGCTCCCGCCTCTGGTTCCCTCTGCCCGTGGCGCGCTCCTCTTCCTTCCTGGAGGCAGAATAAATCAAAGTCAGTGTTTGTATGAGCTTGTTCCTATTCCGTGTACCTGTGGCTCGCTCGAGGCGGTTCACCGCCTATCTCGCACAGCTCCTCGCTGATCGACTCACTCTCCTTCCCTGCTCTCTCCTTCTCCCCAGATGATTGCTGGGACACCAGGACACAGTGACTCGGCTTCCAATGGTTTCGCTCACCTCGTCGCTGACTACAGCTTTGGGTAGGTATGGCTCTCTCCACAGTTCGTTATCTCGCCAGTCACGCGGTCTCTCTCTCTCCACAGATGACTGCTGGGACACAAGGGCACAGTGAATCGGTTTCCAATGGTTTCTCTCACCTCGTCGCTGACTACAGCTTTGGGTAGGTATGGTTCTCTCCACAGTTCGTTATCTCGACATTCATGCTGTCTCTCTCTCTCCACAGATGACTGCTGGGACACCAGGGCACAGTGAATCGGTTTCCAATGGTTTCTCTCACCTCGTCGCTGACTACAGCTTTGGGTAGGTATGGCTCTCTTCACAGTACGTTATCTCGACATCCACGCTGTCTCTCTCTCTTCACAGATCTTCACGACACACTCCTCTTTCCTGTCGATCAGGCAGTTTTAACAGGTTATATTTCACTGAACAGGGGGGCGGACTTACGGTGGCTGGCTATGCGGTGCGTCAACTGGACGGTGGTTTCCTAGGTGCCGGGGGCCAAAAACCCTCTCGGCGAGCTCGTTGGTCTATAGAGGGGCGAGAACCGTCACGCCGGCTCACCGGGTCGAGCGCTGCCCTTTCCTCGAGACCCGTTGGTCGATCGAAAACTGGACCGGGGCGCCCTTTCGTCGAGACCTCGGGCCGGCGGATCTCCTTCGCCTCAGGCTCTATGTTGATCAAAAAGACACAGGTAAGGGAACAATATCATGGATGATACTCACGCACCGTCAGTAACACAGTTCTTCACCGCCACTCCTAAGCTCAAGTCCGCCGAGCGTTTAGCCGGGAAAATACTTTGAGACACACTCCGTGATTTGAAGACTGAAACACACTCACAGCATAATTATGTACAGGTCTTACTCCAGGACCGTTCTTGCCTCTTCGCCGTCTCAAGAGCGAGTGACTGGAGGCGGGGATACGTCAGACAAGACAACAGCAATCCCACTGCAATACACAGCATTACACAGCACCACTTCAAGTGAAAATTTCTACATCAAAAACTCACCCACCACTCAGTGCACACATTAGACGCCCGTCTTCCTTGACTTTGCTCTGGACGAGAATGTAGCGATGGTGACACGGCCTAGTGTTGGTTTTCGTCGCTGGAGTTGGTTTCCTCACACAGACCCTTCGGCTCACCCACCACACTAGCTCAGGGGTAGGGCCTTCCACTCTCTTTCAGAAACACTCAGAGAAGCATACAGGTCACATATATATACAACACTCCCATAAGAAGGTTTCCGTTACTCACAACTGCTGTAATTTCTCCGTCTTAGATTGCCTTCACACTACAACAATTCCAGATACACAGACAGGGCGTTTTCCAGCCACCATCAACACTTTTCCGCAGACGTATACTCACAACGGTGCGTCTTGCCTTCGTTTCTTTCCTCCAAGACCAGCATTCGTTTAATCCTTTCACCTATAAAGTCTTCGGTATCTTCCTCAACGTAAGTCTATAATCCAGACGAGAGAGAGAGAGCAATACAACAATCCAGAATAGCGTACCCGGTGAGCCTAACTCAGCGCTCCATACACACCAACAACAGGGATACTAAGCACAACATGCACTCTTCGGGGTGCTCCTTTTAAAAGATCCACGGCTTTCCTTCCTTTCGCCTCCTGTGGCTCTGTCCTCTTTCCGCTCGCTTTAGCGATCCCCGGATCAACAGAGCCTTCGGGCTCTTCAGAAGGTGCGTGTCTTTGTGTTGCCTTTGGCAAAGGAGCTCCCCCGTGTCAGTCACCTCTCGTGTACATTGCTCTCGTGTCGATCGCTCCTCTCTCTGTGTTCCAACAGAGCTATTTTAAGTGCTTCACTGTCCCTCAGCCTCCAATCACATTTTGCTTCTCTAATTCGTTGCACCTGTGGTGAATTTGGCTCGTTCGTTGCCCTGGAAACCAGGAAGTAAACTGATGCATAAAAAAAAATGTCCGGGCGGAACCTCTTCTCTCCATTTTTGGTTCCGCCCGAAGTCACCCTGTGACATCTGCATTAAAAATGACATTACTAAACGAATGACACTTAATTACAGTTGTCATAAATGTGCATAAAATCTCCTTCATGTTCCTGACACATCTTATGAACACCCCTTCAAATTGTGTTATCCAAAATTCTGTTTAAGTGGTCTGACTTGGTTGAGGGGGGACTATTTGCATGACCAATGACATTCTGGGACATAATATTGACTGATTTAGGCCATGTCAAAGATTGAAATCAATGTGAAATAAATCAATGATTAGAAAATCAAACTTTAATGCTCTTTAGCCTGGATTTCACTGACAGGGTCACAACTATTTTATACTTGCATAATGCTAGAGCCTTAAAAGTACATGACTCAGTTAGATGTGTGTTTTTCAGAGAACGAGGTGTCGTTGTGCACACGTGAGGGTCACGTTTTGATCCACAATCTCAGCACCAACCTAACAACCACACTGCTAGACAACAGCACCCTGGTGAGCATGTGCCGACATCCCACATTCCCACGCATGCATTCACAGATTCAAAATAAAGACAGCAAAATATCTGCCTCATCCACCATGCCCTTGAACTCAGTAAACAGAATTCAAGCAACCATTTTTGCATTCATCTCAAACGTCTCTTTACCACTCTGACCACCAGCGTAAAGCAGCACTCAACAGACTGACAAGCCCCCCCTCCCCGAGGCATCCGAGCAGGACAAGACATACAACTCCATTAGCCCCTATTCATAGGAGCCCGACAAATGGGTCAATCCATCGAGAGGGAACTGTGAGGGGAGAAAGAGACTTTTCAGTGGCTGCTAGAATTTAAAAGATGTGAGCCGAGAATTAAAGCAAACAGTGTTCTGAGGTTAAAGCTGGGTCTTTTTTGCCCTTTTTTTAGTTGCTTAAAACTTCAAAAAAAACTCTTTAAGCAAGGCCCTTTGAACGTTGCAGACGTGTGACACAGAGAGACATATATGGGTCATCCGCTTGGGAGATTGTTGTCAAGATGCTACAGAGGTCTCCTCTAAGATCTATCTCACACTGCCTTAACAACAGACAATGACTATTACCCATAATGCACTGCATTCATTGCGTACAGATGATGGACTCAGGGTGCGTTCTGTTCAGAAGTGGTCAATCATTATGTCATGTTCCCTATGCCTTACTATCCAAGTAAGAACTTCAGAGGGTTAAACATCCACGGGTTCTGGAAATCCTTAAAAGTTTGTAAATCTGGGGAAAAAATCAAGGCCTTTGGAAGTTTTTGAAAATGTACATACATAGATACAGGTCATTGAAAGTGCTTGAATCTATTTTATGCAAGAAGTTTTCTGGAAAAAATCCATATTATTCCCTGTGTAGTGTAGGATAATATCATAATTTTTTTTGACTTTTTAAGCACACGTGCTAAACTGTTCACTTAAATGCTTATATCTTCTGTATGCGATTGTTGATTCATACCAAAATGTTTTTTTGCATAGTTGTGTTTAACACATGAAAACGTCTCGGGTTACGTATGTAACTGTTGTTCCCTTAGAAGGGACGAGACACTGCGTCTCCCTTGCCATACTTCATGCGTCCCTGTAACACCGTCTTTGACAATATTTCAGATAGCGATATACTTCCTGGCTTCCGCGTCACCCTGTCTTTGTCGTTAAGCCTCACCATTGGTTGAATTTGATATACACATTCAGACGCACTTACCCCTGGAGGCATCTCCAAAGTGTCACCTCAGTGACGCAGCGCGAGTTCCCTCGAAAGATAACTGTAATAATGTATCTTAAAAGGTAACACTATATAACCTTGCTCTCACTTGAAATGTGCCCCCACATTTAGTCCTTGAATTTGAGGGTATTGGACCTATAAAGTTTTTGAAAGGTCCTTGAATTTGAAGTTAACTAAGGTGTGGGAACCCTGAACATCCATTAACATCCAAGTGTATCGTTGTAAAGGAGATTTTGTTTTTCTTGCAAATCCAAACTTCACTCTAAGAAGTAAAGGTGCTACATAATGTCATAGAAAAACCATTTTTGGCTGTATGGTTCTATATAAAAAACCTTAAATATCCGAAGAACTTTTCTGTTTACAAATAGTCGAAAATGTTTCTTAGACTATAAAAAGGCAAGAAATAAATGTTTTTTTTAAGATCCTTTGACTGAATGTTTCTTTGGGGAACCATAAATGGTTCTTCTATGGCTTTGCTGCATGTGAATAACCTTTTGGTGCACCTTTGGTAATGTTTTGAACCTAAAATATTCCTGTATGATCAAATCTCATGCGTGTTTTTTAATGTTGGTTCTCACGTAGGATCTGAAGTCCATGAAGTTCCAGGTTTCTGCTGACAAGAGGTTCATCCTAATGGCCTATAATATCCGCCATGTGAGTAATAGAAACACACTTACACACACACACACACACACACACACACACACACACACACACACACACACTCACTCACTCTCTTCATTACATGTCTGGAAGGGAATTGTTGTAGATATTATGGGCAATTAAAACACACACACATTTATTTTTATATCATATTGAGGACCTCACACAGGCTTTTGTCGATTATTACTCTAATTAGGTTAATAAGTGGGGCTTGCTATGGTTAGTTATCTTAGTAGGTTACAGACAGGAATGATATATCATACTGTGGGACTTGTTAAGGGTGTGGTGGGCTGTTTTGAAAGCAATCAAATTGACACATTTGACCTGATGGGCTATAAAACAAGTAAAAATATCTATGTATTACCATAGAAAGAGGCACCCGGTTTTATTTGCCTTACAAAAGTCTTTTTGCATAGTTTTCAGTCGGATGTTGTTTGTATTTAACCCTTACAATTAGCCAAATCTGTGTACACAGAGTTTAGCTCTGTATTGATGGCCCAATATTTGGAGGTTGAACAACATGAGGGTTACAATCTTTTAATGACCTGACCATATACTGTACCACAGCCCTGAAGCCAGCAGGAGAGACTGTGTACACTGTTTGTAATTTCTGCAGTGTGAAAGCTACTTCTCCCAAAAGCAACGTGAATGGAATAAGACATTCAAATGCAGAGAAGACAGGGTGAGAGGAGAGAGGGGTGGAAAGGAGGGAGGTGGAAATTAGAGAAGAGAGGAGGAGTGGAAATGAAAGAAGAGAGGAGGAGTGTAAAGGAGAGAAGAGAGGAGGAGAAGAAAGAGAAGGAGTGTAAAGGAGAAAAGAAAGGAAGGTAGCAGAGGAGTGTAAAAGAGAGAATAAGGGAGGAGAAGAGAGGAGGAGTGGGGTTTCGGAGAGAAGAGCGATTAGGAGTGGAAAGGAGAGAGCAGGATAGGAGAGAAGAGAGGAAGAGAGAGGAGGAGTGGAAAGGAGAAGAGGAGAAAAAAGAAAAGGAGCGGAATGGAGAGAGGAGGAAGGGAAAGAAAATAGGGGGAAGGAGAGAACATGTGAAAGAAGGAAATGAGAGATGAGAGTAGAAAAGAAGAAGAGACAGAAGAAGAGGAGAGAAGAGAAAAGTAGATAGGAATGGTAATGGGAGAAGATAGAGAAGAGGAGAAAGGAGAGATGAGAGGAGGAGCAGAGAGAGGGGAGAAAAAACAAGAGGAGAAAGGAGCAAAGATAAAGAGAAAAGAGGGAACAGGAGTGGAAAAAGAGAAGAAAGGAAGAGAGAAAAGGAGTATGAAGGAGAGAGGAGGAGTGGAATAGGGAGAGTAGGAAAGGAAGGGGAGGAGAGAAGATGAGAAAGAAGGAAGGAGAAGAAGGGAGATGAAGAAAATTGAGAGGAGGAGAGGAAAAAGGAGGAAAGGAGAGGGGAGAGAAGAGGAGAAAGGAGAGGAGACAGGAGGAGCGAAGAGAGAGGAGGTGAAAGAGAAAGGAGGAGTGGAATGGAGGAGGGCAGAGGAGGACAGGAAGGAAGAGAGGGGGAGGAGTGAAGATGAGAAAGGAGGAAAGCAGAGGAAAATGAAGAGAAATGAAATGAGGATATAAGAGAAAAGAGAAGGAGAGAGGAGTGGAAAGGAGATGAGAGAAGAAAGGGGGCGGGAAGAGGAGAATAAAGGAAAGATGGGAGGAGGAGAGGATAGAGGAGGAGAGAAGAGGAGAGGAGAAAGGAGGAAAGATGAAAAGAGATGGGAGGAGGTGAGGAGAGAGGGGGAGAAAAGAGGAGAGGAGAAAGAAGGGAAGATGAACAGAGAAGAGGAAAAAGGAGGAAAGATAAAGAGAAATGAGAGGAGGAGAGAGTGGGAGAAAAGAGAAGAAGGGAAAGAGGAAAAATGAAGAGACATGGATGGAAGAGTGGAGGAAAGGAAGCAAGAGAGGGGGAGAGAAGAGAAGAAATGAGGAAAGATGAAGAGAGATGGGAGGAGGAGAGGAGAGAGGGGGGAGAAGAGGAGAGGAGAAAGGAGGAAAGATGAAGAGAGATGGGAGGAGGAGAGAGCGGAAGAGAAGAGGAGAGGAAAAATGAGGAAAGATGAATAGAGATGGGAGGAGGAGAGGAGAGAGGGAGAGAGAAGAGGAGAAGAGAAAGGAGGAAAGATGAAGAGAGATGGGAGGAGGAGAGGAGAGAGGGGAAGAGGAGAGGAAAAAGGAGGAAAGATGAAGAGAGTTGGGAGGAGGAGAAGAGGAAGGGAGAGAAGAGAAGAGGAAAAAGGAGGAAAATGAAGAGAGATGGGAGGAGGAGAGAAGAGAGGGGGATAGAAGAGGAAGAGGAGAGGAAAAAGGAGGAAAGATTAAGAGAGATTGGAGGAGGAGAGGAGAGGAGAGAAGAGAAGAGGAGAGGAAAAAGGAGGAAAGATGAAGAGAGATGGGAGGAGGAGAGAAGAGAGGGGGAAAGAAGAGGAGAGAAAAAAGGAGGAAATATGAAGAGAGATGGGAGGAGGTGAGAAGAGAGGGGGAGAGAAGAGGAGAGGAAAAGGAGGAAAGATTAAGAGAGATTGGAGGAGGAGAGGAGAAAGGGGAAGAAAAGAGGAGAGGAGAAAGGAGGAAAGATGAAGAGAGATGGGAAGAGGAGAGAAGAGAGGGGGAGAGAAGAGCAGAGGAAAGATGAAGAGAGATGGGAGGAGGAGAAGAAAGAGTGGGAGAAAAGAGAAGAGGAGAAAGGAGGAAAGATTAAGAGAGATAAGAGGAGAGGAGAAAGGAGGAAAGATGAAGAGAGAAGAGGAAAAAGAAGGAAAGATGAAGTGAGATAAGAGGAGGAGAGGAAAAAGGAGGAAAGATGAAGAGAGATGGGAGGAGGAGAGGGGGAGAGAAGAGGAGAGGAGAAAGGATAAAAGATAAAGAGAGAAGAGGAAAAAGGAGGAAAGATGAAGAGAGATGAGAGGAGGAAAGAAAGCAAGAGGCGGGAGAGAAGAGAAGAAAGGAGAAAAGATGAAGAGAGATGGAAGGAGGAGATCAGAGATAAGGAGAGAAGAGGAGAAAGGAGGAAAGATGAAGAGAGATGGGAGGAGGAGAGAAGGGCAAGAGAAGAGGAGAATAGAGGACAGATGAAGAGAGATGGGAGGAGGAGAGGAGAGAGTGGAAGAGAAGAGGAGAGGAAAAAGGAGGAAAGATGAAGAGAGTTGGGAGGAGGAGAGGAGGAGGGGAGAGAAGAGGACAGGAAAAAGGAGGAAAGATGAAGAGAGTTGGGAGGAGGAGAGGAGAGAGGGGAAGAGAAGAGAAGAGGAGAAAGGAGGAAAGATGACGAGAGATGGGAGGAGGATAGTAGAGAGGGGGGAGAAGAGGATTGGAGAACGGAGGAGATGAATGGAAGAGATGAGGAAATGAAGCAAGAGATGGGGAGAGAAGAGAAAATGGGAAAGATGAAGAGAGATGAGGAGATGAGAGAGGAGGAAAGTAGGAAGAGAAGAGAGGAGTGGTGCTGTTTTCTGGACTGAATTGAAAATCACACTACAGGACATTGTGATTACATCAGGGTTCAGTAACTGGCTGAAAATAAACAACTTGTATTCTATTTGTCTGACTTGCACACAACAATCTGTGGTTCTCATCCCCCTGCAGACCCTCCACTTGAGAAAACAATCATCTCTGCAGTGTTGTGTTCGCTCCTGTCGAAGGAAAATACTAAAGCAAGCTGTAAACATGAGTGATGGAGAAGCAAAAAGGAAAGCAATGAAAATAAATGAAAACACTGAATTATTACAAGCCGTACTATTACAATCTCACCTTTGACGTTTCTTGTGAATATTTTAATTCTCCACTTAAAGTCGCCATGAAACAGAAGTAGCGATTGCCTTATTTTCCTCGTGGTGACGTATATCCGAATGAAATGGCTTTTGAGATTAAATGAGGCAGGGCTGGATTTGAATTTGTCCATCGAGATCTGATTGGATCGTTTGAAGTTGGGTCGTGCTGCTAATTGCTAATCGCTGCGATCTTTTCCCGGACCCCACCCACCTGCATACTTATGACCGGAAGTGAAGAGAGATCGTTTTGAGGAGGAGATTTGCATTTTTGATTAAAGATTATGAGCACACACAAATTTTTTAAAAATAATGAAGCTCACAGATAAGTCATTTGTTAATAATACCACAATATTAAAAAATATATGTATATAGTTTTTCATTTAAATTTCATTGCGACTTTAAAATTTAGATGCTTGTTGAATTCGTAATCAGGTGAATTTCACAAAAGCATGCTTTGGTTACATTTAGCCAAAATAAAATCAAAAAAATTATAAAATGTAGCATTATGATTGTAACAGTTAAGGATATTATAATTTTTGTCCGTCCGCGCAGCTTTCAAAGTTAGAGGAATAGTCTACTCATTTTCAATATTAAAATATGTTATTACCTTAACTAAGAATTGTTGATACATCCCTCTATCATCTGTGTGCGTGCACGTAAGCGCTGGAGCATTCATTCAATGGTACCAATCAGAGATAAAGTTAGAAGTGACCAAACACATCAACGTTTTTCCTATTTAAGACGAGTAGTTATACGAGCAAGTTTGGTGGTACAAAATAAAACGTAGCGCTTTTCTAAGCGGATTTAAAAGAGGAACTATATTTTATGGCGTAATAGCACTTTTGGGAGTACTTCGACTCGCCTGAAAAGTCCGCTCCCCTTCTCACTCTCATAATGGGAGAGGGAGGGTGTTACTGCGCCGAGTCGAAGTACTCCCAAAAGTGCTTTTACGCCATAAAATATAGTTCCTCTTTTAAATCCGCTTAGAAAAGCACTACGTTTTATTTTGTACCACCAAACTTGCTCGTATAACTACTCGTCTTAAATAGGAAAAACGTTGATGTGTTTGGTCACTTCTAACTTTATCTCTGATTGGTACCATTGAATGAATGGGGCTAAGCTAAATGCTATCGAAGCCTCGCAGCGCGCTCCAGCGCTTACGTGCACACACACAGATGATAGAGGGATGTATCAACAATTCTTAGTTAAGGTAATAACATATTTTAATATTGAAAATGAGTAGACTATTCCTTTAAACGCGGCTACGCAAGGATGGCCATGTTGGTAGTTGTGTCATATTTTTGCTTTTTGCTAATCCCTGTGATCTTTTCCCGGCCCCGCCCTTCCACCATTTTTTGTGACTGGAAAGTAAAGAGAGATAATTTTAGGACGGGGGAGATTTGCGTTTGTGATTAAAGATTATGAGGACCGTTACATTTTTTTTTTAATAATGAAGCTCAAAGATAAGCCATTTATAAAAAAATACCACAATAGTCCAATAAAGTTTTTAATTTCATTTTCATTGTGACTTTAATGCAAAATTAACCCAATCCTGCATTCCCATAAGCTCACACAAGGTAAATACCACCAATATGTGTAGTCACACCTCCAGGGAATGATGGGATTTCTCTGTTAGTTCTCCACCTACTTTACACAATCTCTACCTCTTTATCTCTCACTCTCTCTTTCCTCCATCTCTGGAGATGATGTGCTGACTGAGGCAGTTTGCAGCTCAAGCGAATGAGCATTACACAGAGATAGAGGTGGGGGGGAGTTGGTGGGTGATGGTGACTGAAGAAGCCGAAAATAAAAACGATGTGATCTGCGGTTGCCCTTAGATCACCCCATCCAATCGAAATCAATCGTGGGGACAGTGTGTGAATGTGTGTGTGGAGAGATTAGAAGAGCAACTGGAAAAGAGTAAGAGAGGCAAATCGAAAAGAAAAAAGGAGGATACTGCTGAGATATTTAAAAAAAAGCTAAAGGGAAATAAGGGAGTTTTGAAAAGAATAGGGGTGCAAGCATAATATATAAGCAGAATATATATGCTGAGATAGTGGGATGGAGAAAGCCAAATAGAATGGCGTGAAAAATAGCCAGAGCTGACTCAGAAGTTACTGAAAGAGATTTAAAAATAAGATATAGTGGTTTAAAATTTTAATTAAATTCTGTCATCTAATTCACTGCTATGTTGTTTAAAACCTGTATGGCTTTCTTCTGTGAAACACAAAAGAAAGAAATCACAGAAATCCTGGTTGTGGAGTTGCACGGCACAAGCTTTCAAGCTTTAAAAGCCATTCGTCTTTAAAAGTATAAAAAATAAATCATCTTTACCACTTCAAGGCTGTATGTGTGCCATATTTCTGAGGAGCATACTGAAAGTTGACATTAAAAATCTTGACATAAGCCTCTAGCTCTGCAGTATTTGCACACAAATCTGCCTAATCAGGAGATCAAAGTGAGTAAATAATGACTGAATTTGAATTTGTGGCGAACCTGTAAATGTGCAGTCAGGGAGTTTTAGCGGCCTCTAGTGGTGAGATTGTGAATTGCAAATACTGGCTCCCTACGAAGGCACCCATCCTTTTCGAAACGCATAGTAAAACTATGGTAACCCCACAGGTCAAACACATCATCGTCTAAGACAACATAGTGACAAAATACGCTCTGTATAACATTTGTCCATTTAAGGCTTCTGTTGATAGAAACATGGCGGCGGCTAGAAGGGATTCAGCTACGGCCAAAATCTGATCATGAGCGCTGTTTTTTCTTATACTACGCCCAAATCTACCCCTAAACCTAACATTTTACGGGATTTATGCACCGTTCCCATTATAACGTGTAACTATACTGTATAAGCCTGTACACCACTGGACGATAACAATAACTTTATGCTAATTTGCTCGTGAGGCGCAGTACTCAAATCATTTACCCTCAAAAACATTAACTAATATTGCATATTTCCTTTAATAAAAATGCTTGGAATTGTTCACATGTCATTAAATGTATTAATATGGTCATCTTGTTGCATTTTCACAGCGGGTAACCAGCAGATGTCCTCAAACACCGAGTTTGCATAACTCTAAAGTGAATGTAGTAGTTTGTGTAATCTGTACGTTCACACCGCCGCCTGCGAGAGCATAAAAAAAGCCCTGGCCGCCCTACCAACAACCCTATAGAAAAAGTGTAGTGGAGGCTCTGACGCGCGAATGCATTCTTTGGACTCTCTCAAATGGAGGTTTCCGCCTTTCGATTGGTTGCTGCCGAACGTTTCCGCCTTCCGTATGGTTGCCGCTGAACCACGTCATAGCTCATTACCATAAAGTTGAGCTGATTTCAACTCTCCTCGACGCTCACACCGTCCATGCCATGCCATGCCGCTGCTCGCCACCGGCTTTCATTAAAAATTAATGACTTCCGGCCACTTTGACGCTCTCGCCGGTGGCGGTGTGAACGCACAGTTATCTTTTGGCATAGTCAATGTACTGTAGTAGAATAAAATGCATAGTCAATTTCACAGCAATTTTTGTGGTAACTGTGGTATAAGCAGAATGATCGACTCCGGTCCTTTGAATTTTTTGAAAGTGATGCATATTTGCGGTATTACCACCTTGGATGTGCATTGTTTTCTTATAATTCAATGGCCCGTCGTCAATTATTCCAAAACGATTTTTAAAACTATATTTTTTATAGTTATCGTTATAATGTGAACGGCCCTTTAGGCCGTAGCTGTATCCTATCAAGCCAGAACTGCTGTTTTTCGTTTTAATCGCCCAAACCTAACCCTAATGCAGGGTTCACACCAGACACGGTAGAGGCGGCAAGCGCAAGGGATTTAGATGTTAAGTCAAGGCAAAGACGCGAATTGGCATCCTGCGGCGCAGTACGGGCGGAAGGCGCGCCGAGAATTGAGCGTTGCTGTGGGAAATGCGCGAGTTGAAAAATCAAAACTTTGATAAATTTTCGCGCCGCCTTAACCAATTAGGACCTTGCTGTAGTAGTGATGTGATTACAGGAAGTAAGCGGAGTCTCAGCAGAGTTGCAGAAGCCCCTCCCATGACGTGAATTTCCGAGTGAATGTCACGAATGACTAGAATTTCACGCGCGGCTGTGAAGCGTAAATGAAGTGAGTAAACTCAAATGTTCAAACGTCCAACTATGCGCGAATTGCACCATAAACCCAACATCTTCCGAGATTTAGCTGTAGCTGTGTCCCCTCTAGCCAAAATCATGTAAGGGGTGTATGTAAATAAAAACGTCTCATTCTAAGGTAATAAAAACATATCTGTTTATTATGTAAGGTCTTTACACACTACTGAAAACATAGTTATGTATTTCTGTCAAAAAAATCTTCCTAAATTTTACACATTGCACCTTTAAAGGCACAAAGCTGAATAAAGGAAGTCAAAGATAAAAAGTACAAAATCTTCAGAAAAGATGAGAAATTAGATATTTTCTGTAACGGCGCAGAGCAATAGAGATGTCAAAAAACTTGAATCAAGTGATTTTAGTCAGAATCGACACAATAGTAATAGATTGAGTCGGGAATGAAAACCAGGTCAAATCTCAAATCTGTGCACTTTTGGCAGTGATTTGACAATTGTGTGGGCTCCAGCTTTACTCTCAGTATAATTGAGCAAATTGAGAAAATTACCATAACAATATCGCAGTGTTACAGAATCCCACGTAAGCAATATTTCTTCCTCTGTATAGATATTAATTTGAATCCTTACAAAGAACAGAGGATTTATGACTTACACAATATAATTCACCTGTTTCCCACAAGAATAAGGGAAAATTCAGTAATACATATATTTTCATCATTTTTGGCTTTTCTGTATACCTCTACTCTCTTCACTTATACTGTATGCATTTACAGTACTGTAAATCTACAATGCAATAACTTCTGTTAGACACCCTGCTGTTCTGTTTTTAGGTGTAGGGCACGATAATTCAATCTTTTTAAGCTTTTGGGAAACGGGTCTCACTTGAGTTTGTATTTTGTACTGATACTGTAGAGAAAGTAGCGATCAAAAGGTCTTTTTACTATGCTAAGAGAATATAACTTCATATACCCAAATGCATTGTTATATACTGTCACCATGTATTGAAAAAACGCTCAGTTGCCCTTAGAGTCCAAGCAGGACACTTGAATTGATTTAAGTCATCTCCTAGGTGGCAGTCCAATCCAGTGAGTTTAAATGATGGAGGTTTTACTTAAAAGGAACATTGACCCGAATGATCACAGTGATAGAGAAGGTTGCCCGATATCATTCTGGCACATGACCCCATTCATGTGATTGACTGTAAGAGGTGGCCAGTTTGGAGGCTGGATTTACATTCTTGCCATTGATTTTCACAAAGACTGTAAATTGCTTTTTTCTGATGATGGATTTTGCGAAACATGCAATTTTTGAAAAACGAATTTTTGAAATGATTTGTTAAAGACCACCTATTGTCCAATTCACGTTTTTACATTTCCTTTGGTGTGTAAGTGTGTATTAGCAGTGTTGGGGGTAACACATTACATACAAGTGCATTACGTAATAATATTACTTTTCTACAGTAACGAGTAAAGTAACGTTTTTCTTTATAAATGTACACATTAATATTTGAGTTACTTTAAAAAAAAGATTAGATTTGGTGTTAGTGTAAGAATGTCACTTTAAGTATTGGTTTATACTATTTTTTCTGATTTATTCTTTTATATTTTCTGATTTTTAAACCATTGTCGCCTGGCGTTCGAGTTAGAGTTGGGTTTTGGTAAGAATGTCATTTTATGTAAATCTAACCCTAAACCGAAGTGACAATGGTAAGAAAATAGGACAAAACAGTTGAGTAACCAATCCGTGACAATGACACGGAAAAGATAGTCCGTGGTACGGCCACGGAAAAATGCGGAGATCCGTGACAATGTCATGAAAAAATGAGCAAAATATCCTGTGACTATACCACGGAAATTTGTGAGATCAGGTTTGGTAAAATAATGTGTTTTTTAACCATAAATAACGCGAACACATTGTTTTTTAGCAATGAAATAGGTGCTCTTTAACCAGAATCTATAGTTGTGCTTGAAGAGCATAAAACAAAATGAACTAAAGAGAGACAGAGAGAGAATTATATGTGAGTGTGTATCTGGATGTGTTTATATATACTTTTATACTGCATACTACATACTGTAAAGTATACACTCATACGGGATACTCCATCTATCTATTCTCCAAACTTAACCTGTGAAGGGTCACGGGAAGGCTGAAGCTTCTTGTGCCACAGATAGGGTCTATCACAGGGCCGTACATCTAGCTACTATTTATTTTTTTAAGATGGTGCAGAAGGGGTTCTGCAAAGATAATGTGTGGTAGTGCGCTAATCCAAACACAGCCAATGTGTGTGTTTGTTTGTGCATGAATGTATGCTATTTAGGGATCTACCATGTCCTCTGCCCTTTCCAGGTTTTCTCACAGTCCTTCACTGCATCTTTTGCAATCCACACTGTGACCAGCGGGTATGTAGACAGAGGTCCCTTTCTGCATGGCCTGTATTGGGCATGTGCACAACTAAAAAAAATAACAGTCCAGAGCTCCCCTGCTGTGTGTACTTTCATCCAAACTTATCCATCAGGCATCGATTCTTTAAAAGTTCTGAAAGGTCCTATTTACCCCAAAGTTGGCTGTTTTCCAGCTGACAAAATCTCTTTCACTAACCTGCAATGTGCCGAATGCGCCGAATGCTCAGACAGGGATTTGCTATATTGTGCCTGTGGTTATGAGACGGCAGTAAAATGTAAAAAAATGTCTTGAAGCCCATTTGCTTGTTTTTTTGCTACTTTGTCAATCATTTAGCCTAAGCTGAGGTTCCATTGCATGAATATAGACCCCTGGCCTTGACTCTCTGTGCATTTTGTTTTGTATGATCTCTGCATCGTGCTTTTTTACGAGTTCCTCCAGACAGAGCGAACCTGACGAATTTGTGCCTTTGTATTAAAATATTGCGTCAAAATTTGTGCTGCGTGCTGTGTTTTTGTCTGCGTGTCTTAGGGAAATTGTGGACCTTACACCAACAGATGAGGATACGTCTGTACTTCAGTATGCAGCGTGGGGGCCTCAAGGGAACCAGCTGGTGAGAATGCACCCTTCATTTGTCTTTGTCTCTTACTGCATTACAGCTAGTACGCATAGCCAGCATGCTTTGAATTGAGTATGAGAATGGAATTAAAGCTTAATGCCAGCTAAATACTGTGTAGTACTTACAGCCTACTATTTTTTAAACTAGTAGGCATTGATTTTTATTATTTGATGATGTCAAACACAATGCAAATAAACATATTATTTACATTTATGTAATATTTACAGTCAAGTTAGTCAGAGTTGGAAAAATTTAGGTTGATACGTTAAGATCAACTGGCATAGCTTTGTGTTAGCGTAAACAATTAGCATAGAGTTAAACAATTGATTTTTACCGTTTTGGAATCCATTCAGCCGATCTCCGACTTTTAGCATAGCTTAGCATAATCCATTGAATTTGATTAGACCATTAGCATCGCGTTAAAAAATAACTAAAGAGTTTCAATATTTTTCCTATTTAAAACTTGACTCTTCTGTAGTTACATCGTGTACTAAGACCAACAGAAAATTAAAAGTTGCGACTTTTCGCAATGAAATTACGCAGCGCCCAAAAATAGTCCCCTGCTATTGAAAGTAACCAAGGGGACTATTTTTCGGGGAGTGCGTAATATCACTACGCCTGCTGCAGCCATGTTACAGCAGCAAAGTGATTATTACGCCAGTTTGAGAGTATAGTTTCTAGCCATATCTGCCTAGAAAATTGCAACCTTTAATTTTTTGTCTGTCTTAGTACATGATGTAACTACAGAAGTGTCAAGTTTTAAATAGGAAAAATATTAAAACTCTTTGGTTATTTTTGAGCGCAATGCTAACGGTCTAATCAGATTTAATGGATTATGCTAAGCTATGCTAAAAGTGGTATCGCCAGACCCAGAGATCAGCTGAATGCATTCCAAAACGGTAAAAATCAAATGTCTAACTCGAGGGGAGCTGGAAAATAAGCATATTTTCAAAAAAAGTGTGTGAAAGAGTGTCTCTTTAAGAGGAATATTTTGGTATGCTATTGAAGACGTAGCAAAATCAATGCATGATTGATGTATCCTTGGTTTAATCAACGGATCGTATTCATGAGACCAGCTATACGTTCTCAAGCAGATACTTTAAACATAAGATATTCAAGTTGTTATTATGCAGGCAGCCCTACTTGTTTTCTAATATCCCTGTAGGCATCTTGGATTATGGCTCCATCTATTCATATTAATATTGTTTTGGTGTCTCTTTTGATGCAAGGTCTATGTTTTTGAGAATGACATCTACTACAAGCCTGATGTTTCCAGCAAGGCGATGCGTTTGACAACCACAGGGAGAAGCGGACTGGTGGTTAACGGACTGTCTGATTGGACCTATGAGGGTCAGTGGTCTTAAATGTATGCTTTTCCAACCAACGCTCTTACTGCGGTCCGTCACTGTAATAACTCAAAGTTATGTGTTGCTTTGAGACAATTGTGACAACCCACTTGAAGACAGCAGAGTGGTTATGCAAAGATTATTATCTCATAAATATGTGATGAGAGAGATAAATTAGATTTATGGTAATGAGCACAGGTCAACGGCGCTCTCCGTTGTAGATTAATTAACCCCATCAAAATTTTTATTTCTGTCCCCTACCCGGATGAAATTCGTCATGTAGAGGAGGTACTTATGAAATATCCTGCACTCTGGTGGGCCAAAGACGGTGCCCGACTGGCATATCTTTCTATTAACAACTCGGCAACCCCTATTATGGAGATACCTTACTTTCTGGGCGGGATCTATCCATCTAATGTCCTCTATCCATATCCAAAGGTAAGAACGCACACAATATTATGTTTGCTGCACATCTTAGTTTAGTGGTTTTTAACTCCAGTACTGCAACCAACGACCACCGACGGAACCCGTTTAATCTCCTTATTCGTTTACATACCGTTTACATCCCATATAAATATATATATTCAAGGCATAGTTTACTTTAAAATGAACATTTTTTTCATCATTTTCTCATCCTCAGGTTGTTCTAAACCGATATTAATTTATTTTTTTCTGATGAACACAAAAGAAATGATGGTAAACACACAGTTGACGGTACCCATTAAATTCCATCATATTTTTTTATTCCTACTATGGAAGTCTATGGTCACTTACTGCTGTGTGTTTACCATCATTTCTCAAAATATCTTCTTTTGTGTTCATCAGAAAAAAGAAATTCATACAGGTTTAAAACAACATGAGGATGAGTAAATTATGACAGAACTTTGATTTTAAAGTGAACTATCCCTTTCAGTCGATATTTATCTCCCAAGGAGTTTTTTCCCTCCTAGGACTTTTTTTCCTCCTAGGCTTAAAAAAAGTCAGGAGGTTTTCTCCTAGGGTTTTTTTCAACCCCGGGGAGTCAGCCGACATTGGCTTAACTTAGCACCCTCTTCTATACGTTACATGTATACGCTGTATTTTGCTACTTATATTGTATGTCGATTTTTCTGTGTTTTCCCCTGCTTCTATTAATGTAAAGCTGCTTTGAAACAATTACCAACTGTGAAAAGCGTTATATAAAAAAATTTAATTGAATTGAACATTGTGCCTCTTATATATCTGACACACACATTTAATTTCATGGATCTCTTTGCTAACAAGCTAATAATTTGATTCAGTTGTTTTAACAAAGTCCCTTAGGGAAGTCGCAATGCCTCCAGACAGTTATTTCAGTCATGCAAGACTAAAGTCCTATTTACTTGAATGGGGAAAGACAGAAATCTCTAGAACCATGTGCTAAAATCACAATTAAACATCATATTTCCGACCATTTATTAAACCTGACATCAACTGTACCAAAACGTATATTTCTTAAACTCAAATTGCCCTAAAAACAAAATTTATGAACGTTGTTTTAGCTTAAAGGTTGGCAAGTGCCTCAAACGACTCTGGACAGAGCTACTCCCCAGAAATTCAGCAGCCTTTGATGGTTGGTTCTTTGAACTTGAAGGCGGGACTTTGTTTGCCAGTATGGCCATATTAGAGGGACACTCTACTTTTTTTTTAAGGGCTTATTTTCCAGCTTCCATAGAGTTAAACATTTGATTTTTACCGTTTTGGAATCCATTCAGCTGATCTCCTTTAGCATAGCTTAGCATAATTAATTGAATCTGATTAGACCATTAGCATCGCGCTCAAAAATAACCAAAGAGATCGATATTTTTCCTATTTAAAACTTTAATCTTCTGTAGTTACGTTGTGTACTAAGAACGACAGAAAATTAAAAGTTGTGATTTTCTATGCAGATATGGTTAGGAACTATACTCTCATTCTGGCGTAATAATCAAGAACTTTGCTGCCGTAACATGACTGCAGGAGGCGCAATGATATTAAGTAATGCCCGAAAATGGTACCCTGGTTTTGAAAGTTACTAAGGGGGCTATTTTCGGCTGCTGCTTAATATCATTGCTAAAAAACTACAGAACAGTCAAGTTTAAAATAGGAAAGTATAGAAACTCTTTGGTCATTTTTGAGCGCGATGCTAATGGTCTAATCAGATTTAATGGATTATGCTAAGCTATGCTAAAAGTGGTACCGCCAGACCCGGAGATCGGCTGAATGGATTCCAAAACTGTAAAAATCAAATGTTTAACGCTAGGGGAGCTGGAAAATGAGCATATTTTCAAAAAAAGTGGAGTGTCCTTTTAAGCATCGCATTGTCCCATCTATTTATAGTAATAGCACTGCACAGCCTTGTTATAACCAAAATTTAATATATGAAGAGTTTGGTGCAAAACGAATTAACCACCGTTTTTTTAATTGTTCAGAAATCTCGTTTTTTGGTTGTGCATTCCAATTAATTTCAATGCAACTGCAGTTGGTTTGTTTTGATTAAAACCTTCATAACTTAAAAAATACAGCTAAGTATCATCATAAAACAAAATAATAACATGATAAAATTATAATAAACATGTTTTGACAAAAATGTTAAAAAATGGATTTATCTCGTTTTGCAATGAAACTCTTCATATACAAAATGTGGATTGGGTGTTCAGAACCACTGAAATAGTTCAACCAAACCTGAAAAACCTTTATTTACCTATCCTAAGGTTGTGACAAACCCACATGACTTCCTTTCTATCATAGAACAAATTAAAGAGGGTTTAAACAATTGCACCAGTCAATTTTCCCCAATTTTAATGACCCTTTATGGAGCTTTTGTGACCTTATTAAAGTGATTTATAGTTAACTTGAGCTTTACTTTAAAAATCCTTATGCTTAAAGGTTATTTACTGCTGGATTCAGTCAGTACATTTAAAAACCTGATCAGTCCAGTTGGTGTACAAACAAGTAATTCACACTAACTGAGAAGAACCTGCATTGTTCATATTTTGGTTTTTGATCAGTCCATGGACTTTTAAAAATGACAGAATATTCGCATGAGTTGCTTTAAAGGGGACATTTCATAAGACTTTTTTAAGATGTCACATAAAACTTTGGTGTACCCAGAGTACATACACTGAAAAAAATGATTCATTGAATTTAAACAATTTTTCAAGGTAAGTGGTTGCCATCAATCCATTCAAGGTATATTCAAACAAAAGTTTTATATTTTATTTTACTTTACTAATCTTTTTGTTTAAATGTAGCTTAAATAAATTGATTGCAACCACTTACCTTAAAAAAATTGATTAAATTCAATGAATCATTTTTTTCAGTGTATGTGAAGTTTTAGCTCAAAATACCACATTGATAATTTATTATAGCATTTTATTATTACCACTTTTTGTAGGTGTGAGCAAAATGTGCAGTTTTTGTGTGTGTCCTTTCAAATGCAAATGAGCTGATCTCTGCACTAAATGACAGTGCTGTGGTTGGATAGTGCAGATTGGGGGGCTGTATTATCCCATTCTGACATCACAAGGGGAGCCAAACTTCAATTACCTATTTTTTCACATGCTGGCAAGTTACTGGCTTGTTTTTTATCTACATTTTCTAGGTTGATAAAAGCACTGGGGACCCAATTATAACGCTTAAACATGGAAAAAGTCAATTTTCATGACATGTCCCGTTTCAAATCAATCATACCCAGACATTAAATGTGAAGACATGTATGACAAAAGTATGACATTTATAATCAATAACAAATGGAGAAATGTGCACTATTGGAGGGATTTAAACATGTTTGCTTCATACAGGCAGGATCCAGAATCCCATCAGCCAGTCTGTTTGTGGTGAATTTATACGGTCCAGCACACACATTAGAAATGATTGCACCTGACTCTCAGAACAACAGGTGAGGTTTATCTTTCATAACTGTGTGAAGCCATGCCAAAGCCAACATGTGCACTGCAAAAGATGCAGGAAAATGTAATGGATCATAACCATGGTAAATTGTGCAATAACTTTTTACTGCATGTTTTGATTGAAGTGTCATCGAAGATTGTGCATCATGGAAAACACAGAAAACTTTTATTAAATTTTATTGTATGTATTAAAGAGCACCTATTGTCCGATTCTCGATTTCACATTTCCTTTGGTGTGTAAGTGTGTATTAGTACATGTTAACGATATGCAAAAGGTACAAACCCCAAAGTAAAGATGATCATCTCCAACATAAATCTCTTTTCTTCGACTACAACAAACACACGGATTGTAGGCAGCAGTATACTTCCTGGGATTGGTGACGTAGACAAGACCGACATTATCATAATTTTTATGACTCACAGCCTGTAAGTTAACTCCTGTTAGCATTGCATTGTGACCGTATTTTTCAAACATGGAAAGGAGCGTCACATTTACAGCTGATGTCAGAGGTATTCAGGCCAATCACAAAGTACAGATTAGCTGGCCAATCAGGGACACAGAGCTTTCACACAGAGCGAGTGAAATCTGGAGCTACATAAATGTACAGTATGTGGAAAATAACCATAAACCACGCGGACAGACTGTATTATACCAAATATACAAAATAACGTCGTTTTTTAGCAGTGAAATAGGTGCTCTTTAAATAAAAAATAAGATATTGTAACTACAGTATGCTCTACAGTGGGTGATATGACTGCAAAATACTGTTTCTAAGCAACATACAAATTAAAGTAATTCTTCTAATTTTTTAATAATTAATAAGACTCTAAATGTTTTAAAATTAATTTGCCCCATTACAGATATGATTCATATATTTGATGCACAGTTCTGGAGAAATGCCCTCAGAAAAGCCATTTTTCTTGTTTTTACCAATGTCAATAATGTAGAATGACTTAATAAAAGATTTTAATTGGTTTATCCAAAGTAACCCTTTCAATGTTAACAATTTTATTGCCATCTCACGTGCATTACTATATGTGTGTAACAAGTGAAGAGGGTTTAATAGGTTTGATTTAATTTTTATGAAAGATTTTAAACGTATTTGCAACAATAAGTGCTGAAGAAATGTAGTCCATACACTCTTAAAAATAAAGGTTCCTAAAATCTACTTCATAGGACTGAATGGTTCCATAAAGAACATTTTGAATTCACATACCTTTTTGTTGCACAAAAGGTAAGAAAGAAATGGTCCATTTATGGTAACCTTTGGCTGAAAAACTATTTGGGGAACTATAAATGATGTTTCTGTGGCATAACTGTGAAGAACTCTTTCTAAAACCTTTATTTTTAAAGTCTCCCAAGTCTTTATTGTTGTCTATGTCTATGTGGGGTTATTAATATGCTTTAAAGGAATAGTCTACCCTTTTGCCATATTAAACTATGTTTTTACCTCAACCTAGACGAATGAATACATACCTATCTTTTTTCAATGCGTGCAGTGTACAGCGTGTTGTGAATGTGTTAGCATTTAGCCTAGCCCCATTCATTTCTGTGGTACCAAAAAAAAGTTTTATTATGTGGCACCATACTTACTGGTATAACTCATCATGTAACAGTCTTTAAATAGGGAAAACACTGAAGTGTTTGGTGGCTTCCCTGTTTGGTACCATAGGAATGAATGGGGCTAGGCTAAATGCTAACACATTCACAACGCGCTGTACAGTGCACGCATTGAAAAAATATAGATATGTATTAATTTGTCTAAATTGAGGTAATAACAGTTTAATATGGCAAAAGGGTAGACTGTTCCTTTAAGACAAACCATGTTCAAATTCATCATTCAACACCACTGTTGAGTATTTTCTCCATAAAATTGTCTTAAAACCGTGGTTTAAAATCGCCTTGGTTTTTTACGTCACGAACATGTGACCAAGCAAACCGAAACTTGTGGCGGTCCGCCACATAGACTCAGCGCTAAAACGATTGTATCTCTGCTGCTTTGTATTTCTGTCACGCGTATGAATGCGGCATCTATGTACATATATATCTATGGTCCAATATAGTGCGATTAAGTAAAGGCAGGGAAAAATTCACATATTCATATCTATTGTCCGAGCTGGTCAGACTAAGTAGAGGAGGGGACTAATTTACATATTCATAGATCCACGTATACTAAATGAGGCAAGGTAGAGTTATATTCAAGCTATTTTGAAGCATGAAGAAATTACTGTCACAGGAAAATCTTTTACATATATTGTTTTAAGGGACTACAGGGAGCTTTAAGAGTCTACTATAGCACCATTTTGGTCTTTGTGCATCGGCTTAATAAAATATAGACATTTCTACATTCAGATGAAAACATTAGGCATTTTCAGTGCAAACATCCTACATCTCTGCCAGAGTAAATGCGGTATGCGGTCGGACAGAAATGTTTAGATTTGCTGCTAAAATTCAATTGAATTCAAGTCTGAGTTCTGGCTGGTCCTCTCCAGAGTACAAGTCTTTGATATTTAAGCAATCCTTCATAGCACTCTTTTACTGTGTGCTTCGCCCTGCTGAAAAATGAATTTTTACCCTAAACATAGACCTAAGGCTGACTGAAACAATTTCACCCTTGATAGCAACAAGCGCTCCAGCTCGTCCTGCTGAAAATCACCCCATGAGTGTGATTTAATTAAGCCCTTATTTTACCATGTTATTCCCTTGAGATAAAAATCTCTTTTTAGAGAGATCTGACCAAGATCGGCATAAACATTGCAATAAAAAACATAAAAATAACACAAGGGACAAAGCGAAAAGAACAAATGAGGTATGATGATAATTATGGAACTTAACTGCAAAAATGTACCTACTGTACAAAAAAAACACTCAAGGCACATAAAGCACCTTTTTAAACCTAAATGCTATGCAGTGTTTAAAGTTTTTTCAAAATGTACTCCTTGTTTTAGGCCAGATGTACATACTGTAAGATATCATCTGTAAGCTGTCGTTTAAATCGAATGGAATATTAACTTTTATTGTACATTATGAGAGCTATAAACAAAGTTTAATATGTTTAACATCATATCGCTGGCTTAAATTTTTATCTGGTGGTTAATAAATTAGGACAAAGTTTCCTCAGAAGCCGAGTCATATCTAGGGACTAAAATGTAATTGGCGATGGTCTCTTCTTTGCCGTGGGCCAGTATACAAACACATATCAATCACCACGCAATACTATAGTAAGAATCCAGAGCAGTCTGGTAAACACATAGCAGCCAATTTAAAACTACTCAGCACCTTAGAAACCACATAGCACGACATGGACAATTACTCACAATACTGCTGTTGCTTTGGGGTGGTGAGCTGTACACAAACAAGCAGAATACACTTTTTTTTTCCAGAAAATTGTTATCGGTTTTTAGTATCATGGATATTGTTGTAACACTTTACAAAAAGGTTGTGTTTGTTAACATTGGTAAATGCATTAGTTAACATGAACTAAAAATGAGCAATGTAGTTTTTCAGCATTTTTTAAGCTTTGTTAATGTTAGTTAATGCCAATATAATTGATTGTGATGGAGATAAATTGTGGGATACACATCCAGGGCACGAAGCTCCCGTTCCACCACATCCCAAAGATGCTCTATTGGGTTGAGATCTGGTGACTGTGGGGGCCATTTTAGTACAGTGAACTCATTGTCATATTCATGAAACCAATTTGAAATGATTCGAGCTTTGTGACATGGTCCATTATCCTGCTGGAAGTAGCCATCAGAGGATGGATACATGGTGGTCATGAAGGGATGGACATGGTCAGAAACAATGCTCAGGTAGGCCATGGCATTTAAACGATGCTCAATCGGCATTAAGGGGCCTAAAGTGTCCCAAGAAAACATCCCCCACACCATAACACCACCAACACCAGCATGCACAGTGCTAACAAGGCATGATGGATCCATGTTCTCATTCTGTTTACGCCAAATTCTGACTCTACCATCTGAATGTCTCAACAGAAATTGAGACTCATCAGACCAGGCAACATTTTTCCAGTCTTCAACTGTCCAATTTTGGCGAGCTCGTGCAAATTGTAGCCTCTTTTTCTTATTTGTAGTGGAGATGGTGGTACCTTCTGCTGTTGTAGCCCATCCGCCTCAAGGTTGTGCGTGTTGTGGCTTCACAAATGCTTGGCTGCATACCTCAGTTGTAACAAATGGTTATTTCAGTCAAAGTGGCTCTTCTATCAGCTTGAATCAGTCGGCCCATTCTCCTCTGACCTCTAGCATCAACAAGGCATTTTCCCCACAGGACTGACACATACAGGATGTTTTTCCCTTTTCACACCATTCTATGTAAACCCTAGAAATGGTTGTGCGTGAAATTCCCAGTAACTGAGTAGATTTGCGAAATACTCAGACCGGCCCATCTGGCACCAACAACCATGCCACGCTCAAAATTTCTTAAATTAGCTTTCTTTCCCATTCTGACATTCAGTTTGGAGTTCAGGAGATTGTCCTGCCAAGGACCACACCCCTAAATGCATTGAAGCAACTGCCATGTTATTGGTTGATTAGATAATTGCATTAATGAGAAGTTGAACAGGTGTTTCTAATAATCCTTTAGGTGAGTTTATATCTTTGGTCCTAGCTAGTGCGGTTGAGTGGAGGCAGGAAAAAATCACATATTCATATCTATAACATTAACTAACTAACATTAATATTGGCATTAACTAACATTAACAAAGATTAACTCTTTCCCCGCCATTGACGACTTATTTTTGCTTTTTGCTTAAATTTTTTTTTTTTTTTGGAAATATACGCATATTTAAGAGTTTATAAGCAGAGAAAAAATATAAATAGGATGAAACATCAACAACTTTTGATTTAAAAATAATGCTTGCTGACATTAACTAACTGTGCATTGTTAGTTCATGTTAGCTAATGCATACAGGGTTTCCCAAACTGTGAAAAAAATTAATTAATTACAATTAAATCATAAAATGCAAAAAATATATAATTTAATATATTTTTGTGTTGCAACGGATGAAAAAAAATGTTTTTGCAGTTTAAAAACCACTGAACTTATGCATTAACAAATACAACATGACTGTAAAGTATTACTGATATCTAAATAATAGTCCATAAAAACTAAGCATTTAAAGGATTATGTCTTTCCCTCTTTTGGCAGAGAGAGCTACATCTCTATGGTGAGTTGGATCAGCAGTACCCGTCTGGCCATGCGATGGTTGAACCGGGTCCAGAATCATTCTGTACTGTGCGTGTGCGAGGCCACAACAGGAGCCTGTTCAGAGGTCAGAGGTCACCCGTTCATCCACTGCAGCACAATAGGTGTCTTCATCCACACAGTGTCAATTGATTTGGCTCTTGCACTTGATGCTGCTCTGATGCGGGCTGAATCTCCAGCTTCTCTTCTGCCAGCTCAGCTCAATTTACATTTAAAGGCGTGAAAGTTTCACTTTAAAGCCTCAATTTCTATGTGCAGCCTTCCTTAACTTTTAAAGGTCACTCCTTATTTGAGTATGCGCCTGTGGGTGATGGATCGGATGTACGCTTGAGCGCTTGTGTTTTACAGCAATGTGACAATTTAGTTTGATTTCTGCTGCGAGCGCCCAGTGTCTCCAATTAGAATACAGATACTGGATGCTTCCGGTCCTGGATGCTCTTTGGTCAATAAAGTAGTGAAATGCTGGTGTGTTTGATGCAAAACACCTGTAGACTTATCTGCTGCATATATATATGAAGAGTTTAGATGCAAAGCCGCTAAGCGACATCATAAAAAGGAGATAATTATGACTGAATGATTTCGGCACGTATTATACGTTCATTAAATACTTTCGCTTAGAATCTGCTTAATTCTGGCCTTAGGCCATTTATAAAAACACCGGTTTTATGGAAGAATCCATTAAATCCCACAACAATTTTTCTGCAAAGTCCTCAAATTGAATTTTAAATGTCACAAGTGTTTTTTACCTTGTTAAATGAGGTTAACTGCAGTGTTCGAATTATGTCAACGCTTATAGGGGGGTCCCCTACCTAAGCCCCACCCCCTGGCCAAGCCCCACCTCCCTCATTATAGGGTCGCTCTGATTTGACAAAGTAAGATGTGATCCTGGATCAACAATCATCTGATCCTGGTTTTAATCAAAGAGACCCCAAATTACCCTTAACTCAAACCCTAAACGTTTTTTACCCCTCATATTAGTGTGAAACACTGCAAGGCCAGAAATTTTAAACAGAATAGGGGTGAAATAGGGTGGACCTCCATGCCTACTCTCAAATTACATATTTTTACTAGTAGTGGTTAAATGGATTACATTGCGTTTTTTTTTAATCATAGATCGAATAATTTTCGGATCAGCAAAACTGGGGCTAGGAAAATAAAATAAGAACAAATTAAGAAATGATGAGCATATAAAAATAGAAAAGAACAAAGTTACAAATAAACATCTAACAGTAGCATTTATGTACATAAATAGAATCAAATAAACATTAACACTTTCTTCTTTATTATATCAATTAAATATAATTAATCTTTTTAAAGATACAGAAGTGATTTTCCTTTGTTTTCTGCTGTTTAATTAATATAAATGACAGAAACACAAGCAGATAAGAAGTGCTACTTTCAGACCAACACAAAGATCTGACTTCTTTCTGAACTGTTTGCACTCACTTTAAGACATAACTGAATGTTTTTATGAGAATAGGTGCCAAGACTGTGGTATTTCAAAATAATTTTGTGTTTGCATGCTTTAGTATCGCGCGTCTCCGCGCGTCCGCTTATGAGTGTGCGTCCATTTGAGTATGTGTGCGCGTCATTGCCTGTGCACACACAAAACAGCTGAGCTTACTTTAACATCTTGCACTCAAATTGTTTAAAATCGCTTGCATGTTAACATTTGCAAGGTTTAAAACCACACATGCAAAAGATAAGCTTTCTAAAAATAGTTATTTATTTCTGAATGATGCGTATTTGATCAATTCGTTTTAAAAAGACTATTTATTGTCATTTATGCGTGATTTCTTCTGCTTTCCAAAATAAAAAATTTTGTGTTTCTTTTGACTTGGTGGGCCAGCTGTCAATTTGAGTGTGTAGCCTCGCCACTGTTATGAAATAATTGTTTGAGAAGAATAAAAAAAAACTTAAACCTAAAGATTACTAAACATTCTTACCGTCACTAAGGTGAATATAATCCACACGACACGCAGATAGAGACATTAACTCATCTGTCAATTCCTCCAGAAAACAGCCGGAGGCGCACTTGCAAGTTTATATTTATTTCAGACTAAAATCATTTGAATTAGCTTATTGCAAAATTGGGACAAATAACGGACAGTAGCCTATCGCTTTGTGACAGCGCAACATGAGAATTATAAATTCATGTTGTATTTTAATTTAAATAAAAACCAGGGGACCCCCCTAATTTAAATATTTTTGTGGTTTATGGGGGGTCCCTCGAGGCTTATAGCAGGTCTGGGACCCCCCCAGACCCCCTTCAATTCGAACACTGGTTAACTTAATATATTCACAAAATGTTTATTATTTACCGTATTCACAAAGGACAGTGAAGGCTGACTGGAAAGAGATAGGGATGGAATTGGGAAACAACAGTGGATTACATTTAAACTTGGGTCCCTTGTGAGTAAACTGCAAAAAATGATTTTCAAGAAAAAAAATCTTAGTACCGTATTTAGGGTAAGCTAATTTTTCTTGAATTTAGTGTTTAAGAAAAATGTTCAAGATTTTTTTTGCTTACCCCATTGGCAGATTTTTTTTGCTTGTTTTATGCACAAAATCACTTAAATTTGATTTTTGACTTATTTTCTTGGGTCGTTTGGCTCATCAAGAAAAAGCATATTAATTTAAGAATTTTTAGATATTTTTATGAAAACAAGACAAAAATACAAATAATTTTTTTTCTTGAAAATCATTTTTTGCAGTGTACTTGGACCTGAATACAACCCAAATATGGGAGCCACATGCATCACAACGCCCCCTAATGTGTAATTCAGTTTCTACATTTTTACCTTGTGATTTCTGACTTTTATCATTTGCGATTTAGTTATTTTGAAAGTCTTTTATTATGTCTTGTCCAAAGAAGTGGATTTGAGGTTTTGCAGCACTTAAAGAGTTTTGCAGTAGAGGTCTTTTCGGGAGGGGGGAAATGTATCCGAGCAAATTAGATCTGAGTCCGACCCGACGCAGTGGCAATTTGTTTGGACCCGAATGTAAATGGCACCAATGTGTCTGCAGTCTGCAGCCCCACATGTACCAGTCAAACAGAAAGAAACCCCGGTGGCCTCAGATTCAATTTAGCTCCCTGCTCCATTTAGTTTTTTTTTAGTGTTCTGATGAGGACACCAAGGTAACCGCTAAAATGTGCATATAAAATTGATTGACAGGTCTGTCTCAACAAAAAATGAACCCTACGCCAGCCACACAATGTCGCAAGCACTCTTGGCAAACAGAGGCAGGGTTGGAAAAGGACTCGATGCACACACGCAAGATAGTTCAGGTCTTCTCGCGTCCGTTTGGCAAAAAAACATTTATTTTAAATTACAAAAGACCACTAATATTATACCCGACCCGTGTCTAAGGCATGCATGAAACTTTCAGACCCTAACTCGCTTGGGTCGGACCCTGGGTTTTTTAGATCTAAGTGGACCCGTGAAAACTTATATTTTGCAGTCAATTTTGTTAAAGGGGACAGAGAATGAAAAACCATTTTTACCTTGTCTTTGTTGAATAATGGTAGTCTCCCACATTCACAAACATACAAAAAGTGCTAAACATGCTAAACATCTCAGTCTCATAGAAATTCCTCTTTTAGAAATGTCAGCCAGAAAACGGCCCAATCTGAAAAACTGATGCTTATGACATCACAGGCATCTAACTACTCCTCCACTTTAAAATAATTGGCAAAATTTTTTGAGTGGCAGCAAAGTCAGCCAATCAGTAATGAGATTGCAAGTTAAGCCAGTAGGGGGAGCCAAATAGGTGCAAAACTACTTGTTTAAAATCCCCCACCCTTTTTTTGTCTACATGTCACATCACAGAACAAGGATAAATACTCCGTTCAATCATTCTATGTCACCTTTAAATACCAATGAAATAAATAAAGTGACATTGGAAAAAAAATAATTTCAATTTCTGACAAATAACCTTATCATTGGCATTAAAGTGAAATAAACCTAAACATAAGAGTCTGATTAAAATGCTCATTTACATGAAAACATGTCAGACACACTTAAAGGATTTTGCATTCTGAACTCTTCATATATCATTAAATAACATTGTGGTGGAACTGATTTTCATTATCTCCATCTATAAAAAAGAAAAGCAGTGTCTTTCTTTTTATTAAGTAGTAGCAGTTGCGGCTTGTGACTGCTCATCAGAGGGGTGCAAATTCAAAATATGTGTTCGAAGTGTCATGTGTGTTGCTCGTGTTTTCAAAATATGTGTTTGTTGCGTCATGTGAATCATGTGCATCACGTGTTTTGTCAAAATAAGTGCCTGCTGCACACAGGTCAAAACCGTTTGTGATAAAAGAGACGCTCACGTTCACAAAATACACCCAAGACGCTCCCTTAACAGTAAACTTCGATTACGCATGAGATTATGTGAGTATCTGACAAAAGCAAGCGTCTCTTTTGTCATAAACCCTTTGGACGCGTCTGCAGCAGACACTTGTTTTGACGAGACACGTGATGGACATAGGCTCTCTCGAAGCGCAGAACACATATTTTGAAATAAGGAACCACACACATAATGGGCTACATACATGTTGTGATGAACTTTGCATTGTGCGCCTTCGAAAAAAGAAGTCACCGGCCGCCACTGTGTAGTAGTCATTTGACTATTTTTAATGTAGCACCAGAGTTTCGGTTTAATTAGAGGTTTCCAATAGAGTAACTTTGGACCTATAGTTGTTCCAGATAGCAGTGACACAACACAACTAAACTCTAGACAAACATGAAAAAGCCACGTCCCTAACGTAATGCCAGTTAAAATGACGGATTGACTGAATCACGCCGTCAGCTAGTGAGTTTATTATGAAGTACACCTCTCCCTGGCAGGCAGAAGAGAATAAAGGATTTAAGCACATATTTTACTTCTAATACATGACATGTCTAATCTTTTAAAAATGTCTTTAATCTTCAGAGGCACCAAATGACATTGGACTTTTGGCACAACTATCAGCGCCAGGTAAGTTCAGCCTCTTTTTTTGTCTCTCTCTCCTACTATTTCTCGCTTACTCTCCAGGGAGACGTTTAATCAATTTTCAGCCTATGTTGTTCTCCTAAAAGCTGGAGAAAGAAATGAATTGCATCAAAATGGTGTCGTTTCTCATTGATCTGTTGGTGGTTTGTGTATTGATGGTGGCTTGTCCTACAGGACGAGCCAATGTTCACGGCAGATGGTTCCCTGTTTTACCTCATCTTGCCTGCCAAGCAAGGCGCCCGTGGGGAGTTTCTTCACATCGCCAGTCTCCCTGCTCAGGTCTGTGGATGGATTTATTTCATTCTCGTGTTGTGCACAGTGAAATTGGATGCATGTGTAACTTCGTGATTTGAAAGTACAAAAAAATGATATGTGAATGGAGAAGTTGGTTTATCAAGAGAAGAATATGGTGATGCGGCACCCCTGCATATTGTAAAACCTCTTCTTTATTATTTGAATGATTACATAATAATGTGTTTTAAAATGTGCAGCTATTTGACGTCCTTAGTTTTTTTTGCAGGACATGTTAGGAAATTTACAAGTGTGTTGTAATTGTGTCCTGTTTTTATCTATTTGTTTAAAATTCAGTTCTGTATGTTTCTGATCATCGTGATTCATCAGTGTATATTATGCAGAGGTTTGTCTTCAGTGTAAATCCACCTGTAGTTGATAATTTTAGCCTTTAAAACTCATCACATGTAAAAATTTTCCCTGCGACGGTAATTTATTCATACTTTAAAACAGCTTGAATATAACCTTAAACCCTTGCCTCATTGAGTATACGCAGAACTATGAATTTGTGAATCAGTCCCCACCCCTATACTCAATCACAGACCCTCAGACCATAGATATATATGTACATAGATGCTGCATTCTGCAGTTTCAGACACATAGCTACTAAGTCTGGTTTCACAATGCATACATGAGCTGTGCGTTTGCAGCACTATTTTTATTTTTTAACTTTTCAACTTTTCAGTGCAGATGTTTACAGGTTAGAGCAGTCACACTGCACATGTTAGTTATAACAACTAACAGCTAGGGCTGTGCGATAAATCTCGTGTCCCATTAAAAAGACCTGTCTGAAATCGATTCTGAATCGCAAGGCTGCGATTCTGTGTTTCATGCACAGCTTGTGCGTGCACTACAGCGTTTTGATAAGTAAGAAGTCCTTATCAATCTAAAATCATTTTGAGTCTGAGTCATTTATAACATGCATTTAAAAAAGCCACAATCATTCAAAATATTCTTTATAATCATATCTGAAACAATTTGAAGAACGGCGATATAAATATTCTTGTAGACATTTCCTGGAATAGAGGGTATGCAACGACATCACTTCTCCACGTGACCACGCGAAGCTTGTCCTGTTGAGTGGCAAAACATTCAACAAAATGGCTGGTTTTCATAGCGGCTGCTACGAAAAACGCCAGTAAAACTGACTATTACCAGCTTAAGTTGAATTTAGTTGGCCTTAACAGGGACCCTAACAACTTGCCGAACAACCAGTAGTCTGTGGACATTGGCATATGGTCAGAGATTGCTTTTCCTGACATTTATGTTTGTCACTATTAAACCATTCCACCTTTGTAGAACAAGGCTCATCATAATGGATGTTTTTTAATGAAGGCTCACTGACAAAACTTTGCAATTACACAGAATAAGAGTATTCATTTATGTGTATTTTATGTATTTTTATCCCAAAATTTTACATACCTGACATATGGCTACTGCTACTGATTTATTTCTTCTTTGAGTGGCAAAACATTCAACAAAAATGGCTGGCTGTTCTAGCGGCGGCTGCGATAATGTCAGTATATCTGACAATTATCAGCAAAAATTTAATTTAGTTGCACTTGATAGTGACCCTAGCAACTTGTCAACCCACCTGTGGTCAGTGGACGCTGGTATGGACGATCCATTTACTTCTCCTTTATGTGTTTCTTGGAAGTCTGTAAAACGATAGCTCTAATTCTTGTTAACTCTGTTAGTACAGAGTTACTCTTTCACTCTCTCAATCTGATATCTTTTTCTCTGTCTCTTTCTTTTCTCATTTTCTCTCTGTCTCTCTTCAGGATTCAACTCCTGTTTCTCCTCGCTTTCTAACATCTGGAAACTGGGATGTAATCTCGCTGTGCGCCCTTGATGAAGAGAACGATAAAATGTAAGATTTTATGAGAAAACCATTTAGATTTGAAAACCTCAAGACTGTGCGTAAAGCATCTCATCATCTACATAACTACTTAACATGAGCAATTATACAATTATTTATGCTTTGTGATTACATTACGCTCGCTGAATCATTCAAGATTCATTAAAATTAATAAGATAATTTATTGTTGAGTTGCTGCTAATGACAGTGTCATTTACATTTCTCAATTATTCTCTAATTACAACTCCATAAAAACGTCTTTCATATTTCGTCCTATAGGCTGTAGCATTACAGATAAAATTGCATCTTGCCATTTTCCAATACAGAAATATCCAATATATAAAATATGCTGATCTATGTCTCAAGTACTTGCATAGATCTCAAAGACTGTATCTTATTCACTTGCATTTAATCTGTTTGCCCTTACGAAAAATGCACAGTTTTGTCCTTGTGGTAAACGTTTAAAAGGGACATTTCACAAGGCTTTTTTTTAAATGTGAATCTTTAGTGTCCCCAGAGTACACATGTGAAGTTTTAGTTCAAAATATCATATGGATAATTTATTATAACAAAATTGGCACTTTGTAGGTGTGAGCTAAATGTGGCATTTTTGGGTGTGTCCTTTTAAATACAAATGAGCTGATCTCTGCACTATTTGGCAGTGGCGTGGTTGGATAGTGCAGATTAAGGGGCGATATTATCCCCTTCTGACATCACAGGGGGAACCAAATTTCAGTTACCTATTTTTTCACATGCTTGCAGAGAATGGTTTACCAAAACTAAGTTACTGGGTTGATCTTTTTCACATTGAATTGGCTGATAGAAGCACTGGAGACCCAGTTATAGCATTTAACCTCTTGAAAAGCACCCCCACTCTGGCCAAACCATGAAAAGACCTACTTTCACTAAAAGGGTTGTTTTTACTAAACCATTAGAGTATAAGCATAACTATGGTATCATTAGATAGAAGACACTTTGAGCTTCATTTTAAGATAAAAATAAAAAAAGTTAGAGAGGCTGAAGTAGATTGTAATAAAAAAAATTTAAACTTTTTTAATTCAAAAATCTTAATGATAAATATGTGTGTGAAACCATGCAATGATGCCAAAGCCAAAAGTCTAAAGAAGTTATATTTCACGTTCGAGGTCAATAGGCCCAAAAATGAGGTTCTTGCAAGGGTTTTTGTAAGACTAGTGCCTTTTCTAAGTACCAGTCAGCCCCAAAATAAAAGTCTTTTGTTTACATGCATACACGTTCATTCTTATTATTATTTATCCTTATGTAAGCGTATAAAATGCCGTTTCCACACCAGGAAATAAAACGTCACACAAAGATCGTTGGATTCATTATCTAATTGACTACACGTTCTGTCTATCAATATTTTCCATGAAGTCATTGGAGCAAGCGAGTCAGATGACATCACGATATTTGACAGAGCTGTTTGGATATTATGTATTATACTCCCGCCTTCTTTTTTAAAAACAAAGTTTGAACGCAAGTTTGAACGCGAGTGTAATCTCATATACAAGTGTTACAATGTAAATAGTCCTCAGATTGTATATTTTATTCTATTACAAGACGTTCATGTGAAATCTGATGTAAACAATAGACAATATATCTATATTTCATGGATTAAACGCATTTGTGGACAAACACGGTCATTGGATGTATTATATAAGACGGTTTTCATGAGTTATTCACACATCTGAAACAAACTGGATTCGATTCGCGATCGTTATATCAACACAAAGGTAAGACGTCTTGTTCATATTCTGCATGTTGTCATCTGGACTTCTGTAACAAAATACTACGGTTATGATGCTAGAGCATCTGTATCTCAAAACAGAGACCATACCCTGATGCAAAACCCGTAGACCTTTTAAATGATGTATAGTAATGTTAATATTATTAATGTTTGTAGACAGTATAGGCTATATAGATATTGTTAGCAGCGTAAAAAAACTGACATCATCCCGCCCCTGAGCAAGTGCGCGTCGAGAGGTTAAACATGGAAAAAGTCTGATTTTCATGATATGTCCCCTTTAAGAATCACCGCTGCACACTGGTTGTGAACTTTGTAAAAAACAGTTTTAACCCTTTACTTTGTTTATTTCCTTGTATTCAAGTTTTAATTTCAAAAAATGTATATGAACAAGAAGAAAACCTACTGTAAGTTTTTGACTAAATGTTTGTCTGCAAGCAACATTTTTAACTACAAACCTATTTGTATAAAGGGTTTTACCAGGAGGCGGATGCTATTGTCAGAGTATAAATCACCTAACTACAAATAGTGACTCAAAAATCTGTAGCCACCTCTTTAAAGATTTTTTTTGCCGCAGATATTTCCTGAGTACGGAGGAGTCTCAGCAGAGCAGACACTTGTACAGGTAAACCCTCTCTCAAACCAATACATCTTTACAGCCATAATTGAGTTTTTTATCATTGCCGTCTTGATATTCAGTGCTTCTCACGCTGTGATGCATATTCGCATCTAAATCAGCCTGACAGCTTTTGCACACCCTGTTGTGATATATCTCACATTCTCAATAATGCGCCTGGATTTCAAACATCAGTGTGCTCATTACTGATGGTTCACATTCCTTGTATCTATTCAGACGAGTCCGTGTTCATTGACGGACTGTTATTATTCATTAAAGACTGCCAGTGTATGTCTAAATGAACAGGGTGAGATGTGTGTTGGGGACACTCATGAAAAGCAATGAAGTTTTTCCCCTCTGGTGAGCTCCAGGCAAGAAGCCCAGCTAATTCATTTAACAGGCTTGGAGAGAGAGAGAGAGGGGGACTTGAAAGAGAGATGGGCAGAGGCACAAGGATTTAAAGTGTGTTCTCTAAGCTTTGATTAATGCTTTAAGCCTCTCACTTGCTCTCCCTGGGCCACAAGTTCTCATAGATTTTTATTGCAACGCTCCCAGCAGTATGGTGAGAGTGCAGAGGTCCGGCATTAGGCTTAAATGAAATGGATAATGGAATACTAACTCAGCAGTTGAAACTTAAGGAATAGTTTGCACAAAATTTCGGAATTATCTATCCTCATGTTGTTCCATGAAAGAAAATATTTTTAAAGAGTACCTATTGTCCGATTCACAATTTTACATTTCCTTTGGTGTGTAAGTGTGTATTAGTACATGTTAATGATATGTAAAAGGTACAAACCCTAAAGTAAACAATGACGCAAGTTATCGTTTCCAACATAAAAAATGTCGTGGTCTACAAGAAACACACGGATTGTAGGCAACAGTTACTTCCTGGGATTGGTGATGTAGACGAGACCGACATTATCATAATTTCTCCCGCTTCGGACTCAGCCTGTAAGTTAGCTCCTGTTAGCATTGCATTGTGAGCGAATCTTTCAACATGGTAAGGAGCATCACATTTCCGGGTGACGTCAGAGGTATTCAGGCCAATCACAATGTACCGATAAGCTGGCCAATCAGGGACACAGCGCTTTTCAAATCATTGAGTTTTGTACAAAAATCTGTGCTTTTTAGGAAGAAAAATATGGAAAATAATGTGTTTTTGAACCATAAACCACGCTAACACATTGTATTATACCAAATACACAAAATAAATTTTTTTAGCAATGGAAAAGGTGCCCTTTAAGATTTTAAAGTTCAGATATTTTTTCTAAGTGTTGGAAATGTATTGCATTTGTACTGAATTGTGGAGTTACGCCGTTTTTTTCCACATTACTGTGTTCAGGATTATTTGGGGCGGGGTTAAAACGGTGGCTCGATGACGCACTGAAGCCACCGAGCATGGCCCCACCTCTAACATAATTACGAGCATCCATTTAGGTTGTAGTGGTATTCGAAAGTTGAGAGAGGTGGTAGCAGCATTCCTGCGAGGGGGCATGGTTTCAGCACAGTTTTTTATCATTCAAATTTGGCGGTTAATTTGGTGGTTAAAGGGACATTCCACTTTTTTTGAAGGTATGCTCATTTTCCGGCTCCCCTGGAGTTGAACGTTCGGTTTTTATCGTTTTGGAGCTGATCTCCGGGTCTGGCGATACCACTTTTAGCATAGCTTAGCATAATCCATTGAATCGCCCTCAAAAATGACCAAAGAGTTTCGATATTTTTCTTATTTAAAACTTAACTTTTCTGTAGTTACATCGTGTGCTGGGACCGATGGAAAATTGAAAGTTCGCACTGCCCGAAAATGGTCCCCTGCTATTAAAAGTTACCAAGGGGACTATTTTCGGCAGTGCATAATATCACTGCGTCTGCTCTGGCCATGTTACATCGGCAAAGTCCTTGATTATTACGCCAGTTTGAGAGTATAGTTCCTAGCCATATCTGCCTAGAAAATCGCAACTTTTTATTTTCCGTCGGTCTTAGTACACTATGTAACTACAGAAGAGTCAAGTTTTAAATAAGAAAAAATATTCTCTTTGTTTATTTTTGAGAGCGATGCTGGTGGTCTGGTCCGATTCAATGGGTTGTGCTGAGCTGTGCTGGGAGTGCTGGCGCCGGACCCGGAGATCAGCTGAATGGATTCCAAAACAGTAAAAATCAAATGTTTAACTCTAGGAGAGCTCGAAAATTAGCATATTTTTTTAAAAAAGTGAAGTGTCCCTTTAATATCGCATTTTTCCGTCGTGTCACAAACTGAGAACACATTTAATAGACTTAACACCGATGTTTTCCATTAAAAATGAGTAATACGCTGATATAGTTACAATAGCATAGTCTCATACAATACAAGGTGGCTAATTTATATAGATTTAAACAAAAATGTCAAAATATGTACCCCATCTCATCTTTTTCAAAAAGTAGGCTACATCTTTGCACCTAAAGACTTTATATTAGTACCTCAAAGGTACCAAATGTATACATATCTGTACCTAATGCTACATATTAGGACGTTTTTAAAGGGTACTGCCCCAGTGACAGCTGAGGGACATATTTTGACCATTACATTAGTACAATTTTTATTCTATGATATTGGGTATGATTTGAAATAATTAAAATAAAAAGAATTCATACAAAACTATTGACGTAGAAAACATGTTTTCCATGTGAGATCAGATTGGTTACAATGTACATTTTTAAATGTTGATATTCGTTTGTATTGGCGTTCGTATTTGATGAAAGATGTCCTTGTCGACTAGCGTGGAGCTGGGAGGAGTTTTTCATCGCCAGTGTCTGACGTGCAACCTGTTTGAACGATGCAACTTCTACAAAGCGGATTTCAGCCCCAACCACACATATTTTACCCTCTACTGCTTGGGTAACATCTCACAAATACACATTCATACAGATGAACAATGAACACTTCTTGTCTTTTACATCCCTATCATTTATTTACAGGTCCAGGTGTCCCAAGAGTGACTATTCATAGCACAAGTGACCCATCCAGTGAGTTTATTTTATTAAGATATTGTGGTCAACCAGAGATAAGAGTCACCCTTTCAATCTTGATTAAAAATGTAAGTAAATGTAAGTTTGTTTATGGCTCTTGCAGGATACACAGTGGTGGAAGACAACAGCCTCCTTGCAACGTCTCTCGCAACGAAAAGGTTTCCGGAGACAATTTTCCGGACGTTTTTCTCCGACAACAATGGTAAAGATTCTTAAAATAACCGATTACATTTCTCCTTCAGCACAAATCGATTTGAGCCTTTTTAAAAGCCATCTGCATTTAAGAATCAATCAGATAATTGTTTCAGGTTTGCTAATTGGATCCTTGCAGCGGTGCCACTCGTGCTCCGTTTGGAAAACCCTCCCCACACCTGTGTGTTTGTGTGTTAAAAGAGATTTACACTTATCCACATTGACATTCATTGTACATCGCATTTCCAGTATGAGTGATTGTGTGTGCGTACTGTGTTGGAGAGTCTGTTACGACCCAACAGGCTCATGGGAACTCATTTGCTAGCGGTTAGAATATTGATGAGCCAGTAACCAGACTACTTTGCAGTATGGTACAGTAGGGACAACCGTTAGTTCTGTTCTAACTGCTTTTGTGAATAATTACAGACTTAGATCTGAAGATGTCTTTGCCCCCCGGGTACGAGGGAAACCTACACCCTCTGCTTATTATCATGTAAGTGTCTCCCCGTACTTTATCAGCACTTTTGTAAGTTCTTTGAAGGAAGTACTGTATTGATATTCTTAGAGCAATTTGGTAAGGTGTTTTTAAACTACTTAAAGATACCCAATGTATTAATTATTGTACACAGTCGAACAATGCAGAACCAAAGTCCTCAGCTTATCAAAAATGTTAATAAAGGGATAGTTCACCCAAAAACGAAAACATTGCCATTATTCACCACGGGGGCTGGGGTGGTCCCATTAAGGGCACAAAATATAAGTTTGGGGGGTCCTATTTAAAATTAAAATAGTACAAGAATTAAAAATTCTTATGAGCTATACTGTCCATTAATAATCGAAAAGATTTAATTCTAAAATCAATGTAAACTCTCAAGTGCGCCTGTTTTCTGAAGGAATTGACAGATTGTTATATTTAGGATTGGGTTATGGGATTTTAAAAAATTATTCTTAAACTATTATTTCACACTAATTTTAGGGGTAAAAATGGTTAGGGTTTGAGTTAAGGATAATGTGGGGTTTCTCTGATTAAAACGCTGATCCGGGACCAACCAAAAATTTTGATACAGGGCTCTTCAGAACCTAAATGGATTTTTTTAAGTGTTTTTTGAGGTTTTCTGGTTACTTAGGGAGTGGATGGTGCTCGCCTCTTCCAGTTTCAAAAGGACCCAAAAGTGTCTTAAATAAAATCTTTAATAAAAAATGTTTAAATATATTTTAAGAAAAAACAATATTTCAATGACATAATAATTTTATAAATTAAATTATAACAATGACCACGTTTACATGCACACCAATAATGCGATTATTTCCAGTAATGCGAGTAAGGTCTTAATCGCAGTAAGATGTTTACATGACTGGAGCTAACCTCTTCACTCTGGTTTACATGCAGTTTTTATTTTCGGATTATTCACACAAAGTCCAATGCAGATCACAAATGATCAACTCACATATATGGTCCACTGTTTTAATTTACTTACGTTAAATGACAAACACGTTGTTATAGATGTATTTCATTATCAGGTGACGTGATGAAGATATAAATATGACAGTGCCTGTAAAGGGCGTTCACATGATATAAAAATATAGTTTTAAAAATCGTTTTATATTAAAGATAATAGCAGAGCTCACACAACAACTATAACGATAGCGATTTTGGCACATGATGAACGGTAAACCATTGACAGCCAATCAAATCTATTTGAACTTGAAATGCACGCGCACTTAAAATGCAGTAGAAGCTCATTTATTGCTGAGGTTATAACATAAAATTACCTCAGGTATCCAGAGCTGATGCAGTTGTTGCTGTGAAATTTTTCTACCACAATGACTACGCCAAAAGGTAAGCTATTAACCTACTACATTAATTGTTTAGTTACGCGAAACGCAGCGAGTTCAGGAAATCTGCTGGTTTCCCGCTGTGTAAATGCAACAAGAACAGCATACATTCAGTGACATGTAAACAATTGCAAAAAAATTTTTATTACAAGAAATATTGATTAACTCGTTGAGCGAATTAACATGAAGTTATCATTATGATATGGTCACTAATATATTTATCGTTATAATTATCCTTATAATGTCCCTTAAAGCTTTTATACACTGCTGTCGTGTTATTTGAGCTGTTTCTGAATGAAGGCAGACTGCTGACAGCGAGTCGTGTTGGCAGAGTTCATGTAAAACTTCCTAATGTCAAGTTTAAAACGAATTTGTGGTTAAGGTGCGTGACTAAAACACACGCGCACTTAATTAGTGCGGTATAAATGCGATTAAAGCGTTTACATGGAGGCATACTGCGATTATAAACGGCGTACGCCACCTCTTTTAATGCGACTATACTTACTGCGATTATGAGCTTAATCGCATTATTTTTATCGAATTATTGCGTTTACATGAGGTAAAGTATAATCGCAGTATTGACAAAATCCCATTATAAACGCATTATTAGGGTGCATGTAAACGCGGTCAATGTAAATATTTCACAAAAGTAATAATGCAAACATTAAGTCATAAGTCTCAAGTAGTTGTGATCCAAATTTCAAGTTAAAATCACAAAAAATGTGGTTTGTGTCACAGTTTTAGTGGTTTTACCACCAACGGCCACTAGGTGTCAACGGTTTGCTGCATACTCTACAAATGAATAAATTACTGTCACTGAATTATTATTACTGCTAAAAGGTTTTTGAAATATGAAAACTACATTCTTAGAGCTTTCCAATGATACATAAAAGATTAATGCTATTAAGTTTTGGGTATGTTGAAAGAAGTTCATTTAAGCAAATTTCCATCACCCGAATTCCACCTTTTCTGTAGAATGACCCGAATACAACACTGCTCCTCTGCTTTCTTGTTGTGGATAAAATCCTAAAACTGCCTAAACAACAGTTCAGGCACTGAAAGAGATGCACATATCAAGACTTTCATCAAATAATGGATTATATTTCAGTTTGTTTTTCACCAAACTCTCATGTATGCCTTCAGGATGCTTAAAATATACGGCACAATTCGACTTGAGTTATCTGTCTGGGTCCTTTTGAAGCCTGAACAGGTGGTCACGATTCCCTCTCATAGTAACCAGAAGACCTAGGGCAACACTTTTTAAAAAAATCTACATTTTGAAGAACAAAGACAGACATTGGGGGATTAAACGATGTAAAGGTGAATAAATAATGGCAACATTTTTCATTTTTGGGTGAACTATCTCTTTAACACTTTTCTTTTACAAGCAATACTATTTTCATCAGGAAGACTTGCTCCCTTGCAGCAACATTTTGAGCCACATGATTTTTAAATGAAGCTTTATTAATAAGCAATTTGTGGTTTGTTAACTTAGATGCAATTGAGTAATCAGCTCATTTACAGAATAAGAAGCGCTGTGCTATCCTTCTTGATTTAATCTACAGAGCCCCTGTATAGCTCAGTGGTAAAGCATTGCATTAGTCGTGCAAATGGTCATGGTTCGAACACATGCCGATAAAAATGTATATGTCGCTTTGGATCTGTCAAATGAATAAATGTAAATGTAGGCTCTTTCCATTTTCATCACCCTGCACCTATAGTGATGGTATTCCTGGCAGGCAGTCAGTAACAGATGACTTTGCTCTGGGCTGGCCGGAGGTTTTGTCAAGTCTGCACGATGTGGCGCTTGCCTGGATAGACAGCAGGAGCCGACTGTCACAGGGACAGAAAAGCAGCACTCTGGATCCCCTTAAGATGGGTTCACTCCGCATTAAAGATCAGCTTGCTGCCGTCGAGTGAGTCTGTCTCCACATTCACTTATTAAAGGGCGTGTTGCAGGTTAACCACCACTGTCGATTAATGGGTACATAAATCACTCAAGATATGTGTATAATTTTTAAAATGTCTCAAAAATGGTCTTAAAGACCACTTTTTTTACGTTTTTGGTATTAACGGGTTTTTTTACGCAATTCGGCGATGACGTCACGTTGGGGAGAAGTGGAGAAAGACTCAGCCAGAGCCATAGAGATAGATGAGACATTTATTGCTGTTTAATACTTGCATATATAATTTGGAAATCATATATACATCGTAGGAAATATATAATGTGTTATACTACAAAGTTACCTTGCTAATTATTATTTATGATATATGTGGAGATAAATAAAACTTCGCAAATCTGCTGATTTGATCCATTTATGTCCTGACCACCAGGCTAGAGATTTTTAAACATCCTTAATCCACACTTACTAGTCTATCAAATAATATCTCAAATATAGATCGCATAAAGTTACACCCATTTCAGGGAGGATCATGGACCCCCTCAAGCCAGCATGCACGAGTATGTTAATTGTTTGTTTACTTTCTACACGAAGATATGCTAACGCTATCTGGCTGTCTGCCTATCTCTCTATACTAGCCTATCCATCTGTCTATCTGTCTGTCTATCTATCTATCTATCTATCTATCTATCTATCTATCTATCTATCTATCTATCTATCTATCTATCTAAAATCTGCGCTATCAGAACTGTACTTTACTCGTCTTTCTATAGTCATTCTCAATGCTCTCAAGGCGGCTTTGGTAAATTCTCTCCCCAGCGTGACGTCATACAATGCGTTGTGGGGGAAAGGAGAATCATTGCAAACCGCTGTACTTTTTCATACTTTTTCGGGTTTTGTGATACCCAACAACATAAAATACAATGGATAACAGTTTAAATCTTTATTATAAACAAGCAAATTGCACAAATTCGTTGAAAAATTTAACCTGCAAAACGCCCTTTAAGAAGGATGCCTGTTACAGCAAAGTCATTTTGCAACATCTGATTAGTTAGGCCCAATGCCCTCAAGGTTTTTCTTCAAATCTTGGTTCGCAAATTTAATTTAATCCTACTCGAGGCAAGAAGCAATGTTTATATCTCAGCAGAGAGGTAATCTGTTGGTTGCTTACAAAGCACTCACCGCTTCTCATGACCCAAAAATGGCATTTAAAATAATTAGATATCTTTCATTGCAGGTGGTTAACACAGCTGCCATACATTGATGGAAGAAGAATAGCTGTGTATGGAAAGGTGAAGTATTATTTGCCTCTGAAAAGATACATTTAAAGCCATTATACAAGAGCCAATATAAGCATACCTGTGTATACCAATATTTCATGCATTGATTATGTAATGATGCATTAAGTTATTATTTTGTAGGGACTGATAGCCTAAGGGACTGATGAGCTATTACTTGGTGGAAGAATTGTTTGGTAATAGGATTTGCTAAAGCATGAATCAAACTTAAAGAGCACCAATTATGCTAATAAATTGGCACGTTAGCACGTAAATGCAGTATCCCATAGTACATACATGTTATTAAAACTTGAACTAATGCACTGTGAGTCTTATAAATTGCTTACATACCTCACCGATTTCCCACTGTCTGGAAAACGCTCGGTTTAGTTCCTGTCTCCGCCTCCCAAAATGTCTAGTGTAATCGGATTGGTCAGATGACTACTCAACTGTTATTGGTCAGCTGGGTTCGTCGTGTGTTTGAAAGGTTACGCCCCTGACTACGCGTGGGTTGACACCGGTTCTGACTGAGTGTCACAGCCTCAGAGGCAACGTAAACAAGCGTTATATTTCTCTATGGTGTCTGTAGTGTACTGCCTTACCACTTCGAGCTCGATCCAGAGAGTTCAGAAGGCCGTTACGATATAAACGATCTCCGTGAATGAATGCGATTGGATTTAACTTTTTAGGTGTCCTTAGCTCTGCCAGAATGCTAAACGAAGACGAAAATGTGTTGCAAAGACATCCAAAAGGTAATTATAACGTACTACATAACTATATGGAAACACCAAATGTAGCACATAGAAAGTATTTGTTGAAATGATTATAAAACGATTTCACTTGGTAATTTCTACATTATTTTACTATAGTAAAATGTATTATAAAAGACTGTTTACATACTCTATTACTATGCAAACTATATGGAAACACCAAATGTAGCACATAGAAAGTATTTGTTGAAATGATTATAAAACGATTTCACTTGGTAATTTCTACATTATTTTACTATAGTAAAATGTATTATAAAAGACTGTTTACATACTCTATTACTGTGCAAACTATATGGAAACACCAAATGTAGCACATAGAAAGTATTTGTTGAAATGATTATAAAACGATTTCACTTGGTAATTTCTACATTATTTTACTATAGTAAAATGTATTATAAAAGACTGTTTACATACTCTATTACTGTGCAAACTATATGGAAACACCAAATGTAGCACATAGAAAGTATTTGTTGAAATGATTATAAAACGATTTCACTTGGTAATTTCTACATTATTTTACTATAGTAAAATGTATTATAAAAGACTGTTTACATACTCTATTACTGTGCAAACTATATGGAAACACCAAATGTAGCACATAGAAAGTATTTGTTGAAATGATTATAAAACGATTTCACTTGGTAATTTCTACATTATTTTACTATAGTAAAATGTATTATAAAAGACTGTTTACATACTCTATTACTGTGCAAACTATATGGAAACACCAAATGTAGCACATAGAAAGTATTTGTTGAAATGATTATAAAACGATTTCACTTGGTAATTTCTACATTATTTTACTATAGTAAAATGTATTATAAAAGACTGTTTACATACTCTATTACTGTGCAAACTATATGGAAACACCAAATGTAGCACATAGAAAGTATTTGTTGAAATGATTATAAAACGATTTCACTTGGTAATTTCTACATTATTTTACTATAGTAAACTTCATTATAAAATACTGCTTACATACTATTTTACTGTGCTATGTTTTTACTTATTAGGTTTTAAGGAGAATGCAACAGGTTCCAGGGCCTCTTACCTGCGTGATTCATCATCCAGGTTTTGCACAAATTGTCTAAATCCCTACACACAGAACATTTATTGTACCGACTATAAGCCTTTGATGCGCAGGACTAGAGTAAGTTTTATTACATTTTTAAACCAATAACACTAAAGTATTATTATAGTAACAAAGTACCCAAAAGAACAAAAGATGTAACTTTAAAGAAAATATAGTAGTTAGTCAAAAGTTTATTTATTACAAATATATATTTAACTGTTAAACAATATACAAATAAACATACTTTAGTAACCATATTGTGCTCTTCTTTCAAAAAATTGTTCAATTCACTTCTTACAGCTATCTATTCAGATAAATGGCATATCAAAGCTTTGTCAGCTGGTGCTATCTAAGACGACACTTTAGGGTTATCATCCTGTCGTGTGTTGTTCTCCAGATATGCTTGGAGCTTCCTGATCGGAATGTTGGCTTCCGACGACCCCTGCACTGAAGATGGCATGCAATCACGTCCTCCTTTGAAGGTCTCTCAAACTGTGATGCCAGGTCCATTGGAATCGGGGTTTCCTTCAGCTTATCTTCAAATACCTCAGCAAACACAAGCCTGATCACATCATCCACATAGCTGTACAAATATTGCAGTCAATAAATCTTTTTGTTTTGATAATTTATTTCCCTGCTTCATACATTAAAGGGATACTTCACCGATTTAGCATTCAGCTTTGTATCTGTAGAAACCCGGCAGTATTACTGAATGACCATGTTTCCCTCCCTCATTTCCCCCTGAGAGGAGAGATATCTGCATTTTGGTTCTGCAAAAAAGTCCTCCGATGATGCAAAAATCGTCATATTACATCATCGGAGGACTTTTTTGCAGAACCAAAATGCAGATATCTCTCCTCTCAGGGGGAAATGAGGGAGGGAAACATGGTCATTCAGTAATACTGCCGGGTTTCTACAGATACAAAGCTGAATGCTAAATCGGTGAAGTATCCCTTTAAGTTTTTAATTATGAATGTATTTGAAATAAAACATTACTGCTTATAGTATGTCACTTGTGTGTTTTGGGAACATAGCCTTGTACTTTCCCTCTCCTGCTTTTGTTATGGCTTGGTGACATTGTAATGGATGGCTGCAAGGTACAACCTGTAAAAATATAAATATGCAATTCATTTATTCTAAAAGTAAATACTACTTTACTTTATTTAACACAGTTACTAAAATACTTAAATACCTGCACAGCATTCCAATAAATGGGAAAGTCACATTTTTTGCTGCAAATCTGAAATCTCAGGCTACGGACGGCAAAGGCATCCACTGATGATGGTGATTGAAACATTGTGAAACGATGCTACTGCCTGGGTTCCTATGATTATGCAGAGAAAAAAACTTTGTCATCATCAGTTATACATTTAAGACTGGTAGTGGTTTCACTAGCCAGATACATCATGTGTTACACACCTTTGCTCCTCATATGCCTTGTACTGTGTGTAATGATGTTGCATGTTTGCATACAGTGTAGAAGGATGTGTCCAGCTGCGAATCTAGGATATAGACAAATAAAACAAACATGTATTCAGTCAAAAAGACATATTATAACAATAGAGTACAACGATTATAAATCGTTAGACTATTCATTAAAACGTTAATGTATTACATGTTACATGGCCCAACATTAGCAACACACATTACGTGTTTACTTCGTTTCAAAATCTAAGAAAGCTTCAAGTAAAAACAACAGTAAAATACATATCACGTTAAACAAATCATCTGTACTTCGAGTTTCTTGAGTTTGATCATGAAAACAAACTTTACCGGTAACAGTTTAGCTGGAACAGCTTAGCAAGTTTGTAAACACGTCTAAATAAACATCGATAAAAACGATAGTCTGCATAATTCAACACACACGTGTGTAAATATGGTACGTTGTTTATGAAATACATTATTACAACACAAAACAATTAGCTTGCAAGCTTAGCTCTACACATAGATATATATCTGAGCTCTACAAGCACATAATGTTAAGCTCTGGTTACAGGTAACGTAACTTACAGTAAAGGCAAATAATAAACATGAATACTTACAGCCTGTGATCCAGAAGTGCACGGTAATCCAACTTTCAGGAGGAGACGTCGCGCAGCTTCGGTTCATGAGAAGCAGTTATTGTGAAAACTCCGTGAACAACTTCTGACTGGATTTTTCCGGAACCGTATTAAACATGATGTCCTCTGTGTTAGTCCATAAAGTGATATTTTGCCCTTGCATCTAAAGAGACAGCGTCTACTCGAGAGATTTAATCGCTTAAACAATGAAACAAGAGTTTGCAAACAGGGTCAAAGCAGGGACTCCCAACCTCCGCCATTTTAGCTCTCTTCTGACTCAGCGCTCTCCACCCCGTCTTTGAGGGCGTACCCAAGCCAAGCAGAGAGGGCTGAACTATGATAATGTTGGTCTTATCTACGTCACCAATCCCAGGAAGTAAACTGTTGCCTACAATCCGAGTGTTTTTTGTAGTCCTCGAACGTTAGAGACGATAACTCGCGTCATCGTTTTCTTTGAGGTATGTACTTTTTGAATATCGTTAGCATGTACTAATACACACTTACACACAAAAGGATGTTTAAAAACGTGTATCTCATAATAGGTGCTCTTTAAAGAGCACCAATTATGCTAATAAATTGGCACGTTAGCACGTAAATGCAGTATCCCATAGTACATACATGTTATTAAAACTTGAACTAATGCACTGTGAGTCTTATAAATTGCTTACATACCTCACCGATTTCCCACTGTCTGGAAAACGCTCGGTTTAGTTCCTGTCTCCGCCTCCCAAAATGTCTAGTGTAATCGGATTGGTCAGATGACTACTCAACTGTTATTGGTCAGCTGGGTTCGTCGTGTGTTTGAAAGGTTACGCCCCTGACTACGCGTGGGTTGACACCGGTTCTGACTGAGTGTCACAGCCTCAGAGGCAACGTAAACAAGCGTTATATTTCTCTATGGTGTCTGTAGTGTACTGCCTTACCACTTCGAGCTCGATCCAGAGAGTTCAGAAGGCCGTTACGATATAAACGATCTCCGTGAATGAATGCGATTGGATTTAACTTTTTAGGTGTCCTTAGCTCTGCCAGAATGCTAAACGAAGACGAAAATGTGTTGCAAAGACATCCAAAAGGTAATTATAACGTACTACATAACTATATGGAAACACCAAATGTAGCACATAGAAAGTATTTGTTGAAATGATTATAAAACGATTTCACTTGGTAATTTCTACATTATTTTACTATAGTAAAATGTATTATAAAAGACTGTTTACATACTCTATTACTATGCAAACTATATGGAAACACCAAATGTAGCACATAGAAAGTATTTGTTGAAATGATTATAAAACGATTTCACTTGGTAATTTCTACATTATTTTACTATAGTAAAATGTATTATAAAAGACTGTTTACATACTCTATTACTGTGCAAACTATATGGAAACACCAAATGTAGCACATAGAAAGTATTTGTTGAAATGATTATAAAACGATTTCACTTGGTAATTTCTACATTATTTTACTATAGTAAAATGTATTATAAAAGACTGTTTACATACTCTATTACTGTGCAAACTATATGGAAACACCAAATGTAGCACATAGAAAGTATTTGTTGAAATGATTATAAAACGATTTCACTTGGTAATTTCTACATTATTTTACTATAGTAAAATGTATTATAAAAGACTGTTTACATACTCTATTACTGTGCAAACTATATGGAAACACCAAATGTAGCACATAGAAAGTATTTGTTGAAATGATTATAAAACGATTTCACTTGGTAATTTCTACATTATTTTACTATAGTAAAATGTATTATAAAAGACTGTTTACATACTCTATTACTGTGCAAACTATATGGAAACACCAAATGTAGCACATAGAAAGTATTTGTTGAAATGATTATAAAACGATTTCACTTGGTAATTTCTACATTATTTTACTATAGTAAAATGTATTATAAAAGACTGTTTACATACTCTATTACTGTGCAAACTATATGGAAACACCAAATGTAGCACATAGAAAGTATTTGTTGAAATGATTATAAATCGATTTCACTTGGTAATTTCTACATTATTTTACTATAGTAAACTTCATTATAAAATACTGCTTACATACTATTTTACTGTGCTATGTTTTTACTTATTAGGTTTTAAGGAGAATGCAACAGGTTCCAGGGCCTCTTACCTGCGTGATTCATCATCCAGGTTTTGCACAAATTGTCTAAATCCCTACACACAGAACATTTATTGTACCGACTATAAGCCTTTGATGCGCAGGACTAGAGTAAGTTTTATTACATTTTTAAACCAATAACACTAAAGTATTATTATAGTAACAAAGTACCCAAAAGAACAAAAGATGTAACTTTAAAGAAAATATAGTAGTTAGTCAAAAGTTTATTTATTACAAATATATATTTAACTGTTAAACAATATACAAATAAACATACTTTAGTAACCATATTGTGCTCTTCTTTCAAAAAATTGTTCAATTCACTTCTTACAGCTATCTATTCAGATAAATGGCATATCAAAGCTTTGTCAGCTGGTGCTATCTAAGACGACACTTTAGGGTTATCATCCTGTCGTGTGTTGTTCTCCAGATATGCTTGGAGCTTCCTGATCGGAATGTTGGCTTCCGACGACCCCTGCACTGAAGATGGCATGCAATCACGTCCTCCTTTGAAGGTCTCTCAAACTGTGATGCCAGGTCCATTGGAATCGGGGTTTCCTTCAGCTTATCTTCAAATACCTCAGCAAACACAAGCCTGATCACATCATCCACATAGCTGTACAAATATTGCAGTCAATAAATCTTTTTGTTTTGATAATTTATTTCCCTGCTTCATACATTAAAGGGATACTTCACCGATTTAGCATTCAGCTTTGTATCTGTAGAAACCCGGCAGTATTACTGAATGACCATGTTTCCCTCCCTCATTTCCCCCTGAGAGGAGAGATATCTGCATTTTGGTTCTGCAAAAAAGTCCTCCGATGATGCAAAAATCGTCATATTACATCATCGGAGGACCCCCTTGCAGAACCAAAATGCAGATATCTCTCCTCTCAGGGGGAAATGAGGGAGGGAAACATGGTCATTCAGTAATACTGCCGGGTTTCTGCAGATGCAGGGCTGAATGCTAGATCGGTGAAGTATCCCTTTAAGTTTTTAATTATGAATGTATTTGAAATAAAACATTACTGCTTACAGTATGTCACTTGTGTGTTTTGGGAACATAGCCTTGTACTTTCCCTCTCCTGCTTTTGTTATGGCTTGGTGACATTGTAATGGATGGCTGCAAGGTACAACCTGTAAAAATATAAATATGCAATTCATTTATTCTAAAAGTAAATACTACTTTACTTTATTTAACACAGTTACTAAAATACTTAAATACCTGCACAGCATTCCAATAAATGGGAAAGTCACATTTTTTGCTGCAAATCTGAAATCTCAGGCTACGGACGGCAAAGGCATCCACTGATGATGGTGATTGAAACATTGTGAAACGATGCTACTGCCTGGGTTCCTATGATTATGCAGAGAAAAAAACTTTGTCATCATCAGTTATACATTTAAGACTGGTAGTGGTTTCACTAGCCAGATACATCATGTGTTACACACCTTTGCTCCTCATATGCCTTGTACTGTGTGTAATGATGTTGCATGTTTGCATACAGTGTAGAAGGATGTGTCCAGCTGCGAATCTAGGATATAGACAAATAAAACAAACATGTATTCAGTCAAAAAGACATATTATAACAATAGAGTACAACGATTATAAATCGTTAGACTATTCATTAAAACGTTAATGTATTACATGTTACATGGCCCAACATTAGCAACACACATTACGTGTTTACTTCGTTTCAAAATCTAAGAAAGCTTCAAGTAAAAACAACAGTAAAATACATATCACGTTAAACAAATCATCTGTACTTCGAGTTTCTTGAGTTTGATCATGAAAACAAACTTTACCGGTAACAGTTTAGCTGGAACAGCTTAGCAAGTTTGTAAACACGTCTAAATAAACATCGATAAAAACGATAGTCTGCATAATTCAACACACACGTGTGTAAATATGGTACGTTGTTTATGAAATACATTATTACAACACAAAACAATTAGCTTGCAAGCTTAGCTCTACACATAGATATATATCTGAGCTCTACAAGCACATAATGTTAAGCTCTGGTTACAGGTAACGTAACTTACAGTAAAGGCAAATAATAAACATGAATACTTACAGCCTGTGATCCAGAAGTGCACGGTAATCCAACTTTCAGGAGGAGACGTCGCGCAGCTTCGGTTCATGAGAAGCAGTTATTGTGAAAACTCCGTGAACAACTTCTGACTGGATTTTTCCGGAACCGTATTAAACATGATGTCCTCTCTGTTAGTCCATAAAGTGATATTTTGCCCTTGCATCTAAAGAGACAGCGTCTACTCGAGAGATTTAATCGCTTAAACAATGAAACAAGAGTTTGCAAACAGGGTCAAAGCAGGGACTCCCAACCTCCGCCATTTTAGCTCTCTTCTGACTCAGCGCTCTCCACCCCCGTCTTTGAGGGCGTACCCAAGCCAAGCAGAGAGGGCTGAACTATGATAATGTTGGTCTTATCTACGTCACCAATCCCAGGAAGTAAACTGTTGCCTACAATCCGAGTGTTTTTTGTAGTCCTCGAACGTTAGAGACGATAACTCGCGTCATCGTTTTCTTTGAGGTATGTACTTTTTGAATATCGTTAGCATGTACTAATACACACTTACACACAAAAGGATGTTTAAAAACGTGTATCTCATAATAGGTGCTCTTTAAAGGAATATTAAATTTTCTTAAAAGAAAAATCCAGATAATTTACTCACCACCATGTCATCCAAAATGTTGATGTCTTTCTTTGTTCAGTCGAGAAGAAATTATGTTTTTTGAAGAAAACATTGCAGGATTTTTCTCATCTTAATGGACTTTAATAGACACCAACAATTAATACCAAACTCAACACTCAACAGTTCCTTTCGACGGAGTTTCGGGGGACTGTGGATGATCCCAAACGGGGCATGGGGGTCTTGTCTGGCGGAACGATTGTCATTTTTGATAGGAAAAATAAAAAATATGCTCTCTTAAACCACTACGTTTCGTCTAGGTCCGGTCCAGCGCGACCTAACGTAAATGCGTAGTGACGTAGGGAGGTCACGTGTTACATATATAAAACGCACATTTGCAGACCATTGTAAACAATAAACTGACACAAAGACATTAATTAGTATACTTTGACATACAACAACGTAGGAACGGTCCTCTTTCTCAACACTTGTAAATACTGGGGCGGAGTTTTGCGTTCGTCCTCTGTGACCTCTTGACGTCATGACTTATTGCGTGGGGTCACGCTAGCGCATCACGACCGGATTTAGACGAGAAGTTGTGCTTTAAAAGTGTATATTTGTTATTTTTATTGTCAAAAATGGCAATCGTTTTGCTAGATAAGACCCTTATGCCTCGTTTGGGATCGTTTATAGTCCTTTGAAACTCCGTTAAAAAAACTGTTGAGTGTTGAGTTGGGTATTGATTGTTGGTGTCTATTAAAGTCCATTAAAATGAGAAAAATCCTGCAATGTTTTCCTCAAAAAACATAATTTCAAACTGAACAAAGAAAGACATCAACATTTTGGATGACATGGTGGTGAGTAAATTATCTGGATTTTTCTTTTAAGAAAATGGAATATTCCTTTAATGTTAGGGGTATAGAAAAAAAATGGAATGCGTATTTAATAGTAATAGTAATATAATATTATAATGATTAAGGTGGGCTTAAGTTTTTTGACTTTGGCCAGTAAGCAGACAAAATCACTTCCAACATCACATGGTGGTAGTGAACATATCAAAGTTGACTGGATGCTAAAAATATACATCATCTTATCAGGATCAATCCCTGACTGTGACAATAAGTAGCAATTGACCCATCCCTAGGAGTTTGATTGACAGGCGACCTGACCAATCATAACAAAAAGTCCTTCACGGTTGTTGCTTGCTGTCACACTATACGAACATGATCCCAGCTAAAATCTTATTTTTGTTATTACAGGCATTTGGTGGTTATTTAAGTTTGAAGATGTTGACAGCAACTGAACAGATGTTTAAATGTGCTGCTGTTGCGGCTCCTATTACAAACTTCAAGCTCTATAGTAAGCAACACTTTTTCTACAATATACTATGGTATTACTTTGCTTTAAAGGATTAGTCAATTTTCTTTAAAAAAATCCAGATAATTTACTCACCACCATGTCATCCAAAATGTTGATGTCGTTCTTTGTTCAGTCGAGAAGAAATAATGTTTTTTGAGGAAAACATTCCAGGATTTTTCTCATTTTAATGGACTTTAATGGACCCCAACACTTAACAGTTTTAAACGATCCCAAACGAGGCATAAGGGTCTTATCTAGCGAAAATATTTTCATTTTTGGCAAGAAAAATAAAAAATATGCACTTTTAAACCACAGCTTCTCTTCTTCCTCCGTTCGTGTGGCGCGGGAGCGCGACCTCACGTAATTGCGTAGTGACGTAGAAAGGTCACGTTTTACATATATGAAACGCATATTTGCGGACGATTTTAAACAATAAACTGACACAAAGACATTAATTAGTATCATTCCACATACAACAACGTCGGAGCGGTCCTCTTTCTCCACACTTGTAAACACTGGGGAGTACTTTCGCATACGTCATCCGTGACCTCTTGACGTGATGACGTATTACGTGAGGTCATGCTGGCGCGTCACACGACCGGAGGCAGACAAGAAGTTGTGGTTTTAAAGTTCTTTTTTTTTCTTGCCAAAAATGACAATCGTTTTGCTAGATAAGACCCTTATGCCTTGTTTGGGATCGTTTAGAGTCCTTTGAAACTGCAATTTGTAACTGCATTAAAATGAGAAAAATCCTGGAATGTTTTTCTCAAAAAACATAATTTCTTCTCGACTGAACAAAGAAAGACATCAACATTTTGGATGACATGGTGGTGAGTAAATTATCTGGATTTTTTTTAAGAAAGTTGACTAATCCTTTAAGGTACCATGCTAAGTAACTATTATGGGATATGAGTATAAAACACCCCTGATCTGTATAATAATTGGTTTAATCTGTATCACATGTATGTGTCAAAAAAATGAAATCAACCTTAATTTTCAGGTGCCACCTTCTCAGAAAGATACCTGGGTCTTCCCGCAAAAGAGGAACATTCCTATATGGTAAGCTTTTTTCCCTTAAATCTTTCATTCATTATCAATCACTACTATGTCGAAGTAATACATTATTCTGTTGTTTGCAGACTGCGTCTTTGTTGGACGACATCCACAAGCTAAAAGACGAACGCTTTCTCCTTATACACGGGACTGCAGATGGTCAGTGTTTCAGCTGCTAAAATAAAATATATATATTTTCTGTAATATCTGTCAAACTTAATATGTACTGTAGTTTAACATTTTTGTGTACTTTTTAGGGCTGTCAAAAGATTAATCGCGATTAATCGCATACAAAATAAAAGTTTGTTTTTGCATAATTTATATGTATGCACAGTGTGTGTAATTATTTTGTATATATAATTACACACACATGCGTATATGTATTTAAGAAACATTTACATGTCATTGACATATAAAATATACATGTATGTGTGTATTTATATATATAGATGATAATTACACACAATACACACACAGATATATTATGCAAACACAAACTTTTATTTTGTATGCGATTAATCGTGATTAATCTTTTGACAGCCCTAGTACTTTTTATTTTATCTGGGTTTTTTTAGCTTGATCTTTGAATTTTGTTCATTTTGTGTGCTTTCATTTTTCAGTATAGTTAATTTTTAATTTTAGATCTCACAAAGGTATAGAAACCTATTTCTGACATATAAGAAAAAAATATTTTGGTAAATCATAATTATGAGGAAAAAAGTCAAAATTGTGACACTAAATTAAAATTATTAAATTAAAAGTCAGAATATCGATATAAAAGTCATAATTATGAGATATGAAGTTTAAATTATAGATAGAAAGTCATATTTATGAAATATAAAATCATAATTATGAGATAAAAAGTGACTACATATCCCACAGTTACGACTTTTATAGTCATATCTTCGACTTAGTATCTCATAATTATTTTATAATTTTGATTTTCATTTCATCATTATACTTAGTATGTCATAATGTCTGACTTTTCCATGTTTAAGTGCTATAATTGGGTCCCCAGTGCTTCTATCAACCTAAAAAATGTGAAAAAGATCAACCCAGTAACTTAGTTTTGGTAAACAGTTCTCTGCAACCATGTGAAAAAATAGGTCATTGAAATTTGTCTCCTCTTGTGATGTCAGAAGGGGATCTTATTATAATAATACAGCTCCTTAATCTGCACTATCCAACCGCGCCACTGCCATTTAGTGCGATTGAAAGAGAGAGAAAAAATACTTAACAACACAACTGAGTTTCAATTTCAACAAACAACCCTCATGGCGATCAGTTTTGCATTCTAATCAGCTTTTTTTCTTTTTAAAGGGACAAAAAATAAAAATAAAAATTTGGCCAAACTGCCAAAGTGGCAAATTTAACATGTAATAATAAATTATCTATATGGTATTTTGAGCTTAAACTTCACATATGTACTTTGGGGACACCAAAGATTTATTTTACATGAAAAGTCTTTTAAAATGTCTCCTTTAAAAATGTTGGGTTTTCAAGTTTTTCTTGTTTCAGTTTATTTCTGTTTTTGTATTAGTCTCAATAACAATAATTATATTGTTTTCAGCTCGGGTCCATTTCCAGCACAGCGCTGAATTACTAAGCCGCCTGGTGAAAGTGGAGGCCAACTACACCCTTCAGCTGTACCCAGACGAAGGCCACATCTTGAGACAAGAGCAGAGCACCCAGCACCTACACCGTACCCTCCTCAACTACCTCCAGAACTGCCTCAAACACGACCCCTTCCTTGAAGCAGAAGAGGAAGAGGAGGAGGAAGATGAATAATCTCTTCCACCGTGTCACCTCTCGTCCCTTAGACAAGAGGAGCCCTTGTATGTTCAAGCACTAATGTTGGATTACCAAGAGAAGGAAAAATTGGGCTCGGGAAGACCAAATCCACCAGCTATTTATAGCCAACACAACTTTGAATTATCAGACCAATGACCATCAGTGTCTCTAAGTGTCTTTCCTTGAATGAATTAGAAGACAATGGGAACTGCTTCGATTCATACAGTCTACAAATGAAGCACATATAAAGTCATTCGATCAACATCTTTTATCAGGATATATGGGTAAACGAATAAAAGATGCTGTATAGGCATTGATGTCATAGTGCCACCTTGTGGTCAAAGAAAATATTTAATATACAGTATGTGATATGCAGCATGAATAGGGTTTGGGAATACAAAACTTTATGTAGTGGCCTATACTGTGAAAGATTTGATTGAATGTGACATGTTATTTGATCCTGGCTCTTGATATGCATGACAAACCGACTGCATGGTGCTGTTTACTGTTTCAAAATCTCTCTGCCAAACACAGTAGAATCCTCACGTAAAATGCTGAAATTGTACACTAGATGTCAGCATGTAGTGTGCACAGACAGCATGTTTAAAACACAGGGAGCATCTTTAAAGCACTGCAGTATGCACAGGCCGTCCTCCCTGTAGAGTGCAAATTCAATGCCACAATCTCTAAATCATACTGCATGCTGCTGTTTACAAAGCCTCATCGGGTATACATCAAATCTCTTTTGAGCCATGCTGTAGATATTTTCACACTGAGAGTAACCACGTTTTCATCGGCAAACAATTGCTATTGTCATGCATATGCAGACTTCATGTTTACAAGCAAAATGTGCCAAATATTTTGTGACCAAACTTTTGAATATTAAGTTACTGAATTCTTTGAAAGTCTTTTACTTTGTTTAAGAGTTTCATTAATTGCAATTTGTTATCCCTGACAAAATACGTATTGTGGAGGTAGCATGGTGCAGATGTAATATCAGGGTATTTTGATATATATATACCATGCTATTTACATTGTATTCCCCATACATCAAATAGACCATATTTAGTATCACAATGCCAACATGTCTAAAAATAACATGGTAGCACCATGGTACATTTTTGTTGATTCATTATTATTTATAATATATGTAGGTTTAAGAATCCAGAAGTTTCCCAGCTCAGTGACATCCATAAAACACATGATAAACTGATGATAACATTTATGAGGAAACAGATTACACACAACAGTAATAAAAACAATATTGATAGATTAAAGTACATTGATTATTAATATGGTGAAACACATAACACAATGTTCTGCCAGCCTTTTTCATTTCCCAATCAAATGTTTAGTTTATTCTTTTTTGTGACATTCATGTGTTGCAAAAATGTATGTATGTAAAAACCTTGTATGTTCTGTGCAAACATTGTGATGCAATGAATCAAGTTACATATCCAAGAATGATATATTGTGCTGTTGGTCCAAGAAAACCCAGAGCCATTTTAATGTCATAGCCAGCATGAAGTTTGAATTGAAATCCCTCAACCTCTGTATCCTTTGATTTTAATGAACCTTTTCCAATAAATTCTGAAATTTTTTGTACATTATGTTGCACTTTGTTTTTGGCATGCACCCCATACGGCTATATATATATATAATGTTTTTTTTTATATTATTTTAAATATATTTCAAAATATACAAAAATGGCCAAAATATATATGTGCTAAAATGAAATATGTTTACAAAACATATGTTTTTTTACCAATAGATTTTTTTGGCCATGTTATATATATTTTGAAATATATTTAAAAAAATGAATATATTTTAAAGCATTTATATTCACATCGCATTGGAAGAAAAACTTTGTATGTTACTAACCTGTAAAATTACAGGTTTGAAAAGGTTAAAATTAAATATATTTTTAACTGCAAAAAATACTTATAATAATGTAATTTTTTATACATAGTTATTAATTTTATACTTGTACTTTATATATTTTATACAAACTTTTATATTTTGGGCAAGAAAAATATTTTTTGCCGTTTGCGTTGTAAAATTAGAAATGAAATACATTTTGAAATATTTGTTAATGTATGAAGGTTAAAACTAAATATATTTTTTACATAAAAAAATATTAAATTAAGCTTTACTACAAAATGTATTTAGCATTTAAAAATTTTGGCCAGAGAAATTTATTTTTTTGGTTTATGGGACACAAAACAACTTAATTCGAACATTTATTAGGATGCTGTGCATTATGAAGGCATTACATGTAAATACATTTATTTTTAGGATAATTATATAATATACTTACGTAATATATAGTTATTATAGCTAGTATAATACTAGTAATAATCAGACTTAAGTATTTTTACTTTCTACATAAAAGTAAATTTTCAAGTATTCGTATTTAATCAGTGTTTTTCTTTGGAAAACATACATTCTAAAGTATATTATCATAATTTTTATTCCAATACATTTCATAATTTAAAGTTTTTGGTTTATATTTATCATTTAAGTACATTCAACATATAGTAATTTTTTTACTTTTACTAAAGTAAAAAGTACTTTCGTACTTTTACTCAAGAAAAGTAAAAGTACACAATTTTTATCTAATTAAATCAATTTTAATATGCAATATAAAATGAATACACAGTATGATTCTATGCTTTAGAATGTGGTGAACATATTTTAGTAAAGTAACGTAAACTTTTTCCCAAGACAAACACTCTGATAAAGCACAGATGCTTGGAAAATGTAACTAAAATACTCAAGTAGTGTCCATCTCTGGAAATAATACTTAATTATATTATACAAGTAAAAATTCACTGGACATCGAATTTTAAACAGGCAGTTTAAATAACACCTACAAACGCCAAGCGTCTGAATAATGTATGCATTGGAATTTCTTTAGCCAATCAAATAAAAACGCGATGATAGTAGTTACCAATCAAATCCGTGACACAAGTTTTCAACCAATCACATTTCTCCTCGCCGTTCCATTCTCAACAGGCCCTCGACGATCCAAGCCGCGCCTACAACAGGCCCGAGTCCTGTTTCAACCTTCACTGCGAGAGCGGTAACGAGAGGGGCACCTTCAAGCAGGGGTCGATTAAAAATTACTTGTAATATTTACACACGTGTACAAGAATCATGTCCTTCCTCTCTATCAGCAGACTAGCCCCGAGGCTCCTCAGTTCAAAGGTAAGAACGTTTTATTTTCATTACAGTGTTTCAAGAGGCAAGCTGCTCACCGGTTAGCTTAGCTTAGCATAGTTTTATCACACTGACAGAAAGTCAGAGCCTTTAAATACAAAATTAACTTCATACACCGTATTTAACAGTTGTTTGGTACATTTATGCATGGTGAATGTTATTCGTCTTTGCCTTGTCCCTGTAAGTGTCTTTGTACGTAAATTGATCTGTCACAAACCTAGAGAGTTGTCTACGTTAGCTGGACAACACTGTCATCACCGGCGCGTTTCTTCATGTAGACGTTTAAACGCGCTAACGACATCCAAAAATGTTGCGGCGGTTACTGAATACTTTTCACCCAGAAATGATGTCTAGATAGACAGCACGTCAAGTTTAAGTCACAGATAACAAGAAGCTTTGTATAAGCTTAGCTTTAACACTAGAAAGGTGTCTATCATACTGTTTAATTAAATTATGGACACATGGTTAAGGCACAGTTTGGTGTTATAATTCTTGGTCTTGCAATCATGTCAGATCTACTCTTGAATTAAGTTGGACAGTTTAAGGACTAGTTAGTATGTCCTACGGTATATCCTCGTTTTTTTATGTTACTAAATAATTAAAACCAGATTGACAACTGTGATCTCCACCTAATCTGTAAAGGTCACCTCGCCTATAGTTTGACAGATCTGTTGTTGTTTATGGCTGACTTGACCTTCATGGTTACCATTCATTGTTTGTAGTGACTGATCAGACTTAGAAATTTACAATGCAAAGAGGCAGATCATGTTGTTTCAAGATTCACATTACACAAAACGAGTTTTGTACAATTGAAATAAACCTAAATATTAACATTAAAAGGCAAGACTTATCCTTTTGGGAAAGTCTGTAAGTTGCAAAATGTGCAGAGATGCATTAGTTACTTCATTGATGGTGATTAAATCTGTATCAGGAAGAGATTTGTGTTATTTCCATAGTTGCCTTTAGAAGTGCGACTGATGGTTTGATAAGCAATGAAGACATTACAGGCTGTTTAAAAGTATCATAGGGCACACATGACCTGCTCCTGATCCATATGCTTTTTATTGGTCTACATATGAGACTACTCGGTCATAATTGTTGTTGCTACAAAGATAAAGCCATTGCCACACTGTCTGGATGACTGTATCATAATTTAGGTTACTGTGCTCTCGTGATACTGAGTTAATGCTTCATTCACAACCTTATATGACCTTTGTACACTATGGACAGTTTCTTGGTATTTTTGCAGTTGTGTAATCTGCTGTTTGGAGTTCATAGTGTGAACAGGATGCATTTCCATAATTAGTTTTTCTTCCTTCCTATTTTATACATTACAGCTAGATTTATGCATTTGACAGATTCTTTCATCCAGAACGATACATTTTATCAGTATGTGCATGCCTTGAAGTTCGACCCCATGACCTTTTGTGCTGCTAATGCAATGCTCCACCGATTTAGTAACAGGAATTTACATTAATTTACTTTGATTTTACAGTGCGTTGGTGGATGCACCATCTTTTCCCGGTGTATTTTTCGATAAAGCATTCAAAGCAGACACTTAATGTCAGAAAACCTCTCACGCGTGCCTGACCTGTCTGACACGGCTGTCTTCCTGTCATCTGCTTTAAGAGGATTGAAAAACATGTTTCACAGAGGTCCTTTAGAAATTATCAGCACATTGTCCATTAGGTACTTTCTTTTCTAAAAGAAAAAACTCGACACGAAGAACCCTTTTGTCTCTTAAGCTGGCCTTAAATCTGTCTAAAGGCCGAAGTAGTATGGTTCACTTTTATGCATATGCGCACTTTTATGGGTCTCTGTACAGTGCGTGTGACAAAATTTTCGGCATCAGAGGAGTGTGCGCAATACTTTACATGAATGGCAGGATTTTTTGAAACATTGTTTGGGTATGTTGCACATGCGCGTACAAGACAATGTAGTATGTAGCCTAAGAGATGCATTGCATTTAGTTGCAATGTGCATGTGTCGAACGCCTGTGTACAAATATGAGTCAAATAAACTATACTTAACAAAGATGTGCGTTTGACCTTGCGCGTACGTTCATGTACACGTAAAAACCTGACTATACCCCAGGCTTAAGAATCCATCTGAATGCTTTTTTAAGTGACCCCTGATAACTCTCCAACCCTTGTGTCTCCCCTTCGTAGAACTGGAGTTCATTTTTAAGTAGACATGGGCAGAAATAAGTCAAAGGTTATAGAGAAGTGTAAGGTAATACCAATTGGCCAGTAGCCTGTAAAAGGGACCGCTGACAATTCTCTGTAGCCTTTGTGATAGGAGTGTTGCCTTGATGCTGTTTTCATGGGCTCTTTTGACTTACAACAGTAAGTAACCAACAACCAACCAGCAGTTTATAAAGTTTAGCCTCTGCATTGCATACTAACAACTAATTTGTACATCTAGCAACAACAATGCAATGCTTTCCCTTGGCACCCATTGCAAACACCTGTCTTTTTTCTGACCTTCTTGTCAATACTAAAGCCTTAAAGGGGACTTACCATGAAAATTTGATTTTATCCATGTTTAAGTGCTAAAATTGGTTACCCAGTGCTTTTATCAACCTAGAAAATGTGAACAAGATCAACCCAGTAACTTAGTTTTGGTAAACCATTCTCCACAAGCATGTGAAAAAATGGGTCATTAAAATTTGGCAATGTCATCTGGTGATGTCAGAAAGGGATAATTATAATACCACCCCTTAATCTGCACTATTCAACCACGCCACTACAATTTAGTCCAGAGATCAGCTCATTTGCATGTTAAAGGATACACCCAAAACGGCACATTTTTGCTCACACCTACAAAATGACAATTTTAACATGCTATAATAAATTATCTATGTGATATTTTGAGCTAAAACTACACATGTGTACTCTGGGGACACCAAAGATTTATTTAACATCTTATAGTCTTCTGAAATGTCCAATTTAAAAAATGAAAACTTTAGGTTTTGTAAAGCGTTGACCTCTCTGAAAGCATTCGTCACCTGTATTTCTGTATCACTTTCTTTGACATGCATGCTAGGGTCAAGCTAACAGCTGTCTTTAGCTTCACCTTTATCACAGATTACACGGCCGTGAACGGGGAATAAAGGACAATCTGCTTGCAGTTACTTATCTACAACGATAACAGATTTCCCAGGCATAATGTAGTTTTTTATGAGTTTTTCTAATGGCTAGGTCAAATAGCTACCGTATGTTTTAAGAGGCGTGTATGTTGTGAAGGCCGACTGTCATGTTAACCTAACGGGAAGAGTGACATGGCCGTCTGGTGTTGGAGACCATCGGACAGGAGGTGCTGGTGCAAACCCTTGAACACATTTTATGCATAATCCAGCTCGGTTTTCCAATTAGATTGTTTCTTCCGATGGAAAGAAGCCATGATTGGTTTTGTTGCGTCATGTTTTTTATTTTTTAATATAAGAAGATTGCCTTATGTTTGGAGAGCTTAACAGCTTGTAGTACCACAAGAACAGCTTGATATTTTAATAAATGAGGGTAAACGCACAGTTAACGGTACCCACTGTTTTCCATAGTATTTAATAATCATAGATTTCATTAAACAGTACCCAAAATCCAAGCCACCTTTTCACCTCCCTACTAGCGTTCATCTTTACGTCCATGCTGATAAATCATTTTGTCCTGGCTGTACGTCAGTCAGATCTTAATCCTCAGTGCTATATATAGAGAGGTAGAGCTTGTGTCTCCGTGAAAGAAAGGACTGGACTTCTGTGCCCTCCCATAAGCATTTTGTAATGAAATCAACATTATGATTTATGCATCTGACACAGCTGAATTGATTCTCCTGATTCTGCACGTGAAATATCATTGCGAGATCTACTGGTAATGTCTTGCATATGTAGTAAAGCTTTTGTCAGCTATTTAGAGATATATGCAAAGATTTATTTATTGTAAATTCAGTCAATGTAAAAATATTTCTGCAAACAGCTGCATTACGGTACATTCACACGGGGCGAAAGTGCTAACGCGTGGCCAACAGCCAATCACAGTGGCTGCAACACATGCTCCGGTCTTGCATAAACGTAATTGACTGGTGATCTGATTTGGTTGACGCATGCGTTGGCGCTTAAAGTTGAGAAATTTTCAAATTCTGTCGCGAGCAATGGCAGTGACACAACGTTGGTGGATCCACAATTCAGTTCGGCAATGTATGACATCATCACCCATTAAAAGCCAATGAGAAGCGTTAACGCTTTCGCCACGTGTGAATGTACCGTTAGGTTGATTTCTCAAACAAGTAACAATGCTTTGTTTCTGTAGTATTGTTGAAACAATCAGCGTAGGTTTGGGAAACCTGTTTGCAGAAATTACACACTTCATCTTCTTTGTAGATCTAGAGCCACAAGCCCACAACACAAAGGTTCGGTGATCAGTAAATTCAATTCATTATTAACTCAATCTAGACACTTATCCTCAGAGTACTCCATCTGTCCCTTATTTTATTTAATTTATTTGATTTAATAGGTTAGGGCTAAAAAAATAATTTGCTGACGGATGAAGTAGCAGTGTTTTGATGGATAAATGCATTGAGGTAGATGTGGTCCTACAGTGAATAAGCACATTCTGGCCATTGATCCATTACAGTGTTGACGGGAAGTAAAACCAAAGTTACCATATAGCCCTGTCACTTAAGAGCCAGAATAAAGTGTTTTAATTATTACAGTGAAAGTTGATTATAATTTAAACCCATGCGAGCGAGGTGTTGCCTGGCATCCATCACACTTTGCATTGTGCGAGCGTCACCTGCCCGCAAATGTCAGCAAAGTGTCTGTTTTCTTTTTGTTTGCCTCGATTATTATAATAATGAACAATGTATTGTAGTTGACCTTTACTGCATCATTCATATGTCTTTATTTCTTGTTTTCTCTTCCAGAATGCCGCATGCGTCCTCGTTGCAGCCAGAAATGTCAGCGGATCCACGGTATGAGTTGCACATTTAAGGTTTTAATTACATTAAAGATTAGATCACAACTCTGGCTTTGGTTCACATCATTTTTTACAGACTTTAAAAAAGCACTTTCCCCCAGTTTCACAGACAAGGCTTAAGGCTAAACCTAGACTTAAACACATGTTTGGAGTGTCTCTAAAGAAAATAACTTCTGAAAATATGCATCACCATTTGTCTCAAGATGCACACCAGTAACGTCTTTTTCTAAGGCTTGTTTGTAAAAGATGCTTTAACATCTTCATTTAAGATCTAAGGCCTGGTCCTGGCTTTAGCTAAGCCTTGTCTGTAAAACCAGGTCTTTGTGTTTGTACATAATTGAAAACCATATGGTGTCCAGTCTACTAAAGACATTGGGAAACCTGACCTTATCATCTTTGATCTCTCACGAATTTGAAAGACGTCCTGGCAGACCTCATCCCCAAAGAACAGAGCAGGATCAAGAACTTCAGACAGCAGCATGGCAAAACCACAATCGGTCAGATCACAGTGGACATGGTGAGTGAAAGATTCCCAACACACAAAGTTCCTCTAAATCTTTGACTTGTTTAGGTCCTGGATGCTGATTGGTCAATACAATAATGCACCTGTTTTAAGAGTGAATATATACTTGTCTTTCGTTCTCATACCTTATAACTTGCATGCTAGACAATACTAGGAGTGCATTTAGCCATTTAGGACTGCAACAAAGGTCATCTTTTGTATGAGAGTTATGACATCAGTTCAGCGAGTGTTGCCTAACATGCCTGACTAGTCCTGCAAACCGTCATATATACAGCGCCATTGTTACTTAGCCCTCTTGATTGGACGGCTGTTATTTTCAATGACCCTCAGGCTGTGGTGTGGTCAATGTTGCTACATTTTCAGCAGAGTCATTTAGGTTTTGTCTTACTGCCAGTTATTACATACTGCAGATGCATAACATCAGCTGACACATAATGGAGAAGTCAGAAAAATGAGATTAATTCGGGCTTAGAAATGTGTGTTAATAGAGGTATCCCAATAATGTTTGTGTGCTTTTGTGTCAAACAGGTTTATGGAGGAATGAGAGGGATGAAGGGTTTGGTGTACGAGACCTCTGTGCTCGACCCCGATGAGGTGAGTGCACATCACTAACATGCTCAGTTTCTCACTAGTTTTGTATTGTCGATAACCATATTATTAAAAACCATGATTATTAAAATTGTTAATTTTACACATGATCTTAATCGTAAATAATTCAGCACTCATGTAGCCTTAACAGCCACAATGGTTACAAACTCACTTTGCCCCCTAGGGTTGAGACGATACTATCTACTACAGTTTCACATTAACATTCCCGCATAATAACATGCACTTGCGACACCAATGCGCATTAGGGTGGTCCTTATTTTTCAACTTTTAAAAAATCATGCTCTCACCCCACCAATATGTTTGAATAAATAAATAAAAACATTGGGCAATTTTTTTAAATATTAATTCATATTTATAGACTGTTTCGGCAGTAACAACATAAACAAGCGGCTGTCGCGGTCCTCATGTAACTTCCGGTAAACTCCGCTAAGAATAAATAACAACAACGTTCTTTAAACATAGTTTATTTATATAACCAGCAAAAAAACAACGCACAGATTACCTAGGAAACCAAAACATTTGTTATTTTCAACGAAGCATTTGTTTAAGAGATCAGTTTAGCAACTAGTCTGACCATTAAAAAAAACGAAACCGGAAGTAAGGTTCGGATCCAGACGTGTATCACGTGCATCCGATGAAACCGTCTATAGGTTGCTCAAGACTGTTGAAGTTTAACACATTTGTTTATTATGTGATACTTTGTGCTAGCATGTATAATTGTTAAATATATACTTATGGCACCAATTTTACCATGCTCCATGCAATTAAAACTCCTGTTTTAGTTGTGATATGTCTTTCAAAGCAAGAAAGTTTCAATTTGAATTAAGCATATACACTGAGACAATAGTCCCTTTCACACATACAGTCTTTACTGGTAATTTACTGGTAAATTGCAGTTAACAGATCATGTGTGAACAGAACCTTTCCGGTAAATCAGTGCTCCCAATTTACCAGTAAGACAGGTTGTAAGATTACCAATAATTTACCGGTAAGCGCTATGTGTGAACGAAAATTATAGGATTACCGGCATTTAGAACGGACGACGTCAGACCGTGCTGACAGCTTCGGGCCAATCATAGCGTTTTAATACAGATGACGCGTTTACCCCCGCACTGTTTACGGACGTTTCCACACACATGCTGCTTGAAAGTTGAGCACACCTGAAGTTTACGTCCACATTTCTTCACCAAAGTTGTTTAAAACAGCTTACCGCCGAATTGCCGACGTCCTTAGCACGCCCTCTGTGAAGCCTAACGTGCAAACAGTAGTGTTGTTGAAAACGCATTTTCGGTTTGACGTCGTCTCGTTCAATGTTGTTTGGTCATGAGCAACTTCGCGACTGTTTACCACAGACGTGAAAACAGCAAAATACGGACCGTGGATATGAACGACGTGGATTGTTTACAAATACAACACTGAGCTCGCCGCGTGCTACAGGTATTTCCGCTTTCTCAACGAATTTACCGGTATTTTGATACTGATGTGTGAATGATGTCTTACTGGTAAAATAACGGAACGCCACTGCGTGTGTGAACAGCACATTTTTGTATTTACTGGTAAATTAATTCTGGTAAATTCATGGTAATTTACCAGAATTACTGTGTGAAAGAGGCTAATGGCTGAAGCAACACGAAGCAAGTCCGCTATGGTTACTCGGATCAGAAGAGACTGAAATAACTGGAACAAAGTAACCATCCAAGAAGCAAGTTTTATGTGTGTTGTGCGTTTTTAAATGGTAGTTTTTGCAAAAAATATGTGATTTCGGAAATATTCAAATTTTGAGGAACCTCTAGAATCTATTGTAGGAACAATTCAAAATTTTGCACAGTGTGTTTTTATTTATATCCGAACACGTTTAGGGGGTGAGAGTTGAACATTAAAAAAATTTTTTTTTGACCCATTATAAGGGCAACCCCAATGCGCATTGCATCATTTTTCTTACATGAGAGAGCCTGTAATAGGGCTGTGCGCTTAATTGCATAGAAAATGCCTGTTCCGTGATTAGTAGTAAATCGCCATTACCTGGACTTTCAGATGGAGCAGTATTTACTTCACCGAGACATAGTTCACTGACAAGCGGGGCCATATCGCATACATATCGCAAGCGATGCGTCCATGATAATTAATGCAAAATTGCCCAGATTGACAGTAAACTACTGCTACGTTTACTAGTTTTCATAAACTGACATTTCAGCCTCTCCGGTTTCAAACATTGTGCATACATTTCAGTTTTCAGAAAAGTGTTCATTTACAAATACCAGTGTATATATGCTGTCAAGAGCATGCCAAACCTGTAGGTGGTGGTGTAACGAGAAGCTCAAGCCCATGTAAACCAATCAGAATCCCGATAATGGCAACAACAGCAATGAATCACTTCCTCTTTTGAACAAGGTCACACTTTTTGCGTATGTGGTATACTGTGACGTTTGCTGCCTAAACACCCTTTTGTCTCAGTTTACTACAAACGTGCAAACAAAGATTTACAAAATCTCCACTCTGGTCGGAGTTTTTAGAAAGAATCGGTTTCAGAGGCAAATTCTCAGTTTGCGAGTTAACCAAAATGCGCAAACGAAAGGGAAATCTCTCAAAATAACCATGTAGCGTAAACTGGGTCTATGGATCTGTGTAGTAAATGACACAACCTCGCACGAGAGAGTTTGTTATGCGCTCTGGGGTTTAAAACCAGTGAGTGAGTTGTTCCCACTCCCTGGCACGCAAGTAATTTTGGGTAAAAATTAAATTTTATATATATATATATATAATATCAAATAAATAATATATCGAATAATATATCCCCCCACCTATATCGCCCAACACTACTGCCCCCCACACTTGCCAAAAAAGCCAAATAAACAACAATACTAATAGTAAATTTTACTAATTGCATTGTTTACTCCTATTACATGGCACTCTTAAATGGTTGATTCTGATTTCGAGTTCACCTGAAACTAATAACACACGGCTGGAAATCATTTTGATAGTCTTTTAATAACAGATATGACATTATATTTACAAATGATTAAACCAAATAGCATGTTCGTGACATTTGAACATCTTATCTTATCTTAAAACCGAAAGTAAACGTGTTTTCCTCACGGAAGGTCTGCATTCGTTAAAAATGAGCAAATAAAATATTTCATCAATATTTAATGTTCCTTACTGTACTTATGAGGTACATAGCCGTGTAATAAACCCCTTCAGTGTGATAGAAGACCCTTTGCTTTGCATTGAGGCTTATTTCTGTGATAACAAACTGCTGCCTATACATATCCCTTACCTAAAACCCATGGCAATAGATACTGCAATAGTATTGTTATAGTGGGTTCTCCCATTTTGTCCAGGATAACGTGTAGTGAAAGTCTGATATCATGACAGCCTTGCTTCTGATAGGTGTTGCACTTTTCAGAATAAACTGGGTTATGTGTGATGGTTTAATATACCTACAAATGTACTTTTAGTAGGTAACGTCAAAGCCATGTGCTATTAATAGCTAAAACCATCTAAAACCCTAAAATTATTTTACCCATCAATGTGCATGTGAAACTAGACTTTAAAACTGTACCATCAGTGATAAAGCTTTTTATTTGCACATAGTACAGTGTGTTGCTTCCAACTAAAAATAGAAAGTGGATAAATATACATTTAGTCAATACTTAACCTCTGAACCCTTGCGTCATACTACACTATCTGTAACTTTATTTAAACACTTCTGAAAGTTAACTTTATTTAAACTGAAAGTTAACTTTATTTAAACATACCGACTCACTCATGCACTCCCTGTGTTAATTTTATCCGTAGGGAATCCGTTTCCGGGGTTACAGCATTCCAGAATGTCAGCAGCTGTTGCCCAAAGCTCCTGGTGGAGAGGAGCCGCTACCAGAGGGTCTTTTCTGGCTGTTGATCACAGGACAGGTGCCTACCGAAGAGCAGGTGAGAAGGAATCCATTCATATTCATTAATGTCTTTGCATGTATTGCAATATACCTCAATATGTAGCGTAGCGATTTATTGTATCATGACCCATGTATCATATTGTAAGGCCACAAACCCTGTTGTCTTGTCATTCATTTCCTTAGGTAAATTGGGTGTCTAAAGAATGGGCCAAGCGTGCCGCTCTTCCCTCCCATGTGGTCACCATGCTGGATAATTTCCCCACCAACCTGCACCCCATGTCTCAGTTTAGCGCTGCCATCACAGCTCTGAACAGCGAGAGCAGTTTCGCTCGGGCTTACTCTGAAGGAGTCAACAAGGCCAAGTACTGGGAGGTGAGTTGGCCACAGGAGGCCTATCCAAATATAGGATAATTATTTGTATGATACACAATTCTTCTTTCCATCACTTCTCTGGGAGTTTGTGTACGAGGATTCGATGGATTTGATCGCCAAGCTTCCCTGCGTGGCGGCTAAGATCTACCGTAACCTGTATCGTGAGGGCAGCAGCATCGGCGCCATCGACTCCAACTTGGACTGGTCACATAACTTCACCAACATGCTGGGCTACACCGATTCAGAGTTCACAGAACTGATGAGGCTGTATCTCACTATTCACAGTGATGACCGACAAACTCACTTTGTTTGTAGACTAAATGCTTCCAGGCAGGTGAGGGTGGATTTTTAACCTTGTTCGAAAACAACTCGAGGGTGATTACTGAAGAGTTAAAAAATGTTTTGCATTTAACCCTCAAGAAAAACTACATTAGTGAAGTAATTTAGCTCGCTTTTCAACTAGTTGTCTAAACTGTCCATGTGCTGTACCGCTCATGCAGTAGACTTACACCTTTTGGTCCCGATAATGTCACGTTATTATTTTGTAAACTAACTTTTAAAAAATACATTGCTGAAATTTGTGAATCGATTCAGAAATGTCTGTTTACACTTTGTATTAAGTTGTGTTTTCGTTGATTGGATCACAAGTGGACAAGAGAGACACATTCTGTTTACACCTGGTATTTAAAGGCGGAGTCCATGATGTTTGAAAGCCAATGTTGATATTTGAAATCACCTAAACAAACACGCCCCTACCCCAATAGAATCTGGACCTTTTGTTGATAGAACCGCCCCACACATACGCAACCCGGCAAGGATGTCGGTTAGTAGACACGCTCCTTACTGCTGATTGGCTATAAGTGTGTTTTGGTAGTTGGCCCGTCTCCTTTTCCAAAGCGTTTTTCAAACATCGTGGACTCCGCCTTTAAATTCGTCTCTGTTGTCCACTTTCGACCACTTCTGTCCTAATTACTGAGAGGAGACGGTGGGCATGTCTCTCTGCTGTCATTTAAACACGGGAGTTGAAAGGACGCAAACTAATATTATGTCGGGGTCCGCTGCTTGTGTTGTAAGTAAACATGCTGCACAGTGTTTTGTGCGTGTTTATATAAGAGCTTTCTTTGATATTTCGATGAAATAAAATCGTGCAACTTTCACACGCTCGCAAAATGAAACTAATGAAAGAAGCGGAGATCAGCCACTTTAGTTTTATCAATGAAAGCCTGAAGATACACTGTACACTTTGTGTCCGCGCCATAAGTCAAAAAAGATACAAAACATTGTGCTCAGTACCTCAGATAAGATAAATAGGCGGAGAGAAGGTGGTCTCTGTGGCTGTTCGAAAGGGTTTTCGACTACCTCTGAATGTGGTTGAAAGTGGTCGAAAGTGGACAAGCTCAAAAACGTTTTGAACACCGTTTACACCTGGCATTAACGTCGTCCACTTGTGATCTTTTCGACGAAAACACCACTTAATATCAAGTGTAAACGGCCTCTAATGCTGCGTTTACACCAACCGCGGTAGAGGCGTGAAGCGCGAGTGATTTCAATGTTAAGGCAATGTGAAGACGCGTTGACGCGCGTCAGGAGGTCCCACAGCGCGAATTGAGCGTTGTGCGCGGTACGTGCGAGTGGTGCTTTTTGAGCATTTTGTGGTTCGCGCGAATTTGTGGCTGACGCCCGAGTTGAAAAATTTGAACTTTGGCGGAATTTCGCGCCGCGTTAGCCAATCAGAAGCCAGCTTGCTGCTGTGGTGGCAGCCACGCCTGGAGTCACTCATTCAACCAACGCTTGATATTGTCCTTGAGCAGTCACCCGGACGGAGCTATACGACACAAGTTCTTATTTCTATAGAGACAGGAATAAAAAGGACCTCACCCTGGAAGAGTGTCAGTGAGGACTTTGGGCAACCTGGTAAGTTGTAATACACACTTCACTTTTGAGTCACGTGACATTTATCGACCCGCGCCGTTTATTTTCCCCTATAGTAAGGTTAACAAATACAAACAGGTAACTCTCTTTATAAATTCACAATCAACAAAAGTCATCTTTCAAAAAGACAACCGCACTTGCCCCTCCCACAAGAAGCGGAGTTTGCCTCTGACGCGTGTCAAATGCTTGCTTTTTCTGCGCGTCTACTCCACTCTACACGCGCGAATGCATCCAAATTGTTCAAGCGGCAAACCACAATCGGTAGACGCAATTTTGACGCCTGAAACGCGGTTGGTGTAAACTCAGCATAAAAATCAATATTCTCTCTTTCTATTTCTCTCTTGCCAATTAAAAAAAGCTTAAAGGCGGAGTCTACGATGTTTGAAAAACCCTTTGGAAAAGGAGACGGGCCGACTACCAAAACACACTTATAGCCAATCAGCAGTAAGAAGCGTGTCTACTAACCGACATACTTGCCGGGTTGCGTATGTGTGGGGCGGGTCTATCAACAGAAGGTCCAGATTCTATTGGGGTAGGGGCGTGTTTGTTTAGGTGATTTCAAATATCAACATTGGCTTTAAAACATTATGGACTCCGCCTTTAATCCACTCATTATTTCAGATTCAAAAACTACTTGCTGTCCAGGTGACCAGTGACTTTATATTACAGCTTTGCGTACTAATTGGGAGAGACACGACGTGCTCGCACACAAAATTTCATTATTAAAGAGTGTCATTATCACAGAAGAACAAAAGACAAAATTTGATGGCAGATATACTTGGGCGCTTGTTAATATACCTGGGCAGCCCGCTCAAGTAAAGTCAACTGAACAGATAAACCGGTAACAGTAAGGCTGCGTGATCTAGTTTAATCAGTGTCTTCCTGCTATAACCTTTCTCAAGATGAGTAAACCTAACCCACATTTCTATCTAGTGACCATGAGGGTGGAAACGTCAGCGCACACACCAGTCATCTGGTAGGCAGCGCTCTGTCCGACCCCTACCTCTCCTTCAGTGCTGCTATGAACGGCCTGGCCGGACCTCTGCACGGACTGGCCAATCAGGTTTGGGCCTTAAAAATGCACTTCACTCCTAAACACACAAGTAGGTTTTTACTAACTATAAGTCACCCTTAGTTTAAAGCTGTCAAACGATTCATCAAAATGTATTGCTTACAAAATGAACGTGTGTGTGTTCTGTGTTTAATTAATATCTGTGTATATATCAACACACACACATTTATTTATGTATTTAAGAAATATTTACATGTGTAAATGAAGAGTTTCGTTGCAAAACGAGATAAATCCGTTTTTAACATTTTTGTCAAACATGTTTATTATTATGTTATCATGTTATTATTTTTTTTTATGATGCTACTTAGCTGTATTTTTTAAGTTATGAAGGTTTAAATCAAAACAAACCAACTGCAGTTGAATTGATATTAATTGGAATGCACAACCAAAAAACAAGATTTCTGAAAAATAAAAAAAACAGAGTTATCTCGTTTTGCAACGAAACTCTTCAAATATATTTATAAATAAATTCTTACATTTTTAAGAATTTCTTAATATTATATATATTTATGTATCTAATTGTTTATTTATCTAATTATTTTTATTTATTTTTTTATTTATATATAATACAAATACTTAACTTTTATTTTGTATGCGATTAATCATGAATACTCATTTGACGGTACTAATTGAAATCCGTGTTGAAATCCTTTGGCCTGCAGGAGGTACTGGTGTGGCTCACAGCTCTGCAGAAGGAACTTGGCGGTGAGGTTTCGGACGAGAAAATGAGGGACTACATATGGAACACACTTAAATCAGGCAGGGTAAGTGCTTGCACCCCTTTTAAGTCGAACAACTTATGCAAACAGACCAAAGGCTGACGGCCATATCATTTCTCAGGTGGTGCCGGGCTATGGACATGCTGTATTGAGAAAAACAGATCCTCGCTACACGTGCCAGCGTGAGTTTGCCCTTAAGCACCTCCCGAACGACCCCATGTTCAAGCTGGTCGCTCAGCTCTACAAGATCGTACCCAATGTGCTGTTGGAGCAGGGCAAAGCCAAGAACCCCTGGCCCAATGTAGATGCTCACAGTGGAGTCCTTTTGCAAGTAAGAGACTGGAATTATAAGTTAATAAATCTGTATCTAACCTCACGGTGTCCTCAATTGATATCATATCTAAAACGCATCTCATGTCTATTTTTGCAATATTATGGCATGACTGAGATGAACTACTACACTGTGTTATTCGGCGTGTCCCGGGCGCTGGGCGTTTTGGCTCAGCTGGTGTGGAGCAGAGCGCTCGGCCTTCCTCTCGAACGCCCCAAGTCCATGAGCACGGACGGACTCATGGGTCTGGTTGGGTCCAAATCAGGCTAAAGAGGGAGAGACCGTGCCAGCGGAGTGATAACAGGAAGGGGAGGAGCTTAGACTACCATAGAAACAGGGATTTAAAGAGACACTACACTTTTAAATGTCATCTAAAAAGGACCTTTGTTAATCAAATCACATTTAAATTAGTCATATTAATCCTTCACACCCAAAACACAAAGCTAACTAGCTATGCATGCACAAAACACAGATTTTCATGGATTTTTCAGGACGTATGACAATTCGTAAATGGGTCGCAGCTATGGATGTAGCATGGTGCTTTGCGGTAAAGGGCTGTTATCGTCCAAAAATACAGCAAGGAGTGCAATAACACGTAATCACCTAGTTCAATTTAAACAAATGATGACTATTAAATGCTAGTTCAGAAGAGATAGCGCTTGACTTAGTATGTAAATAAACCCTTTATTTGAACAAACAGATGCTATATCCTTAGCTACCATTCGAACTTTACTTTCCTGAAATCAGATGTTCACACAAGCCTTTATCGAAAAAAGGAAATGAACCGACAAAGTCCTGCTCCTTCGCCGTCAGATAATACTACGCGATTTGACAAGGCATCCCTCCAGATAACATCAACATGTCTCTCCTTTTAAGAGCACTCCACGATGGCAAACAGGTCCTCTCTCAATAGAATTGATTCTGTGAGTTCAGTTCGATTTGGGAAGCTTGTACATTTGTTTAAAAGGGCACTGTCCCTTTAAGTTATCTCACGTCGATCTCTGACTTCAACCCATCATCTTTGTCTTCTCGTGCTTGTTTGCTAACACACTTTATTTGAAATAATCAATCTATTATTGCATTACACAAATGTCTTTTCCTCCCATAGTTCAACATGTTGGTACTAATGGCTTTACTGTGCAACTTGAGTCATAGCTGATTTGTGTACCAACTCGAAAGCAAGCAATCTGAGCCACAGCTTTGTGTTCGCTAGATGTCTGTTCATTCATCGCTTTTATCATTTGCTACCATAATAGTTAAACATAATTTCTTTTAGCTGTTTGGAGTTCTTTTTAAGTGTCTTTTTGGTATTTTGAGCAACCGTGTCTTGTGTAAAGACTGTAGGTATACATAATTTGTGGTTTTATTTATTCATGTAAATATTGCTTGAATGTATGAACTTAAACGTATCATAACGCTGATTTCCAGTTGTCCTTTTAGTTATCGAACCACTGTAACCCTCTATAACCAACTAGAATCACACAACCAACCCTTTATTTGAAATACAACTATACCTTTAAATACAAACATGGCAATATTATGTAAATGAAGTGACCTGACCTTTAATTTGACGTTTGCTCTCAAAGTTAAAACGCGATTTTTTTTTTACGAGCAATCTTGTAGCTAGTCTGTCCGTAAGCACTCCATTAGCTATCAATGGCATTACTCGAAACAAAATATAATTGTCCAGTTGGCCACGCCCTTTCCAGTGCGTCTAATCTTCATGGTGTATGTGCATGATTTTTCATTTTGTCAGGATCATTTAAATAATGAAGAATTTGAACATGGAGATGATTGGTTGAAGTCAGATCTACCAGGGGAAATGGGAGGGGATGAAAAAATTTGGGGTGAGAAGCTTAAGTGAACAAAAAACAGAAAAATGGGAAAACTCGACAAAAAATGAAAACCAATAAATGTTTTTAACAAAACATTGAGTCTTTTTCTTGATTTCTGTACACACACAAAAATGCTGGGTCATTTTCAAACCAGCGTTTGGTCCAAAAGGGACAAACCCAGTCATTGGGTTAAATTAACACATCATGCTCAACAATGAATTAAAACCCATCATAGGTTAAATTAGAACTCATCGTGTTGAGTCCCATTTTGACCCAATGCTTGGTTGTGTATGCTGATAAGCAATCAAAGTAATGCAATATTTCACATAAAGGTGCTGGTCATATAATTAAAATATCATCAAAAAGTTGATTTATTTCACTAATTCCATTCAAAAAGTGAAACCTGTATATTAAATTCATTCATTACACACAGACTGATATATTTCACATGTTTATTTCTTTTAATTTTGATAATTATAACTGAAAAAAGAATGGGTTTGTTTCACAATCCTCTCCAGGGTGTAGTTATACTTTTTGCTTTTTTCTACCACTTTTTTTCTACCACATCTTTTCCTTCCCTTCGCCTCTCTGTTAATGTGCTTGGACACAGAGCTCTGTGAACAGCCAGCCTCTTTTGCAATGACCTTTTGTGTCTTGCCCTCCTTGTGCAAGGTGTCAAGTCAGCAGTCTTCCCCATGATTGTCTAGCCTACAGAATTAGACTGAGAGACCATTTAAAGGCCTTTGCAGGTGTTTTGAGTTAATTAGCTGATTAGTGTGTGGCACCAGGTATCTTCAAAATTGAACCTTTTCACAATATTACAATTTTTTTCCTGAGATACTGAATTTGGGCTTGTCCTTAGTTGTCAGTTATAATCATCAATATTATAAGAAATAAACATTTGAAATATGAAATCATTCGAAGTGTAATGAATGAACATAATATACAAGTTTCACTTTTTGAATGGAATTAGTGAAATAAATCAACTTCTTCTAATTATATGACCAGCACCTGTATATACATACATATTTTTTATTAAATGCATGTAAACATGGTCATGGTAAAAATTACATATGGTTTTGTGGTCCAGGGTCACAAAAGTCCCATTGTAGCAATAGCCAACAATACATTGTATGGGTCAAAATTATTGATTTTTAGGTCAATAATCATTGATATTAATTAAATGTTCATGTTCCATGAAAATATTCATACCGTAAATATACATGTCAACTTTTGAATTGGATCAAAATGTTAATCAAAGTAAAGAATGGGTACACATTTTGGTTTTGGGACAACTTTTATGAATGCCGTTGATCAACAAATATTGACTAAATCAAAAATATATTTATTGCTGGTAATGTGTGCTTAAAGGGGCCATGGCACAAGACTTTGTCACATATGGGAAGTTTAAGCTCAAAATACCATATAATAATTTATTATAGCATGTTAAAATTGCCACTTTGTAGGTGTGTGCAAAAATGTGCCGTTTTGGGTGTGTCCTTTAAAATGCAAATGAGCTGATGAAATTCAAACACTGATCACAATGATGGTGGTTTGTTGCAATTAAAACACAATTGTGCTTTTCTCTGTACTAAATGGCAGTGCTGTGGTTGGATAGTGCAGATTAAGGGGTGGCATTATTAAAATAAGAGCCCCTTATGACATCATAAGGAGAGCCAAATTTCAACAACCTATTTTTTATTTGCTTGCATAGAATGGTTTACCAAAACTAAGTTACTGGGTTGATCTTTTTCACATTTTCTGGGTTGATAGAAGCACTGGGGACCCAATCATACCACTTAAACATGGAAAAAGTCAGATTTTCATGCCATGGCCCCTTTAAGGACTTCATTTGGACTACTTTAAAGTTTTTTTTTCAATATTTAGATTTTTTTCATCCTCAGATTTTTAATAGTTTTATTTCAGCCAAATATTATCCAAACAAAGCATGCATGCATTAATGAAAAGCTATTTATTCAGCTTTCAGATGATGTATAAATCGCAATTTCAAATATTTACCCTCATGACTGGTTTTGTGGCCCAACGTGACATGTGCATTAACCATCTCCGTAAGATCAAAGTCTGTTCATTGTTTCTTAATGTTTTTTTCCATATTCAGTTTTATAGGCTGAAAAAGTTCTGATGAGAAAAGTCTCTGTATGTTTCAGAAACTCCATTAAAGTACCTCATGCTGGTATAAATACATGACCTACATACCACTACCTTACTCAAATTACTTGCACTGTACATCCATCACTGATATTACTTTGTGTTATTTGTATAATAAATGAAATAACAAAAAATACAAATCACAATCACAAACGCTTCATTTGATAAACATTTATAGATATTCAAATGAAAATAAAAGCTTCTCCAATGTAATTCACCACTGACCACAGGCCTGCTGACAGAGAAATAAAGCTTCACACACAACATTCGTTTTAAAGAGATTTAACCCTATAATTGTGCTCATCTCAAGCATATTTCTGGTTCTCATTCACATTTAACAGGCAAATGTACATGAAAATCTCTTCTTGTGGTGCACGTTACAATCATTGCAGACCTCTAGACAAATAAATAATCAACATTTTAACAATTACTGTGTTCAACTAAATGTCATGCAATGCATAAATGGCATTGAAAAGTATAGATAAAAACATAATTTCATAAAATAAACATTCAAGATGAAACTATAACTTGTGCCTTTTTGAAAAATCAGATGACATGAATACAGTAGTGTTTAACAAAACATACATGCAACCGAAATGGCACTTTCATTGCTCTTTCAAAATGAACAGGCACAATCTGTGATCGCTAAAGTAAACGGCAGGCTGATTTATTAAACTGAATATAAATTTCTCTAAAGCCCTGAGTTTGCATGAACCAAGGAAGCATGCAAAGTATATATTCTATATTTACTTTTATTAGAATTAACTATTTATGCACTAAATATGGTGGTGGGTCCAAAGTTTGAAATATTGGATAACAGCTTTTTATATCTGCTCAATTACAGTTATCTTCCCTCGGCTAAATGCTGTCATGTTTTAATCCCTGCATTGGGTAAAAAAGGGACAAACCCAGCAGTTGGGTTAAATTAACCTAGAAAATGTTAAAACAACCCAGGCTGGGTTGGTCCTTTTTTGACCCAATGCCGAGTTGAAAATAAGTTGAATGTTATAAATTCAGTGCAGTGTAAAAGTCAAGCAGGTGACTTTCAGCATTTGGATGAAAACCAAAAAAAACGTGAGTTCCCATAACAGTTTTGTTGTATAGTTTTTTCATAAGAATATTTCGGTTTAATACAGGTTACGCCTGACAACATCTGTGCAAAAAAATATTTTGACGTGCATCCTTTTGAAAACATACAAAAAAGCACCAACAGCTGCACATACAATGAAGATCAATAGGGCAAGCATAAAAATGCATTGACCCATAGACATCCATTATAGATGCATCCCTGTATTTCCTGTGATAACTTCAAAATTTGGGCCCGATGAACCGAGAAGTGAACAGAATAAGTTGTATGTAACTATAATGAAACACTATATATTATTTCTGTATAGAAATTATCATATATTTACAGAAATATGATACAATATGACAAGAAATAATCTATAAACATTTGATAACAGAGGCAAATGTGTCAAGTCTCTCCTTTTTATGTATGCAAGGCTGCAAATTAGTTGAAATATTGCCTAAAAATAAAAACAGACTGTCCCATCCCAATATGATCCACACTATTAAACCGGTCAGGTGTGTTATTGATGATAACCGTCTACAGAGTTGGCTGTAATATAGTTATTATGAGTGAGTCCAGGTGTGATGGTAAACCTCACGTCTGATGGATCTCGTGAAACATGAGCTCTCTTGGTATTCTCGTCTCGGGGCCGTACAGTTTGCACGCTCTTCGCTCGAACGCGGCCACCATCTGCTTCACCACCTCATCGAAAAACACGGTCGCTAACTGCGAGTGTATCAGAGAGCGAAACTCGAACGAGACCTTTAAAGAGATCCAGAAAGGCCGATGTAAGGAAAAGATTACAAACAAGCTCAGTTTATTGACTCCTTAAACACGACTTACAGAAAAGTCTACCGTGCATGTGCGCGGATAACCAGGAAGACCAGGACTGAAGCGCCATATCGTCTCCAAATGATTGAAGAGCTTTCCATCAGAACATACAGCCTGGTATGAACAACAAAAATAAAATGTTTCAACGATTTAACAATATTGAAGACATGTAGGTAGTAAATTATATAAAAGATGACTTACTTTAACAAGATGTGGACGAACGTGGCTTATCATAGACGTGTATCGTTCAACAACGGGTGAGAAGCCCACTTCCATATGCGCTTTGGAATGACCGGCCCTACTCATGATGATCTGGGACTTTCTGCACCAAGGTACAAAGTTTTTGTACTCGTCCACATTGGCTACCACTTCATACATCTCTTGCATTGAATACCTAACACCAAATAAAAGAGCTGTGGTTCACATTCAGGATGAAAAATAGGGTATTGTTGTTCAGGACACATGGGGGGATTTTTTTAAACATACCTGACATGTCATGTTCTCTATGAGCGATCATATACGTACCCTAGTATTCTTCTCTCTGAATACTCTTTTCTCTTATTGGTGAGGCTGATGAAAGATCTTCTGTGATGAGTGGGGGTCAGATGATCCACGTCAGAGAGACAAAGAGCTCGAGGGGGACGGGTCATTAAAATCCCGCAGGAAGACAAATGTCTGAGACAATGACAAATGAAACAATGCAAGAGATTAAGATAGGAAGGGAGATGTTGGGAAAATCTTGGAAGTTAAAATAATGGTACCATATCACAACGTGTTTTGATGTTTAACAAAAGTATTTACATGTTACCTTAAGATCCATGTTTAAAAAAAATGTGGTGCATTTTGTAAGTGTAAAAGTATTTTACATTGTAAGGAACCTGAACATCTTTCCCTAAAGGTTTTGGATAAAAGCATGTGATTTACATTCATTCACCACTTCCATTGACTGATGTCAACCAATAACAATGAAACCTTAACAGTAGTTATCATGATAATAATTTCCATTAAAGTACTAGTTACTGCATGGAAAAAATCACAGTGTAAAATGCTTTATCTTCTATTTATTTAAATGTTTTATTTTATTTTTATGGATGACAGTTTGCAAATACTAAGTGCATAGTGTTTTCATGAACCAGAAATTATATTTACTATGGTATTCTGGTAAAAATATGGACCAATCAAAATACCCCAATTACTAAATTTACTAATATTACACTGAAACTGTGGTGTTGCACAAACTTAACACTGTTTGATGGTCATGTCATATTAATTTACTATGATTTTACACTAGAAATTGTGCAAATACCATGGTTACTTTATTTAGTCATTTTAATTATTCATCAAATGCTTCCCACGTGGAAAATGGTGTAGTATACTTCAGTATTTACTGTAGTAAACTGAAGTAAAGCTTTTAAATAATAAAGTGTTTTTGAAGCTTACCTTAGTAAATATTAAAGCATAGTACACTATTTGGGTCAATGACGTGAAGTTAATTATTTTGTGTCCGTATGGTTCAAATAAATGTAAAAGGGTTAAAATGTTAAAATAAATTTGCAGATTACTTGCATACATTCTCTGTTTTGAGGACTAAGTCTAAAATTTCTGTTTTCATTTTATTTTGAAAGAATATTTAAGGGATAATTGCAAAAATGTCAATGTGGTGTAACCGTTCTGAGTCAATTGGTGTAACACGTATTTTTATATAAATATATTCATAAAAAATATGTGGAATAAAATATAATCATCTAGTTTAGTGTAATATGTTTTTTACATACATTTTAACATCATATGTCAAAGATTATTTAAGCTGTTTTAAGCATATGTCAGGACAAATATTACAAAAACACATTTAAATTTACATTTAAATTAGAATAAATAATAAAATGGTTATTTTTTTGTTTTTTGATGATTATGTTTACATGCCATCAAGGTGGATAAAATATTTAATATTTCTCATTCTTTGGCGCAATTGGTGGTTACACCATTTGACATTTTCAGGTCCATTCAGTCTTAACTTTTATAATAATGGTGCAAATGTATTTTTTATTGCATATAATCAACATAAATACACTATGTGAATTGAAATATACCTGATGCATGCTTTTAAAACAAGTTTTTAAAAAGATTTTTGAATTACTCATCTTGCCAAACCTTTTTTGTCAATGACTCATTTACTAGTTCATCCACTATAGTTATATTGCATAATACTACATAATATGCATTAACAAAATGTAGTAATTACTATAACATACTACAATTTACTATAAATACTAAGGTATACTACAGTATTTTTATGTGGGTCCTTACCATGTTGTAAAAAACATTTGAAATTGTAATGGTTTCCATTACTAATACCATAATGAATCATCAGTTGTTTAGCATTAAAACCATTATAGTATTTCTTTATGTAAATGATTGTGTTTTACCATAGTATCAATGATGTTTTACTGGTTCCCAACCAGATAAAATCCCACCATTAGATCCCAACACAATACCAGTATAGACCCACAGAGACCATTATAGTTTTCATTAAAACCAATACGATTTCCATTATAACCATTAAATCCGTTATAATTTCTTTCTTGATGGTAAATGTAAACGTGCTGTTACCGGATGGACCACTGCTGTATTCTCTCTCGGTGCTTATATGGGCTGCCGGAGCGACACGGACCGACGGTCGCTATCTCCAGAAACTCGCTGAATGTCCGCACACCCATCGGGAAACATCGGGCACCCCCTGACACTGCCATCAATGAATATATCGATATGTAAAACCAAACCGCGTAACGTTAAATAAAACTCGAATGATCACAATAAAAAAACAAACAGACACGGACGGTCATGTACACTACGAGAAATAACACAGCTGATTTTTCAATGAGAAAGTCCCAGCTGTGTATAAATGCTAACAATTACAACAACTTCCAAATTATAGACGATCGTTTAATACAATAACAGTGCTTTCTCTAACGATTCCTTCCAAACCGATCGAGGTTAAACCGGTGAGATAATGCCGGTGTGTGTCTATGTGGGACTTCATCCGGCGTTACGCAGACCAATTGGCATGTTACATCACAATACCGCGAGAACAACTAAAAGGCACAGTTTTAAATCATCAATCTCGCGGTAGTGTGATGTCATATAATGAACAGGCTGCGCAGCGCCGCATGAGGTCGAGCACCTAGTGTTCTGTTCTGGCGCTGTGCGAGCAGGTGCAGCTGCCGCCAACTGGACGGGAGGAGGACACATTGTGACATAAAACACACAAATATTATCATTTAATTTAACAGGGTGGTCATAAAAGCCTTAGAGAGCAGAGGTGTGTAAATAAAGAGCAATGACAATTATTACAGATATTAATAATGCGCTTGCTTCATTATTTTATAATAAATACATTTCATAATAAAAGTCCCCCACTACCGCTGCTTTTATTTAAGCGCGTTTAAAACAGCAACAATGTCAAACGTATTTGTATTTGCGTTATGGTTTATGATTTTTACTAACACATAGTTGTTCGACATATATAATGCTATCGTTTACAAATAAGCATTTAATGCATAAAATATTCAACAGGAATGGCATAAATAATTATAATTTAAATTTATGATTTTGGTATATGATATTAAAATTGATTTTAAATATTTTAATTGTGAAAGTGCCTTTAAAATTTTATTCTGGAAACACAACTATTTAATACCTCACGTGAAGCGGATTTTCCTGGGGTGTTGGGATTTGTAGTTTTTCAAACTGCCTTGAAGTAAGTTTATTTGAAACGCGTGGGAGTGACAGCCTTCCGCGTTTAGCCTCAAAATTTCATGCAGTTTTGCGTTAATGCATTTTTAAATGTCTACTGCAATGTCCACAGCGATGGGCGAGAAGCAAGTGTGCGATACAAAGTCTTCGAATGGGTGAGTTTGCATAACTAGTAGCATAAACGAGCTAACTTCCTGCATTAATGCACTGAGTGTTTCGCTAAAACACTGCATGTTTCAATGCAACAAATGCCTGATATATATTTTTTTATAAGTCTTTGTTAAGTATTGGTTGGCATACTCTTTTTGCAATATCTAGTTCTTGCATTGCAGTTTAAGGACTATAAGCAAACCAGGTCACAAATGTCATGTAGTGTGAAGTCAATAATAAATCAAATGGTGTTGCAAAGCACATGCACATGAATGTATTGCATGCTTACAACCCCTGGCAAAAAGTATGGAATCACCTTTCTCAGATGATGTTCATTCAAATGTTTAATTGTGTAGAAAAAAAAACAAGCAAATATATGCCACAAAACAATTTTCACTCAACAATCCAAACTTCTAACTGTGCAAAACACTTAAAAAAAACATAAAGAAAGATAACTATAGTCAATTACAACTGTTTTTACAGATCAAACAGAGGAAAAAAATATGGAATCACACAAATCTGAGGAAAATTATATGGAATCACCATGCACTTTGCATTTCTAAAGCAAACACCTGTATCTGATTACAACTGCTGATTACAACAAATTAGTCTGCAGTTAAAAAAGAGTGCTTGCACACATTAGTGATGTGTTGAACCAAGCTGATTGACATAACTCATGGCTCCAACACAAGAGATGTCAGTTGAAACAAAGGAGAGGATTATCAAACTTCTCAAAGAAGGTAAATCTTCACGGAATGTTGCAAAAGATGTTGGTTGTTCCCAGTCAGCTGTGTCTAAAATCTGGACCAAGTACAAATCAAATGGAAAAGGTTGTAAAAGGGAAGCGTACTGGTAGACCAAGAAAGACATCAAAGCGCCAAGACAGAAAACTTAAAGCAATATGCCTTGAAAACAGAAAATGCACAACAAAACAAATGAGAAACAAATGGGCAGAAAGTGGAGTCAATGTCTGTGACCGGACTGTAAGAAATCGCCTAAAAGAAATGGGATTTACATACAGAAAAGCCAAACGAAAACCATCATTAACATCTAAACAGAAAAAACAAGGTTTCAGTGGGCTAAAGAAAGACAATCTTGGACTGTGGATGACTGGATGAGAGTTATATTCAGTGATGAATCAAGAATCTGCATTGGGCAGGGTGATGATGCTGGAACTTTTGTTTGGTGCCGTTCCAATGAAGTTTATAAAGACAACTGCCTGAAGAAAACATGCAAATTTCCACAATCATTAATGATATGGGGTTGTATGTCAGGTAAAGGTATGGGAGAGATGACAGTCATTACATCTCCTATAAATGCACAAGTTTATGTTGAGATTTTGGACACTTTTCTTATTCCATCAATTGAAAGGATGTTTGGTGATGGTAGCATCATTTTTCAGGATGATAATGCATCGTGCCATAGGGCAAAATCTGTGAAAACATTCCTACAGGAAAGACATATAATGTCAATGGCATGGCCTGCAAATAGTCCAGACCTCAATCCAATTGAAAATCTGTGGTGGAAATTAAAGAAAATGGTCCACGACAAAGCTCCAACCTGCAAAGCTGATCTGGCAAGTGCAATAAGACAAAGCTGGAGACAGATTGATGAAGTATACTGTTTGTCATTAGTTCAATCCATGCCTCAGAGAATTCAAGCGGTTATAAAAGCCAGAGGTGGTTCAACAAAGTACTAGTAGTGTTTTTATTTGGTGATTCCATATAATTTTCCTCGGATTTGTGTGATTCCATATTTTTTTCCTCTGTTTGATCTGTAAAAACAGTTGTAATTGACTATAGTTATCTTTCTTTGGTTTTTTTTAAAGTGTTTTATACAGCCAGAAGTTTGGATTGTTGAATAAAAATTGTTTTGTGGCATATATGTACTTGTTTTTTTTCTACACAATTAAACATTTGAATGAACATCATCTGAGAGGGATGATTCCATACTTTTTGCCAGGGGTTGTATGTTATGATGCTTATATTGCAAATTATTACTGATGTACATTACTTTTAAAATATTTGCACATAACATTTTATATATTAATTTATACATGTACAAGAAAATAAATTTAAAGTAGAAATTTGACTAATATAATATTAAAAGTCTTTTTTAAAAGAAAATTATTAGAAATTAAACAATTTTATCTTCTGTCATGACATCATACATCCTAGATGTATATTTGAAGAGTTTCGTTGCAAAACGAGATAAATCCATTTTTTAAAATTTTTGTTAAAACATGATTATTATTATGTTATCATGTTATTATTTTGTTTTATGGTGCTACTTAGCTGTATTTTTTAAGGTATGAAGGTTTAAATCAAAACAAACCAACTGCAGTTGCATTAAAATTAATTGGAATGCACAACCAAAAAACGAGATTTCTGAACAATTAAAAAAACGGTGGTTATCTCGTATAATGCAATGTATTGTGAATTGAAATCATAAAAAATAATTAATTATTTTTTGTCCTCCTAGTGGGAATATGGACTCATTGCCTTACAACTTGAGTAGACCCCAGACTGACCAGCTTATAACCCAACCTAAACCTGTGTCAGTCAGCTTATCCAAACTGGCTCAACTGATCAGTCGCATTGAGTACAAACCAAAACACCATCAGTCTTCCATCTGTAAAGATTGCGGCCAATCGTTCCCCAACTTGATCAGTCTTGTGGATCACCAAGAAAGTGAGCACGCCCTAGAAAAGCATCATTCCTGTAAGCGCTGTGGCCAAAAGTTCGGTTTGCTCTCTAGTTTGCATCTACACATCTGCCCCAGTCCACCTCCCATGTGCCATGCGTGCCGGGGGAAACCTCAGTGGGGATCTCCTTGCACCACCTGTGGGAATAAACCTCCAAGTCCGTGTCTCTCAGAAGAGCCTTCTGATCACGACAACAGCTCATATGTGTGCGCCCCATGCGGACGTGCCTTCAGCCACAAGCAGGAGTTGCTGTACCACCAGCAGGCTGGAGGATGTCAGCCGGTTCCCGTCAGCCCGTCCTCTCCAGCTGCTACACCAAGCCCCTCCTACTCTTCCTCGCCCTCGTCTCCTCCGTGTGCAAGGGCGTCTTCTTCCACGTGCGATTTGTGTTCCAGAACGTTTCGCTCGGCCGCGGGACTCGGCAGCCACCAGCGACATGTCCACACGAAGAAGAAGAAGAAGAGGTCCTCAAGAGTCATCACCTCAGGTACGATGTTTCCGTGCCGTTCCTGTGACGAGGTTTTTTCCCAGACCTCATTACTTCAACTGCACAGGAAGGAGGAACATCGACGAGAGATCGTGGTCAGGAAAACGCAGAGAAACTCCGGGAAGACCACCAGGCAAAGACGGAAAGGCGAGACGTATCCCTGCCTCCACTGCGGAAAAGTCTTCCTGCACCATTTGACGCGCTGGGCGCATTTCAAGCACTTCAGCGCTCACCACCAGACCCACCTCGCCCTCAGCAGCAAATCAACCAAAGTCGGCTTCAACCCAAAAGCAACTAATGAGTCCGGACCCCTCGAAGGACATAAACTTTTAAGAAAAAGAGGCAGACCGAGGACCAAACCTCTACCAGTTTCAAAAGATACTGAGCAGAAGGTAAAAACAGATGATGGAGACACAGACGAGGATGAGGAGTTCACTTGTGTGTTGTGTGAAAATGTTCAAGCTGTGCTGAAAGCTCACGAGGAGGTTCCTGAAACAGCAGACGCGTGTAGGTGCTGCAGTGTGTGCACGGGTGGTATAACGCTCGCTGAGATACCAGAAAACTGTGAAAACAAAGTTTATCACTGTGTGCCATGTGCAGAGGCCTTCATAGCTCTGGAGACTTTTCTGGAGCACTGCCAGAAGCATCTTATTCGTGAAAGGGAGGAAGATGAAGATCTGCTCAGCGATTAGTAAACACATCCACTACTGCACAAGCGCTCGAAAAAGTACATTGCGGCTAAATATTTTCCTTTATATAGGTGACGTATTGGGCCTGTTTTTTGTCTTGAGACCCCTAAATGGCAGCTTTTGAAATATGCATTGTGTCCAAGTGCCAGATAAATAAGATACTTTCAGGTAATAATACAAATCCGGAAAAGCCAATTGCGTTTGTTTTGATACGGGTGCTTGGTCTAAACCACTTCTGCTTGCCACATAATCAGGATACATTTTCAGATATTTTGCATTTGCATGTATATATTTCTTTTTTGTCAAAAAAGTTTTTATATGGTTGTTGCTAACTGAAACTTAAAACCAGGAAAGAAGTATATTTCTATTTGTCTAGTTGGATAACATACCTCTGGATCTGCACCTGGCTACAGACATATTTTATTTTAATGGTTGTAATATTTAATTGTCATATGATTGTAGTTTATGAAATACAAATGAGTGCAAAGTCAACATCTCACCACATTTTGTAGCTGAAAAATTATAAAGTCTTAGATTATCAAAGGTCTCAACAACACTGATAGACTATTCTGAGATATGTTTTGTTTTATAAGTGTAAAATGATAGATACCAGTGTTGTATAAATAAATATAACTTACATTTCATGCTGTAATACCAAATATTTCGGGTATTATTCAGATTTAGTGTCTGGATTAATATCACCCTTTTTGTGTGAGTTCGGATGAGCTAGAAAACTTTTTTTTGTATTAAGAAAATCATATCAATGTCTGATCTCCTGAAATGATTTATTTGAAATTAAAATGTATTTGTGTACTACTGAAAAGAAATATGTGCTGTTGGAGATTTCACAGTCTGTCACAGAGAACAAATAGGAAGTAATTTTTGTTACAGATTGTATATTTTTTATATCAGGCAATATTAACCTTTACACACAATAATGAGTTTATATGTAATGCTTCTGTACTAACTTTTTTGTATAACCAGTAATAGACTTCAGGTTCCAGTGATTGTTCAAAATATTTTTGCACTACTTTATTTTTTGATGAAGATTGTTTTCAAACACTGTACCAAGCCACTTTACAGCTCACGTTTTACAAGACTAATACATATATAACAAGTGTAAGAGTTTTGTTATGATTTTATTTTAATAACAGCTTGAAGGCATATTGAGTTTAGTTCTCTGCATTAATCTCTTTATTTGCATGTGGCTACCTCCAGTGTTAACTGCTTTATTTCGAGATGTGGGGTGTTTTGGTGTACGTCAAAATAAATGTACCTCATGTTACTTACACGCTGCATATATATTGCTTTTGAATAAATTGATAAAAACAAAATTTCATACATTTATTTCTTGTAAATTTTGGGGGTGTCTACAGGGTGGAGGTTTCTCCATAATGCATCTGGTGTGTGCACATTTTAGCGGCATCTAGAGGTCAGATTGCGAATTGAAACTCACCCCTCAATTTCAAAACGCCTACGGTACCACCACAGGACAAACATCGTCTTCTGAATGGGCGTTCACACCAGACGTGGTAGAGGCGGCAAGCGCGGGTGATTTACATGTTATGTTAATGCAAAGAAGTGATAAGGCATCTTGCGGCATGGTGCGCGAATGGCCGCAGGAAACGTGAGTTGAAAAATCTGAACTTCTCCGGATTTCTGCGCGACGTTAACCAATCAGGACCTTGCTGTAGTACTGACGTAATTACAGGAAGCGAGCAGAGTCACAGAAGCCCCTTCCATGACGCAAATTTCCATGGGAATGTCTCGAATTACTAGAATTTCACGCGCGTCCAACTACGCGTGATTAGCGCGTTTTTGCCGCCTCTACCGCGGCTGGTGTGAACGCACCATGAGACAACGTAGGGACAAAACGTGCTCTATAGAACGGTTTGTCCGTTTAGGGCTACTTTAGAAACATGGCGGCGACTTGCATGTAAGGAAACCCGCGTTGTTTTTATAGGTAAAAACGGCTCATTTTAAAGTAATAAAACAAACTACGTTCAATAAAAAAAGGTAATAAAACAACACAGTTTATTATGTAAGGTCTTTATACACAACTGATAATATAGTTTTGTATATTATATTGTATTTCCATCAAAAGATCCTTTGAAAAGTTACGCAATGCACCTTTAAAATGATCAAATGTCATTTTTTCCTATTTGACACTGCAACTTCATGTAACAAAGTACAAACACACCTTAGTTAATAAATGATGAACACACATCTAATCCAGTCTGAAAACCAAGTTAAAGTAATTTTTTGTGATTAACTGTTTTCTACATAAAATCATCCTACATAATGTAAAGACAATTCTGTAAGGTCATGTCAAAGCGATATTACCAATTTCCGGTATTATTTTATTGCAATTTTTTGTAATGTCAATAAAATCTTTCATTTCAGTAGTGTAAATATACATTTTAGTACTGTATCTCGACTGTATCAGGGTTACGTAACCTGCTATGTACAGTATTTCTAGTTCTTAATTCATGTGAATGAAATAAATGATGAACACAGGACGTGATTGAACTATATTCACAAAACAAAATGGGCCCTATATAAACCAAATCTGTCAGATTTTATGAATTATTTTAAATTATACAGTATATTTGGAAAAAGTAAAAAACTAAAAAGCTCTGAAAACATGTCATATTTTAAAAGGGCTTAATTTTTTATTTATTTTTCTCTTTCTTCATTTTTTCTTCTCTGGTAACCTATGTGACTAATACCTCACCATGTTCATGTGGCATTGAACAAAATGTGTTTTTGTACTAATAAAAAAGAAAGGTGATTGAAGTTCAGCCTCCACTACAGTAGGGGGAGATGTTGCGTTTTATGACTGCAAAATCCCGCGGCTTACATCACTTCCTGTTCTTCACGCAGCTTTTCACATACATCGTTTGAAACGTGTTTCAGACGTTTTTGTTGTACAAAATTGTTCGATCTATCTAATTAAACATGAGCAAAGCACACCCACCCGAGCTGAAAAAGTAAGTATTTTCTGAAGTTTCTTAATTATGTTCACGAGGCTCTTAGAAATGTGATTTAATTGAACATTAGCGGTGCTGCTATGCCCGGTTGGACTACAGCAATAGCATTTGTTGAATAGAGACTGCTGTTTTTAGTGTGATACACTAGGTTTACTTTCTACTAAAACTTGTATTAGGTCAAAAATAATAAAATGATGTTTCTTATTTGCGTTTTAGGTTTATGGATAAGAAACTTTCACGTAAGTAAATTTCTCAAGTTTATTCGCTTATTTGCAATTTGTTTCTTAAAACAATTTCTGACATTCTTTTCTTTAAGTTATTGATAATACTGTACTGTGTTATTGCACATATGTATTGTTGGATGTTTATAAAATGTATTATAGTATTAATATTAGATGAGTAGTAGACCTTTTAAAATGCCTGTTCTGATTAACTGTGTTTAACTGCGTTGTTGTGTGTTTAAATCATATAATAAATTAATCTCAATGCTTATTTCTACTTTTCACTGAAACTGAACGGTGGCCGTCATGTTCAGGGGATCCTGCGAGGGTTTGATCCGTTCATGAATCTGGTAGTGGATGATTCTATTGAAATGTCTCCAGGAGGACAGATGAACACTATTGGGATGGTGGTCAGTATAACCATAGTCTGATCATACCAAAAACACACATTTCTCATCTGATGCCTAGTGAACTCTGTATGGGTTTTTCACTTCAAGCCACTCCTCTTTGTCAACAATCTCTGATGGACCCCCACACATAATGTCTATTTAATAAAATATGCTAGGCCTTGGCAAAAATAACCATACATATAAGAAATATCTTGATTTGTAGTTGTTTTAGCTTATTTTAATGCTTACTATTTAAAGTTTTCTTGAGGCCCCCTTAGAAGTTGTTTAGCATGGGTAGTGACGGCTCCCTGATCTCCGCCTTAGTCCAGTTTGCAGACATTTCTTGTTGTGAATGTTAATCTGTATTTAAATCCCTCGTCAAAGAGCTGAACCATAACTTCTTGTTGCGATAACACATGTCCTCACTATGGCACGCCTATTACGGCATTGCTTTTGTCAGCGTGATTTTTGATATTTTGTGAAATGTTTTGATGGCGTGGAGAAGTGAAGGAAGACATATGTCTAACTGAATTGTTTCTTGTTTTGTTTCTGTCCTGTTTAGGTGATCAGAGGAAACAGTATAATCATGTTGGAGGCTTTAGAACGAGTATGAGTGAAGACGCCCACTTTCTTTTCCTGTTTTTTGATGGTTTTCATTAAATCTTCACCCAGCAGATGTCAGTGGGTTTCAACAAGAAGTCATCTTTTTACACCAACTGCTGAATATTAATTTGACATCCTTTAGTTGTGTTGGGGAAGTTCTGTTTAAGAAATGCCTGTTTTTTTGTTATATTTTCTAATGTCTGTAGAAATGTGTGTACACAATTTATTAAACTTTTTTTTGTGAATAAAAAACAATAATGTGATTTTTTTTGCTGTCATCTTTTTAAAAGCTTTTGTTATAGACAGTTTATCTTATTCAAAATCATGATCCTGCACCTGGCTAAAATGATTTGGATGTGCGTGCCTTAATTATTATTTTAATAAAAAATTTTTTTAAGTCAAACTTTACATTGTGAAAGTATTGCACAATTCTATACATTGAATGCTTGTGATGGCTTTTGATTATAATTTAACTTTTTGATCAGCCAGCAGGTTAGATATTTTAAGACTAGTGCAAGTAGTATGCATCAAACCCATTCAGGTTAAAAAAAGGTCATTTATTCACTGTAGTTGAGTATTTGTTATGTAAAGGGGACATTTCACAAGACTTTTTGGGTCAGTTTCCCGGACAGGGATTAAACTAGTCCTAGACTAAAATCAATATAAGAGCTGTCCAAACTGAAAACAACATGCACTGACATATCTTAAAATACATCAGTGCCCTTTGTTTTTCCTTAAAATGCACACCAGTAATGTTTTTAGTAAGGCATGTTTATTCAAACTAGTTTTATTTCATTATTAAACTAAGGCCTAGTCCTGGTTTAAGCTAATCCCTGTCTGGGAAACCACCCATTTAAGATGTAAAATAAATCTTTGGTGTTTCCAGAGTATGTATGTGAAGTTCTAGCTCAAAATACCCAACAGATAATTTATTATAACGTTAAAATTGCCACTATGTAGGTGTGAGCCTTGGGTGTGTCCCTTTAAATGCAAATGAGGTGGTCTCTACTAAATGGCTGTGCCGTGGTTGGATAGTTCAGATTAGCGGTGGTATTATCCCCTTCTGACATCACAAGGGGAGCCAAATTTTCACCTATTTTTTCACATGCTTGCAGACAATAGTTTACCAAAACTAAGTTGATACAAACACTGGGTATCCAATTGTAGCAATCAAACGTGGAAAAGTCCGATTTTTGTCATATGTGCCCTTTAATTAATTTGGTTAATTTAGTATGATTTAATTATAGGTTTAGTACATTTCTGTATTTACTGAAATTAACACAGGAATTAGACATCTTTACAAATGTATTACAGAAGAGTACTCACACTGATGCTTCTATTACGTTTTTGAATAAAAAATATCTGACATGAATGGCACAATCAAAAAACATTTAATATGGTTAGAAAATATATTTGTAGTTTAAGAGAGACTTTTTTAGGACTCTTATTGTGTCAGGAAGTTGAGTGTGCTCGCTCGTCAGTGAGTGACGCCAGAGAACCTGTGACGTTAAACGGCGGGGTCACCGCCGCTATTGGTTTATCTGGACGCGCATTGGGTATGTGGAGAGCAGTAATGTCGGAGGAGGTTGGGAACAAAGTGCGGGCGGTTGTGGACCGGGTAAATCAAGCGGTTTCCCGTCGTCCGAAGGTGAGTTTACCGTCGCTTTTTCATCGTTTTGTCACGAGCAATGCTTGAGGACGCATTATGCTTTTTAAAAAAACTCACAGCTCCACACACCGCGTTTTTCACAGGAGGGTTATGTAATCTTTTCATCCTTTACACATATTTAAGCTCATGAAACGTTGACAGGTGATTATATAGCGAATTAATGTTGAAAAAATAATGACTGTATTAAAAATATTGCGTGGAGAATGAATGAATGCTTGTTGCTTGAAATAACCTGACACTGGTCTGCAGTAACGTTAGTCACGACCCAGCACATTTTGCCTGACATGTGTCACATCATGAATGTATTTTGTGTGTGAATGCAACTGTATGTTTTCAAATCCCAAAGTTTATATATTACGAGTAAATGCGTATATTACTTTATCACACGAGTGCTTATGCAGATTAATTCATTTCATTTATTACAGATTAATTCATTAGGCTATTGTACTACTTTCTCTGTAATTAATGTATTTTTATTGCTTGCGTTCATTTTGCTTTGTAGTTTTTGTACATTTATGTATTTGAGAGACACTTAAGTTAACTTACCACTGTATTCAAGCTTAAGATTTTTTCAGTAGCCTATGTATTACTGGGATCGAACCCATGACCTTTTCAATGCGAATGCAATGCTCTATAGGTTGAGCTACAGGAACACCTTTCCCAAGTATTTCTGATGCAGACTTTTAAAAAGTAGACCAACTCCCTCTTTCAGACGTTGCCATGTATAGCCCCTCGACTGGTGGCGGTAAGCAAGACCAAACCTCCTGACATGGTGATAGAGGCTTACAAACACGGCCAACGAAACTTTGGAGAGAATTATGTAAGTAGCATATCGGGTATTCGCATTTCGGTGTAACTGCATCATAAATTCTCTAAAATGATGTCTGAAATCATATTATTGAAAGTCCTTTATGCTTATTCCACAGGTGAATGAGCTTGTTGAAAAAGCATCCCATTCTCAGGTATTACAGTAAATTGTTTATTATAATAAACCGCAATATATGAATTTATGTAAAACTGTCATTGATTATATACTCAATAATCATTTTCTTTCAAGATTTTGTCGTTATGTCCTGAAATAAAATGGCATTTCATTGGTCATCTACAAAAGAATAATGTCAACAAGCTCCTGGGTAAGCGAAGCAGATATAAAGTCAGATTTTGATATGCACATTGTCCTGATGTGATTCATGTAATTTGGGTTTCATTGCAGGTGTCCCAAACCTGTATATGGTGGAAACAATTGATTCTGTGAAGCTGGCTGAAAGGGTTAACAGCTCATGGCAAAAGCTGAGACCTGCCAACGCACAACGGTTAAAGATTATGGTTCAGATAAACACCAGTGGAGAGGAAAGTAGGTGCTTACTGTTTATTAAAGTATATTGTTTACCACCTCTGAACATCAAATTATTATGTTTACATGCACAGCCTTAATCCGATTATGCTTTATAAACTAAAAATACATGACCAGGTCATGTAAGCACATCATTTGTTGGGGAAAGTTCATAAACGGTTAAAGCTACACTGGTGGCCAAAATGATTAAAACACCTGACGGATCTGAAAATATTGAGCGTTTTTGCCTCCAAAACATGATTTCATTTCATAATGATGTTTTCTCTGAGCACAAGTGAGTCGTACTGTTTTTATATCCACTTTTAATTTTCATATTTGGTATGTCCACCTTTGGCAGCAATTTTAGGAGTACATCTCTCTTCCATGGTGCCAATATATTTCCTTCATCAGTAATATTATCCCATGCTTTTTGCAACTCAAGCCAAAGGCTTTCCTTTAAATCTACAAGTGTATTTTATTTTCCCTCTCGCCCCAAATTTGCTCCATGGGGTTAAGGTCCAAGACTTTGAGAGAGCCAGTAAGGAAAATGACCCAAATCTCCTTACGATGGCCACCACTTTATCTACAAAGTCTTCATTATGCTCTATAAACCATAGAATAGGACATGGGCATCAGAACCATTATATGTGGATGGGACTAGACTCACCCATTTTTTTTTACTTTTTTCAAATTTAGTGCATTTGTCTATTCACTTGTCAGAGCACCGTCAGTCAAATCCATTCCGCCTAATAAATTAAACTCCGTTCCACATTTTAGCTGCGGCCTTGACTTCTCTGCTGCTGCTGCTTCAAATCCATTCCACTTGGCTCATTTAGAGTCCATATAAATTAACTCTTTCCCTGCCAGCATTTAAAAAAAAGTTGCCAGCCAGCGCCAGCATTTATTATGATTTTCACAAAAGTTTTAATGCTTTCAAGAAAATGTTTTTCTTTAAATATATAAACATAAAATATATCAAAAATCCTCTGCTTAAAAAAAAAAACGCTTCATCCTACCTTCATTTGTTAGAGATCAGATTCAGAGCGATCCTCAAAACATACATGGAGGTTAAACTGTTTGCCCCAAGAGAATATGAGGTTTATAAGTTGGGTAAGAGCGCCACCTGGTGGATAATAGCAGAAATACCGATTGCCTGAACAACTCGTCATTGGCAGGGAAAGAGTTAAACTCCATTGTGTTTTTTACTACTTTTGCATGCTGAAGACCGCAGCACAACTAGATAAACAAAGCATTTATGTTATGACAGCAATTGTTTAATTTAAAGTACCAGAATACAAAAAAATGGCATCTACTCAAGTAAATGTGTTTTTGTTTCTGACACCCATGGAATAGAGCCATGATAAGGAAATTTAGGTCATTTTCCTTACTGGCCCCTTAAAGGGGACATATCATGAAAATAGAGCCCGATACCGATACAAATGTTTGTTGGTTTTAAAATCCGATATTCCAATATATCGGCTGATATTTGTTTTTCAGAAATGCGCAACAAAACATTAACAGATTTCCCTAACATTACTTATTTGTAGTTATTTATGAGTTTTAACTAAAATATGATGATGCATTTTAAAAAGAAACTTGTTTCTTTTATTGTCTCGTGACCAACTCACTATGAACTCACTTTACCGTTGTTCTCTCTGCCCGACTCTGGCTGTATCGGCAGGTTGCAGGATGTGTGACGCGTTATACACGAGTATAACGCGTGTAAATATTAATATTATTTTATCGGCCATTATGAATGCCGATACCAATAGTTTGGAAAATGCCTAATATCGGCCGATAATATCGGCCTGCCGATAAATCGGTCGGACTCTACATGAAAATCTGACTTTTTCCATGTTTAAGTGCTATAATTGGCTCCCCAGTGCTTCTATCGACCTAGAATATTGAAAAAGATCAACACAGTAACTTAGTTTTGGTAAACTATTCTCTGCAAGCATGCGAAAAAACAGGTCATTGAAATTTGGCTCCCCTTGTGATGTCAAAAGAGGATAATAACGCCCTTTAATCTGCACTATCCAACCACGACACTGCCATTTAGTGTAGAGATCAGCTCATTTGCATTTTAAAGGACACACCCTAAACGGCACGTTTTTGTTCACACCTACAAAGTGGCAATTTTAACATGCTATAATAAATTGTCTATATGGTATTTTGAGTTAAAACTTCACATGCGTACTCTGGGGACACCAAAGATTTATTTGACATCTTTATAAAAGTCTTGTGAATGTCCCCTTTAAAATCAGGACCTCATAATTATATAGTTTTATATTCGAGATGTTCAAGATGTCAGATCGCTAGTATTTATATTATTTCCTGTATGAGCTCCTCATGTAAGCTTTTAGTTACACAAAATGTTTTTGTTTTGCAAATCACAGTTGGATGCATCACAGTTGGATCGGCTTGTTGCACAATGTTCTCCCCAAATGAGCCCATATCAGCCAATGAGGTGTTCAGACGGCTGGTTGGGTTTCATACAGACTGTTGCAATCTCACAGTATGGCCATTCTTCGTGGCCACTTACAAAGCTTATTTTCTCAGCGTATCACATGACTGTTTTCACTGAACCGCAGCGTGATTTCCTGACTGTGACGTATTTCATCAGGTAAACATGGCCTGTCCCCTGATGAGACTGTAAACACTGTGAAACACATTGTGTCTCAGTGTCCTGCTCTTGACTTCGCTGGACTCATGACGATTGGCCGTTATGGTTATGACCTCAGTGACGGCCCCAACCCGGACTTCCAGGTGCGTCAGATGAACAACATCTCTTTATTACATATTTTAAAGATGTTAGCATGTTTAAGTTTTGGTTTAAATATCAATGTGGTAATCCTGCCAGCAATCATCGTTTTTAAAATGTCAATACTGTAGATAAATAAATGTGTGCTTTGAGTGTAGATGCTGTTGAAAAGGCGTGAAGAACTTTGTGAAAGTCTTAAGATGCCGGTGGATAAGGTTGAGCTCAGTATGGGTATGTCCACTGACTTTGAACATGCGGTAAGTATTTCTTTATCCCTACTTAAAATTTGACATGATATGGCCTATAGGTTCAATGGAAGATAGTAATGCATAAATAATAATAATATAAATGTTGTAACGCATTGATTATGATGCATTAATTATTCCCTAAAAATGTGTCTTATTAGATTGAGGTCGGATCCACTAACGTCCGTGTTGGAAGCACTATTTTCGGCACACGTGAATTTCCCAACACCCCAAGCCCCAGTCCAGAGAAAAAGCCAAGGGTTGTATGCGAGGAAGCAGCCAGGAAAATGGACCGACTAACCGTTACAGAGCAATGAATGATGGATACTGCACTGAATCTGGGAACTTCTAGTAGTTTTCCCAATGGCTGGTTGTACCATTCACCAGTTAAAAGCCTTTAACATGTCTTAACTATCACTACTGACCTGACCTTCGGAGGTAAAACAACTAGAAAGTGTAATTTAACAACTTTTAACACAAAATTTACTCTTGAAGGCATTTTATTATCAAAAGATCTCCAGAAGTGTCCACCAACCTCTGGGAAAAAATAAAAACGTTGCTTTCGTGTTTTGTTTTGAGGAGATACAGGGTCAGCACGTATTCGGTTTTGTCGTGCAAACTATACAGTAGGTGAATTAATGTGTGCTATCATTTCTGTGAATTCAGTTGAATAGATTAAATAGTTGAATTCGTAAGTCATTAACATTAAAATAAAACATGTTTTGTTTTTAGATGTGTGTGTGTGTGTAGGTATATTTTAGTGTTTGTATGTTTTATTTGTGACTGATGAGAAAGTTATAAAGTTTCAGTTATGGCAACACTTTAAATTAAGTTTCAGTTTATTAACATTAGTTTGTGCACTTAAATAAAAACGAACAAAACATTAATCTGTTAATGTTGTTTTCTACATAATACATTTCCCATTTTAAGTACAAACTAACAATGTTTTATGAATAAAACACATTTTAACAATGAAGAATAATATAACATGAACTAATATTCATAAATTAAACATTATTGTAAAGTGTTGCTAGTGAAATCTATTTGTGAACTTTATTACTATTTGTAAATGATATAAATAACACATGTATAGTATTATGTATCTTCTTGTTGCTGTGAAAGGTGTCAGTGACTTGTTTCTGGGCTGACGTGTATGTGTGTGGTATTCTGCTGTAATTCATATAGTATCTATAGCTTCATGTCACCATAAACATTGTTAAAATTAAGCAGCAACCACATTGATTTAGGATATTGAACAGAAATAAATGTCAATGATTGGAAGAAACGCAGAAAGAAACTTTTTATGTTTAGGAAAAGCTGAAAGTCTGAGGTATTTTACTATGCAAGACAAGATGTGCTGCATTTAAAATGTTTGTTTAAAGGTAATTTCATCATATTTTGGTTTTTAATTTTTTAATAAATACAGTGCTGTCATGTTAATTATATTTTACTGTTTGTGGTCAAATGTGAAAAGTCAAATGGAGTTTTTCCAATTGTGTATATTGTCAATAACATAGTTGTATCTTATTAATAGATGGTTGTACATAAGTGATTAATTTACGCAAGGTGGACAATAAAGGAAGATAAAATGAAATCATTTGTTTGAAATGTAAAGATTCACACATTTAACCCTTATCCATTTTTCCAATTCACTACCCTTTCATGTTAAATTAAACGGCTGTAAAAATGTATCGGATTAATATTTTTTTTACTTTTTTTTGCATAAATCTGTTAATCAACCTCAATACTGATCAAAACTACCAAATGTTCACAAAAATTAATGATCTCAACTCTTTAATTGCCAAGTTCACAAGTTATGTCACTGATTTGAGCTAGGGGGAAAAAACACAAAATGACTGATTTTCAATTGTGGACTGGATTTTTTTTTACATTTTTCACAGTCTTGGGCATGCCAAAGATTAGTAAAAACATAGGCTTTGATGCATTTTTAGTTTTTGTGCAGCATCAGATTCAATTTGTTTCCCCTTATTTATGGTTTGTGGCCATTTTTGCCCCATTGACTTCCATTATAACCACATTTTTTTTATTGCAAAGTTATGACACCATGTTATCATTCTTGATTGTTGGTGATTTTTCCTTTTGCAAAGAGGTAAAATTTGTCATTTTTACTGTTGATCACCATGTGGCACCATTAACCCTTTAGTAGCCTGTGCAAAAAACAGCTTAATTTCTGCTTAATCCAGACCAGTCCACAATCACTTTTTATATTGAAAATCTGTCATTTTGTGTTGTTTTCCCCAAATCAGTGATACCACATATAAACCTGACAATTAAAGAGCCAAAATAAAAATAAAAATTGTAAACATTTGGTGGTTTTGATCAGTGCTGAGGTTGATTAACAGATTTATGGGAAAAAAATAATCTGATACATTTTTACAGCCGTTTAATTTAGTGGCCATTGGAAAGGAAAGGGTAGTAAATTTCCCCACGGTATATTGAGTTTTTGAAAAATTTCAAAGCATTTTCTTAAAATATGTGTATTATAAGATTTGTCACCAAAAATCATTCCATTAGCTGAAACACAAAGAAAGTTGTGGCCAAATTAAGACTAAAAAATAACAAAAATGGCCCCAACAACACATAAGGGTTAAGTTTATGTGTGGTGCACTGTAAAAAATGAAAGTTGGATTAACTTAAAAATAAAAAATTAACACCTAGAAAAAGAAATTTTTCACATAAAGTGAAAAAATTTAAGTTGAAAATTTCCTTTTTTTTTTAGGTGTTACCAACTGAAGTTATTTTTTAAGTAGATCCAACATTCACTTTTTACAATGTGAAGAAAACATTTTAACAATTCAACAGCAGAGGCGAAAATGTTTTAATTGTATATTAATTGTGTCGTGTCTGATAACAACATATCTAAAGATTGCAGACTTTTTCATTAAACCAACTTTACTAACTTCACTCTGAGCCATTTGTTAAATGATTTAACAATCTGCCTAAATTGCATTATATATGAAATTCGGTCTTTATTGCTATATGATCTGTTGTGACAGACACACTTTTATTTACTATGCTGAAATAAAAAAAATCCACACTAAAACCGAGTAACATTCAAGGCAAATTTTGCAAAGTTTTCAACACTTATACAAAGCTGAATAATGATATACAGTGCATTCAGAAAGAACAGTGCAAGTCAGAAAATTATCCAATCCACGTGTGCAAAGCTTGTTGTGTTATACCCAAAGAGACTAAATGCTTTAATTGATGCCAAAGGAGCTTCAACTAAGTACTAAAGAGTCTAAACACTCATCTAAGTGTGATATTTTCGTTTTTTAATACATTTACAGGCATTTCTCAAATTCTGTTTTCATTTTGTCATTAAGGGGTACTGAGTGTAGATTAATAAAAAAAATATTTAAATGATTGTAGTATCAGACTGCAATGTTACAAAATTGAAAAAAGGGGAAGGGGTCTGAATACTTTGTGAATGCACTGTTATTGTGTGTGTGACCATCTATTTTGTTATAAGAAACGAGTACAAAATGTCTGACAATCCTAAAAATCATATAAGTATCGAGAACCCTGAAAATCTAGTTTATTTTTTATTACTGACAGAAATTCCTGCTTTAATTTTCTGAAATTATATTAAAAATCCGTGGTCAGGCCAATGAATAAATAAATCACATCATGAAACTTAAATAGAACAATGAGAAGAAACAAATCATTTTGTAAGAAAGTCCCTAAAATGTTGAAATATTTATGACGTAAGCTGAACTACACAAAACGTAAGCCAAAGTCACAAAGATTCAAAAACTTACAACATACCTCACTATATAAATATTTAAAAAGGAAAGTAGTGTAGAAATAATTAGATGCTTCTAGATTTTTCACATTTATCAGTAATAAAATCTTTAAGTCAACAGTAAATATCGTGCACCCATAATAATAATAATAATCAATTAAAGCCATAACATTCTCACCAAATGATTATTTTTAGGACTTAATACTTACATTGTATACAGCAGAATAAAGTCACATAACAAAGAGTGTTAATATTCTGCATGTTTCAACTTAATTCAACATCTTTGTCTGTAAGTCCCATAGTCCTCAGAAACTCAAACGGAACCATAATGCATAAAAAACAAAAAGGAATGACGCATTGGGAAATTTCAGGCTAAAGAAACAAGTGACTGGAGTTGGCATCTCTAAAAGTCTATTTTAGACCAGCTTTTTGGCCTCAAAGAAGCTCTTGAGATGTCTCATTTGCCAGATGCCGGTGATGATGAGGATGATGGTCTGAGCGATTGACCACCAGAGAACTCGCTGGTTTGTGCTTTCGCTGGTCATTCGGAAACGTTCCTCACGGTACTGCAAATAAAAGCAAGCTTACTACACCTGCTGCAAGCGATTTACAGTCAGTTAAAGGTTAAATGTTTCTGTTGACTCACCCTCTGGTAGTTCTGCTCCTTTTGGATTTGTTCCACCTGATCCAGAAGCTGTCGGGCTCTCAGCTGCAACTCAGTCAGCTTGTCTTTGGCTGCGATCTCTGGGTAGTTATTGGTGTGCTCCCCAACCTGAATGTCCAAGTGCACCCTCTACAGGACAAAAATACCAGCATATTGAATATTATTTTTTATAATATCTGTCTGTCAAATCCAATTATAATCTAATAATTATGAGATTAGGAGCATCACATTTTGATATTAATCTTTGAAATCAGGCAATATTAAAGATATCAAGATTATATTTTCACAGAATGTTATATAAATCACAAAAAAAAAACATATGAATATTATTAATCATATTATTTTACGTTTATAAATGCAAGGCACTCTACTCCAATAAAAATCATACCAGTTTTCCACCAGCAAACAGTGCCATCTTGGAGGAGTTGGAGTGGAGGCAGATTTGATGCTCGCCCGGTGTGTGGGATGTAAAGGTAAAGCGACCATCTGAACCATACTGTCGAGACAGTATGATCTGATAGAGACAGAAAGAGGTGATACAAACATGGTGCTTTTTAAAATAACCAATTGTAAATAATTTTGCCATGGAATGTTGAGACATCATTTAAAAATCAAAATAAAAATTCAAAGGTTAAAAAATATAGGGTTTCCATTTAGGTACAATGACACTGAAACCAAGTCTACCTTTGAATCTGGATCTTTGATTTCCACATGCATGCCTAAGCCAGGAGTGGATGGCAGAAAAGAGCCAGTCTGTTTGTCCCACATTTGTGTTTTGTATTTTCCTAAATGACACATGTTCAGAGTATATGATAAGGGTGTTTTAGGTGCAGCCATTTAAAAAATTAAACAACTTACAAATATATTAACATTCTTACAATATAACTAGAATAATAGTGTATTGGTAAGGGTGACTTTTATCTCTTCTGAATCATTTTTTTTATTATGAAGGTTTTACACTGTACATACGTACATATATATTACTTATATTTATACACACACAAAAATGGCACCATGTCTGTTATTTATAAAAACTAAACATGAACCCGGACTCTGTGTCAGATGTGGGTTGGCAGGACGGAACTGGTCGCACCTGTATCTCAGGTACCCAACCAGGATGCTGCACCTGCCATATCCGTCATCGTAATAACTGTAACAACAGCCCTATTTTATTTAGACAGCTGTGTACGAATCTGCATATAAATACCTCAAATCTACATTTAAATAAGCTGTTTTGCATTTTACTGTCTTTTTATGTGACAAATAATAGATGATTCAATGTCTGGACATATTTATCAGCTAGCCGGCATAGCTAACCGATCACAGAGAGACGATTTCACAACGCACATACCGATCACCATGGTTTCATCGGGAATTTCTTCTATAAAACATTTCTTCTCTGTCTCCCCGATGTGGAAGTAAAGGGCTTGGCTTGAAGAAAGCCACACAAATAGTAGCGAAACCCCGAGATAGGACACCACCGCCTTCATCTCCATCCAAATCACCTTTCACTAGGTGCAGGTCTAAGAATCGATTTCAGAGCGAGTCGATTCTTCTCGATAGTTCATTCGCAACACATTTTTTTCAAATGAAAAGTCGCGCTGTTCACTGCAAAGCTTGTGTAAATTTCCTACCTTTTGCAAATGTATCAAATGTATTATTTTTCTGAGTGGACTTCATTTGGACAACTTTAATTTTATCAATATTTAGAATTTTTTTGCAATCTTGGATTTCAGATTTTCAAAGAGTTGTCAATAGTTCTGAGCCAAATATTGTCCTATCAAACCCTACGTCAACGTAAAGCTTATTTATTCAGCTTTCAGATTTTGTATAAATGTCAATTTAAAACAAATGTCCTTTATGTGGGTTCGTGGTCCAGGTCACTCATTGTTACACTTTATTTCATAAGACATTATGAAAACTGTAACAATAATTGACTGTAGGATTATCGGACCATTATAAGCAACTATTTGTGTCATTTTCATTATTATTAGTAGTAGCAGTAGTCGCAGTTTTTACTTAAATAAAAAATCCGAATATATATTTAACATTCAGTTTGGCTTTTATCTTAAAATTGAGCGATTTCCTGTATCGTGCGGAAGTAGTACTGAAGTCGTAGCTCACCTCAGAGAAGTTTCTCGTTTGTTTATCGAGGAGCATTCTCCGTTAAATACCTGTTCGTTGTTTTTATTTCTTTTCCATTCTATCCGTTTAAAGAGCAGCAATGGCGCAGTATAAAGGAGCGGCGAGTGAAGCGGGAAGAGCGATGCAGCTCATGAAAAAGCGTGAAAGAGAGCGCGAGCAGCTCGAGCAGTTGAAACAGAAGATCGCAGAGGACAAGAAATACAACACAGCTCAATAACATGTGCAGACAACACATATAAACACACTGACACTGTCCAATAAATACATTTGGACCTGTTCAAGTTTAAGATCTAATAATACTTACGTTTATTAAAAATATACTTAAGTTACAAAAAACTCAATTGTTATTTGTAATATTTTCATATCACTCACAGGTAAAACAGTGGGTTACTCCTTATTATTAAAATGGATGGATAGATAGACAGATAGATAGATAGAAATATAGGATGGGATAGATGGATGGATGATGGACAGACGGATAGATGGACGGACAGACAGAGATTTAAATAGGGGATAGATGAATAGAGGGATGGGATGGATGGACTGTATGGATGGATGGATAGAGGGATGGGATGGATGAAGGGATATAAAGATAGGATTGATTGATTGATGGATGGATAGATAGACAGAGAGATAGATAGAAAGATGGGATAGATGGATAGAGGGATCGGATCGATGGATTGATGGATGAATGGACAGACAGATAGCGATTTAAAGGTATGTGGGATAGAGGGATGGGATCGATGGATTGATAGACGGACAGATAGAAAGAAAGAGATTTAAAGATAGGATGGATAGAGGGATGAGATCGATAGAGACAGACAGAGATTTAAAGATATATAGGATAAAGGGATGGGATGGATGGATGGATGGACGGATGGACGGACAGACAGAGATTTAAAGATATATGGGATGCATAGAGGGATGGGAATGATGGCCGGTCGGACAGACAGACACATAGGATGGGATGGGATGGGATGGATGGGATAAAGGGATGGATGAATAGATAGACAGTTGCACCCAAAAAACTCAGGACATCTGATTTTGATGTACAACTCTTACTTTAATGTATTTCCCTATCCAGGACAACATGGTGAAGTCTAACATTGATAAGAAGTTCTCAGCTCACTATGATGCTGTGGAGCAAGAGCTAAAGTCAAGCACTGTCGGTAAGTGAACATTAGAAATCATTTTCTTGTTTTTAAAGATCCGCTTGTTTAAGGTTCAGTCAATGTTTCTGTTCGCTTCTTGAAAATCCACTTCTAATTTATGGATGATGTTGCTCTTTGCAGGATTGGTGACTCTGAATGACATGAAAGCCAAGCAGGAAGCTCTGGTTAAAGAGCGTGAAAAGCAACTTGCTAAAAAGGAGCAGTCAAAGGAGCTTCAGCTGTAAGCCATTTCAGTCCCATGAAAGTTATAATTTTTTCCTGCTTGGATTGGTGTCTTATGATTTTTTTAAATTCCCTCTTTATGTGACTATTGTATTGCATCCTGCATCCCTTCTGGTCTATTTGTTTCCCCTCCATGCAAAATTGGAGTTTTGAAATTCCATGTTAAACATTTTAAAGCTTCTTGTTTTATCTGTTTGTGTAGGAAACTGGAGAAGCAGAAGGAGAAGAAAAGAAAGGAAGAGCAGAAAAGAAAGATTGCCAGTTTATCCTTTAATCCAGAGGAAGGAGAGGAAGAAGAGGAAGAAGATGATGATGAAGAAGAAGAAGAGGACATTGAAGAGGAGATATGCATGGGCACTGTCAATATCAGCTTATAATGAGACATAATCTGTATTTTTGGGTGAAAGAAATGTTCAGCCATACTTATTTAGAATTAATGAGAGAATGTTGTCAGAATTCACATTTTCAGGTGAATAGTTCAA